>NC_064862.1:15273526-15873526 GCF_024139225.1 Suncus etruscus
CTTTCTTCCTTTTCTTTCTTTTTCTTTCCTTTCTTTCCTTTCTTTTTCTTTCCTTTCTTCTTTCTTTCCTTTCCTTCCTTTCTTTCTTTCTTTTCTTTTCCTTTTTCTTTCCTTTCTTTCTTTCTTTTTTCTTTCTTTCTCTTTTCTTTCTTTCTTTCTTCTTTCTTTCTTTCTTTTCTTTCCTTTCTTCTTTTTTTTTCCTTTCCTTCCTTTCCTTTTCCTTCTTCCTTTTTCCTTTTCCTTTCCTTTCCTTTCTTTTTTTTTTTTTTTTTTTCCTTTTCCTTTCCTTTCCTTTCCTTTCCTTTCCCTTTCCTTTCCTTTCCTTTCCTTTCCTTTCCTTCCTTTTCCTTTTCCCTTTCCTTTTTCCTTTCCTTTCCCTTTCCTTTCCTTTCCTTTCCTTTCCTTTCCTTCCTTCCCTTCCCTTCCTTCCTTCCTTTCCTTCCCTTTCCTTCCCTCCCCTCCCCTCCCCACCCTCCCCTCCCCTTTCCTTCCAATCCCTTCCCTCCCCTTTTGCCACATGCATTGTATTATTTCTGGTTCTGAACTCAAGTGTTACTCCTGGGACAACCTCAGGGAACATATGGGTGCAAGGGAACAAACCTAGGAAATCAAGGTAATCATTACAAGTATTACTGATTTCATTTTTGAGATGAAGCTGTTCTGGAAGCCTATTGGAGAAACTTAAAGCTGAAATAATTATCAAAAATGTCCTGATTGCCATATGTTTGAGTTTTAATCTTTGTTATTTTCTATATCCACTAGAATCTAGTGACTAGATGGATTAAATTTGTTTTCTAATTTATTTGATCAAAATTCAGCCATTGTTTCTATGTTTACTGACTTATTGATATTTTTCTAAATTATTATTTATAAGATATATTGTGATACAAATGATGCTAAAGAATTAAGATGATAGAAATATGTAGAAAAAGAGACAATCCTGGGCCAGAGAGATAGCATGGAGTAAGGCATTTGCCTTTCATGCAGAAAGACGGTGGTTAGAATCTCGGCATCCCACATGGTCCCCTGTGCCTGCCAGGGGTGAATTCTGAGCCTAGAGCCAGGACTGACCCAGGAGCAGGTGTGACCCAAAAACCAAACAAACAAACAAACAAACAAAAACCAACCAAAAAAAAAACAAAGAAAAAACATATCCTTAAAAGAAAAAAAGAGACAATCCTGAATATTTCTACCTTTCCATTAATTATTCTGTGACTTCACTTGGCTTAGAAAAAGTTTTATAAGGAGACGACTTGCATATTGTAGATCATGGTTGTAGCTTTTATTGAGCATTTTTTGTTTTAGTCACGTGAATTGACAACTGCTATTCCATTTCAAGTTTTAACTTCTCTCAAACATCTATGAAACATATATAATGACTATTTTTTGGGTAAATTTCTGGACATGGGCAGGGGTGTGTGTCACCATAAAGTTTTTACCAGAAGTCAAATTTCAGCATGGTGCCATGAGAACACAAAGACATGGGAAGCCCCTGTCAAGAATAAAATACTATTTGAGTACATAGAAACTGAAAAACAAACAAATACAAAAAACAAACAAACACACACACACAAAAAAAAAAACAAACAAAACCCAGCATCCACCATCAAACTAAACATCCAGCTTCTTCTTTTTTTTGGGCCACACCCGGTGATGCTCAGGGGTTACTCCTGGCTATGCGCTCAGAAGTCGCTCCTGGCTTGGGGGACCATATGGGAGACTGGGGGATCGAACCATGGTCTATCCAAGGCTAGCGCAGGCAAGGCAGGCACCTTACCTCTAGCGCCACCGCCCGGCCCCCCAACATCCAGCTTCTTTTTCATACTACTCTGTTACTAGATTGAAGACAATATCTCAGCAGGCGTGTGCTGTCAGTTTTAGAGAAGTTATAATTGAAATCATGGCTAAGCTCAGATGGCAAAGCATTGTTAAATTAATGTGACTTTCTTATCTATCAGAGAATTATCACTACATTTATTAACATTCTATAATTTATGTAGACACATTTTTGCAACTTATGTGCTTGGGTCTTACTATTATTTATCTCTGTTATTTATAAATGTCTACATTTTAAATTCTTGTTTATTTGAAACATTTTTTTCAATCTCACAACAAGTTTTTCATTCTTAAACCTAAGATATATGTTAGTACTAAATGCAGCATTAATTTTTTTGGGGGGCACACCTGATGATGCTCAGGGGTTACTCCTGGCTATGCGCTCAGAAATCGCTTCTGGTCTGGGGATGCTGGGGATTGAATTGTGGTCCGTCCTAGGCTAGTGCCAGCAAGGCAGAAGCCTTACCACTTGGGCCACCGCTCCGGCCCCTTAAATTTTAATTTTTGTCCTTTCATGTCATGCTCAGTAGATTTGGGAGCCACACCTGGATAAACTCAGTAGCTTACATATTGCAAGCATCCACTCAAACCCTCTGAGCTCTCTCCCTGGCCTCCTCTATTGTTTTGTGAAGAGAATTTGGCTCATGTAGAAACTTGGTAATTAGAAATCCTTATTTATCAACATTAGTGTTATGTATTTCAGTGACTTCATGGCCAACAAATGGAAGATTCAAGGCAATTATCTAAGTGATTTAGATAAAAGCTTTACTTGGCCATAGAAGCCCAAGATTTTATTAAGGAAACATACCATGATTGCTGTGAAACATACTTTGCTTTCTAATGCAGACTTGATCATTGATTTATTAAAAACACACAAGTGGTACAGCGCAACCAGGGTTAAGGTGCTTGCACTGCATGCAGTAGGTGACATTTCATACTGCACCTGGTTTGCTGAGCACTGGCAGAAATGACCCTGGAGCACAGAGGCAGGAGTAAGCCCTGAATACTTCTAGGGGTGGTACCCAAATTAAAAAGAAATAAAACAGACACATATATCAGATTTGGTCTTGGTGTTAGGAAAACTGGAAAGAAAAGAAAAATAGATACCATTACTGTTTTATTTACCTTTCCAGGTCTGCTAGTATATTTTAAGACATAGAGAAATATATTGGTAGTACTCTAGGTGAAGCATCCGTTTCATTCAGTCTTGTCACAATATCTCACCACTGGCGATGGGAATGTTGCACTGGTGAAGGAGGGTGTTCTTTTTATGACTGAAACCCAACTACAATCATATTTATAACTCAGGTGTTTAAATAAAGAGTTTAATAAAAAACCTATGTAAATCACAATTATTTTTAATTTTTAAGTCATTTTAAGTCATTAAGGAAAAACTGCAAACAATACAATGTCTACTATTTGGAAATAAATAAACAAACAAAATAAACAAAAAAATAAAACAAACAAAATAAATAAACAAAATTTGGCAGATTAAATACTCAAAAATAAAAAAGAAAAAATATAACTATTTAATAACAATAATCTATTAATATGGGATAACAGTATTCAGAAGAGAAAGGCCATTACACACAAAAAAGAAATATATTGGTAGTAATAGAATCATGGGTTACAAATAAAAGTAAATTTAAGTACTTAAAAATAATGTGTAAGAGACGGCTTTGACATCGACCTGCTCAAAAGAGACTTCCCTTAACACTCAGAAGACTTGACAACAATGACCTGCTTACAATACAGGGTTCTCTGCATTGCCCTTTAATTGTGAGGTGACACAAGAGGACACTCTGCAACATCCTGACTGCAATATAGGATATGCAGATTCCAGGATCTTTAATACATAAACATGATACCAACAACAGAGACTGTGTAAAAAATAAAAGTGTATTGGCACTACAGACAATGACCTGGATTGGACTAACTAGTTTGAGTGGAGCCTAGAGTTGGTCTTTTGCCAGGAAACTTCAGGGGTAGGGTCTCCTTGTATTTAGGCCAAGGCTTTTCCTTTCCATGTCCCTCATATTTTGGTGGCCC
Source organism: Suncus etruscus (assembly GCF_024139225.1). Classification (NCBI taxonomy): domain Eukaryota; kingdom Metazoa; phylum Chordata; class Mammalia; order Eulipotyphla; family Soricidae; genus Suncus; species Suncus etruscus. Next base: position 15,277,412 of record NC_064862.1, read on the forward strand.
TATGCAAACAATAATTGCCACTCTAACACTGTTTTTACTGTGCTCCTTTGACTCTAATCTTTAAGAAAAACAACCCACTTAAACTTTATATATATATATTTTTTTATTTAAACACCTTGATTACATACATGTTTGGGTTTCAGTCATGTAAAGAACACCACCCATCACCAGTGCAACGTTCCCGTCACCAATGTCCCAAATCTCCCTCCTCCCCAACCTACCCCCACCTGTACTCTAGACAGGCTTTCCATTTCCCTCATACATTCTCATTATTAGGACAGTTCAAAATGTAGTTATTTCTCTAACTAAACTCATCACTCTTTGTGGTGAGCTTCCTGAGATGAGCTGGAACTTCCAGCTCTTTTCTCTTTTGTGTCTGAAAATTATTATTGCAAGAATGTCTTTTATTTTTCTTAAAACCCATAGATGAGTGAGACCATTCTGCATTTTTCTCTCTATCTGACTTATTTCACTCAGCATAATAGATTCCATGTACATCCAGGTATAGGAAAATTTCATGACTTTATCTCTCCTGACAGCTGCATAATATTCCATTGTGTATATGTACCACAGTTTCTTTAGCCCCACTTAAACTTTTGAGGTTAACTTAAACTAATATGCATGTGCATGGAAATGTAAAAAAGTACTTTGCCTTCAATGTTTAAGGAGTTATATAAGTTTTATGGCTTTAGATTGCTTTGTGTGCTGCTAAAAATATTATGTACTACAATCTGGGAACTTGAGGGACAAAGTAAATGTACATGGTTCTGTTTTATTTTTCTTAATGTTCTTTGGCTGAAAGTTAAAAGTTCAGATATCAGCAATGGGACTACTGAGAATTCTGTTTATGGGTGATTGTCTTTCCACTGTAACTTTACCTTGTCCTCTTTCTTTGCATCTTTGTTCTCATAATTAAAAATAAAAAATACAAATACCCAGTAAAAAACAACAAAACAAAACAAAAAACATGGAGACACTTCCCATGAAGCATCCTGCTATAAGACCAACTACAGGTTCCAGGCATACTAAGTTGTCTAACTCCAGAGTCTTTCTCTGTTCCTAGTAAAAGTCCTTCACAATCACGGTTGTCATGCTCAGGTTTCTGTAACTAGAGATCTTGTTTGTTTGTTTGTTTTTTTGTTTTGTTTTGTACAGATCTTATGTTGAAATCAGGGTGACACAGTGTGTCTTTTGGTTTTTATCTCACCATTAGGTGGCAACACAGAGAAACCCTGTCCTGAAAGCAAGTTATTACTATTACCAAGTTGTCAGGGTGTCATATAAGCCCACTCTGGAGCAAGTCGTTGCCAGGGAGCAGTAGGGTATATTGAACCTCATACTTGGCTGAGCTTAGGTTTAAGGGAGAGGACTACATCAGGAGAAGTTGGATGAGGAAATGTCCATGTGATGTTTGGGACATACTAGGATCTGGAGCATGCAAGGTGTGTACTTTCTTCCAAGCTCAATTCCAACCTTCATACACCTTATCACTTAGAAGTTGTTCCTTCACTGGTTAATGTTTTCTAATAGGGGTGGGAGGTTCTTGGTTGTGCTCAGGATTTATTTCCAGTTCTGTGCTTGGAATTCGTTTAAGCAGTACTAAAGGGAGCATGTGTTGCCTGGGATAAAACTCAGATTGCTTTCTTATTAAATGATTTCATCTTCTGAAGTCATACTTATTTTCTAGGTATCAGATAAAATCCTTCAAATTCCTTCAAGTGAAGATAACCCTTACAAGTATGTTCCTTTGTCTTGAAACTCTGAAGAATGATTTCTTATTTATAATTTCTACAAATTTGTTCATTTTATAAGCTTTATAATATTTATTTAGATTTCTACTCATGTTGTGTTATCAAATTGCACTCATTTGGGTCACATAAAAATAATGTGTAAAAAATATGGGGAATCCTGTATATTCATTGATATTATTTGTGAGCTGCGATGATGATCACTACCATATTATTTCACAGCAGTGTTCCAGGGAGCAAGATGGCTTGTCTAACTAGCTATCATCTGTTTCATGAAGCCTCCAACAAAGAGACAGTTTCTAATGGGATTACTTCTCCTTAATGACTAAAATTTAAATAAATGCATGAAATTAATCAGATGTGAACTTGACCCTTGAAGCCTAGTGACAACAACAAAATCTTAACTTTGAATTTATGGTTAAAATAAAAGTGTAATATTGCTATAGATTTAAGATCATTTCTCATGTAACAAGTGAGAAGACAAAGATTGAGGGAAATCAAATGATGTGCCTAAAACCACAAATTTATTAGCAGCAAAGACAAAACTAATTTAGTTTTATGTTAAATGCTTTCAGAATTAAGTGTTTTTGTTTTATATATATTTTTTGTTTTATATATTTTAATTAACTTTTGAGGTGTAAAAGTTGTTATTTTGTAGTTGCAGATCACTAAACCTCCATCAGTGTTTCCAGGTCCTGCATGTATTATCCCTCAGTCTTTCACTCCCTCAGTTTTATTAATTCCTAGTTTTATCAATTATATTTCCAATCTTGTTTCTATTAAGTGCTGTCTAATTCCTTTCTTTGTTTGCACTCTGCATATGAGTGATTATATGCATATATGTCTGTCTCTCTGTCTAGTTGTTTTTTGGGGCCACACTCAGTGATGCTCAGGGGTTACTTTTGTCTATGTATGAAGTAAAAACAGTATGTTCTTGTGTGAGGGCACGAAATTCAAAAGAGAAGAGATAGATATTCTGCAACTTGGTTAACCATGAGAAACGTTATTATTTATTTCTCTCTTTCTTCTTCCATGATAATTGCACCCAGAACGCATGGCTCTTAGTGAAAGGTCTTTCGTTCAACAACTTATTCTGCATTTATTTGCTGTAGTTTTCTTTGTTCTTGCTGTTCTCTAACATGTTTTATAATTTGTACTTTATAAAGGTTAGAACAAACAAGATCAATAAACAAATAGCTAGCAGTGTGTTCAAGAGAAGAAACTGTTTTTAATAGAATTTAAAAGGTGAAATGAGAATATTGAGATAGTAAAATCAATCTATAATAAGCAAATACTTTCTTTTCTAAGATAAATAAGTATACTCTATGCTCTTTACACCTTTTGGTCAATATGAAGTCTGCTATGAAGAGGATTTGTTCAGAACTTTATCTAAAATATATGTTGAGTGGACAAACTTTCTGTCTAGGCACTTTGATATAGCTATGAATTGTCATAAATTAACTGTATTCCCTCTATTAGTTCATTGTCTAGTGATTATCATTCAGTTTAATAAAAGCAACCATAGAAGTAGTTATGAAGTACATTGGTGACAGAAAAACTTCACTGCTCTCTCTCATTCAGATTAAGAAGCAAAAGCAAGTTGGTATCTGCCTCTCAAAGGAGATGACAAATTATACATCCTAATTAATACATAATTGACATAAAACTAAAACCTAAAGTTGATGATACATTAATCAATTTCAAAATTATTGCTATTACAGTATTAAGGGTGCAACTCTAATGCAGGACATAATTACCACTTCTTTGTTGTGTGAACATTTAAGATTAAATATTTTAGCAACATTCAAGTATTTTATACTTGAACTAAAGTATTTTATACTAAGAACTAAAATTACTATGCTGCACATTATTTCCCAGACATATTAATTCCACTGTAAATTGGAATCTTTTGTCCCACTTCTCTTCATTTTTCTATACTCCCAGCCCAGTCTTGGTATTGTTTATTTTTTCATTAAAAATTGAGGTTCTATGATTTACTGTCATTGTGGTCTCCCACGAACATAATTTTGACACCACACCCAACTTCAGTGTACCTACTTTCAACCCCAACCTTCCTTCTTGTCAACCTCTCCCTATCAGTTGTGAGGACGAATTATGTTATATTGCCTTTGGTTCTTTATTGCTGCCTTGTTAATTATTAAGGTCATACATATGAGATAATTTTGTATCTATCCCTTTTTTCTCACTGACTTCACTTAGCATCGTATCTTCTAATTCTATCCATGTTACTGAAAATTGTATGATTTTTGTTCTTTCTTATGCGCTGCATAGTATTCTATTGTGCATACCACAGCATTTTTTATTCCGGGGGGCAAACCCAGTGGCACTCAGGGGTGACTGTTGGCTCTGTGTTCAGAAATTACACCTGATAGACTTGGGGGGAACCATATGAGATGCTAAGGCTAGAATCTGGGTTGGTCTCATGCAAGGCAAATTTTCTACCTGCTGTTTTATTGCTCTGGCCCCATATACCATAACTTTTTTTGGGGGTGGGTCATATAGGGCAGTGCTCAGGGGTTACTCCTTGCTGTGCGCTCAAACGTCATTCCTGGCAAGTTCAGGGGACCATATGGGATGCTAGGATTGGACAAGTGCAAGGCAAATGCCTTACCACTGTGCTATTGCTCAGGCCCCTCCACAACTTTTCGATCCATTCATCTGTATTTGGGCATTTGAATTGTTTTCATATTTGGAATGTTGTATCAAGTGCAGTGATGAATATAGATGTGTAAATATTCTTTTGAGTATATTTTGGTTTGTTTTGGGGGCAGATGCCAAGAAGTGGTATTGCTTGGTCATATGGGAATTCTATTTCTAGATTAATCTCATATTGCTTCCCATAGATGTTGAACCAGATGATATTCCACCAACAGTGGATGAAATTTCCTTTCTCACCATAACCTGCCACACTGTTTCCAGACTTTTTGATGTGTGTCATTCTCACTAGTGGGAGAGGATATCTCAATGTTTTTTTAAATTTGCATATTCCTAATCATAATGACAATGAAAACTTTTTCATACACCTGTTGTTGATTCATGCCTTCTTTGCAAAAGTGTCTGTTCATTTCCTCACCTCATTTATGAATGATGTCATTAGATTTCATTTGATGTTGAGTTTTGTAAGTGCTTTATAGAGCTTTCATATTATCCCTTTATCTGCTGTATTGTGAAATAATATTTCACAGTCCATATGTATCATGTCGTATTTGTTGTTTTATGACCTTTTGCACCATGTAATACCTTCATGATTCATATGGTTTTCACAGAGAGCAAGGTTTCTATCTTTCTAAAACTAAATAATATTCTTTTGTATATATGTATACCACAAATTCTTTATTCATCCCTTGAAGAATACATAGACTGTTTCAATATTTTGGTTATTGTGAGTAATTCTATAATAAACATGGTAAACATATATAATATATAAATATAGTATATATGATATAATGTACCACTTTATATCATATATAATATCATTATAATATTTTAGTTTCAATCCCATTGGCCATATATTAGCAACGGGAATTCGACTATACAGTATTTCTATTTTTATTCATTAAAATTTTTTAATTTACTTAATTAAGGAGCATTATCAAGTAGTTGACATAGTTGATCACAATACATTTGTTTCTGGGTAAATTGGAAAGAAATTTAAAAAAAATAAAAGAAAGGAAAGAAAATGAAAAAGAGAAAAAAATGTGTACAGTCACAAGCAAATCAGTGGAAATTATTGTATCTCCAATGAGGTCATTAATCCACTGTCAGATGGCTTGTTGCTAGTTGATCATTTTATTACTTCATTTATTTCTGAACATTAGGTGGCTTCAGATTCACATTGGTGTTTAAATTGCTGTGTTCCTAAAGGGATAACAATATAAAGCAAAAAAGGAGTTTTGCATGAATTCCACACACTATTGCTGATACTCTGGCTTTTATGGGGCATGTTTTCTGCTGCCAGAAATTTCTAAAGTAAGGGAAGGTGAGGAGTGGAGAGAGGGTGCTTTCACTCACTTGTCCTGTTGATATCTGTCCAGATACCTACATACCTAAAGGTTTGATCAGATTAGTGTGTCTGCAGAGAGCTATAGGGGAGTGGTGAAGCAGGGCCATTGGGAAGCCCAATTCTATTTTTAATAGTTTGAAGGTTTTCCCATACTTATTTCCATAGTTGACTGCACAGATTGTATTCCTACCAATATTATTCTGGGATTCTTTTCTTCACACCTTTACCAATACTGCTTTATCTTCACACATTTGCTGATACTTGTTATCTCTTTTCTTTTGAGGGTATTTTTAATCTCCAAATTATTCTTTAAGTAACATGGCTTATGCAACAGTTAATGTTTATGCTTTTTTATCTGGGTGTTAATACAGTTATACTTGTGGAAGAGGAGAAAAGACGGTTTAACAGTTGGGCACTGGAGAGATAGTAAAGCCAACTAGGGCATTTTTCCTACATACAGCTGATGGGGGTTTAATTCCCAAAACCCTATAATAGTCCCCTGAGTCTGTTAGGAGTGACCCCTGAATGCAGAGCCAGGAGTAAATCTTGTACACCCACAAGTAACATACATAATTTATACAAATTATTAGAAAAGGAAAGGGATCAGGATGGTTAAATACAGGAATTAGGTCAAATGTAATAGAATAAATTTTTAATGGCCCAAATAAAATAGGAAACTATGGTTTTCTAGTATCATCAGTTTATATTGTTTTGATATTCTCTCTGAGATTGTACAACACCAGATAAAAGTGAGAACTCTCTGCTTTCATTTGATTTTACTAACTTGTCCACCTACTAGCCTGATGTCCAAAACATCAGGATCTTTCTTTAATAGGTTTCTTATGATACTAGATATTCATTGAACTTATTCAGCTCTGTCACAGGTCAGAAGAGGATGCTGCTTGTAATGGAAGCTTCAGACCCCAAATCCTGGGAGGATTCAGAAATTTGAGTTTGGAAGCAACGTCTACACAGGAAATAATACACACAAGGTTAGGGAGATAAAAGAGGTTCAGAACTTCCACCACAAGTTATCTGAAAACAGGCAAAGGGAACTGGGAAGCAGACAGGCTAATTGTGGGACCAAAACTGCCAAAAGTCTCTCTGATCTGAAGCCTTTATTAGGAAGAGAAGGACCATCCCTGTGGGTGGAGAACAGGTAGTTAGGGGACCAAATCCAGAGGCACTTTCCACACAGGTGGGACAATACATACAAAGAAGAATTACCCTGAATAAAATAAGAACCAGTTACTCTAATAACTGCTATCAGGGCTGATAAAAAGATCAGGGCTGAAGAGATAGCACAGCATAGGGCATTTTTCTTGCATGCAGCTGACCTAGGATGGACCTGGGTTTGATTCTCAGCATCCCATATGGTCCTTTGAGCCTGCCAGGAGTTATTTTTAAGCGCAGAGCTAAAAGGTTCCTCTGAGCACCACCGGATATGGCCCCCAAACCAAAAAAAAATGAAATAAAATAAAATAAAATAAAAGATCATTATTAGCCATTCTGCATTAAGTTTGGTTTTCAGAATACTATAAACCTGACTACTCTCTCTGAAGAACTGTTATTTCAAAATTTAATTTTATTATTGCTTCATTTAATTTCTCAAAGGCCAAGAAAAGAATGAAAAAGCACATACTTTATTTTTTTATGATTTTTGTTGGTGTTCAAGATGTTGCTTATGCTTGCAAAACCACTACAAATAAAGTTTCTTGTTAACATTTATTTTTTTGCACAGGTAGTTAGTTTAGTTTGAATTCTTTGTATATGTGAGGCCTTGGCTTTCATTTCTGGTGACACACACAAATTTTATTAAAAAATTATTGATTGAGTTTCTCTTATTTACAATGCCATGAATATTGGTTTTTAATGAACATCATTCCAACACCACACCCATCACCAATGTCTCTATATTTCTCCCTCAAAGATCCCAACAGTTTTTTCTTTCAGCCCTCAACCTCCCAACTTAGTTATGTGGCTAGATCTGTCCTCCTATTGTGCTGCTTTTGAACTTTTATCATCTTGCTACACACATATTTTAATAATAAAATATTGCTTAATCCCAATTGGTAGTGACAGTACTATGTTTTATGCTTTCCTGTCTGTGCTTTCTTTCCCCTATCAATTAACTCAAAACCAAATTTTGTGCTCAAGTACAGAATATGTTTAGTTTTCATGTATATAAATTAGTTTTTTTTTTACCTTGCTTTAAAGATTATTTTGTATTTTATAATTGTAAACTACCTTTACTCTATTTTAGGAAGTGGCAGGATATTATCATAAATGTAAATGAAGTGAACCCCCCAAATAGCTCCAGATCTCTACTAAAGTTTCTGCATGTTATAAAGGCAGATGATAATGACAGACTGAATGGTTTTATTGACTGTTCTTAAAAGGAGGTTATCTTACACTGGTAGTTGAAAATGTTCAACTTTGGGATGGGAAGAAATATTTTTACCTGGGTTGAATAGGATGTACATGAGGATGCAACATTGTGTTGTCTATATTGAAAAGAGTTGTGCTTTGTGAATTTGTACCTCTCCTTTCTGCTGCCTACTCTCTTCGTGTCTCCAGTGGAAAAAAAAAAAACAAGTCGGTTTTTCAAATGGAGAGCAATCGAAATTGTAATTGCTTGTAATCTGGAGTGTTCTAGACCGCTCAATACCTATGAGGTTTTCTACTGCATTCTCTTTAGTTAAGTTCAATAAGATTTAACTTAGGAAATTGAGTTACGTGTAGGAAGAGCCATCAAAAACATACCGTTTTTCTCTTAAATCTGATAAGACTGCCAACTACCAATTCATTGAAAGGAGGCCATATGCTTTAATAAAGGAGACATTAGAAGTTAAATGCCTTGTTCTTTGCTTGAAATGTCAGGGGCAAAAACATGAAAAGGCCAATTTCATTTTTTCTTCTATGTTCGTATATGCTGATGGGATGCCTAGTATGTAATATCCTTGATCTGACAGTTTAAAAGTAAAATTTTACTTGAAAAGACATAACTTCTAGAAAATAAAAAAATATGGGGCGAGTGATGAATCTTTGAAGTGCTTCTAGTCTTCCTTTTCATAGATTATTTTTAGGCTTTCCTAGGTGCAGAGGAATGTACCAGAGCGGTACTTCTCAATTTGAGCTTGCATGCAAATCATTTGAGGACTTGATAGATTGCAGATTCACATTCTGCAGACCTGGGATAAACTTGAGATTGTTCACTGTTACCAGACTCTCAAGTGGTATTAATGCTGCTGGTCCATAGATCACAATATGGGTAGAATCTCCGGAAGAGCTTTCAGATATTACATTTCTTATGATATATTGCATAAGCTCTCCATTGCATTCATAAATGATTTCCTTCAGAGTCATTTTTTAATTTTTTCCTTCAGTCATTTATATGTATCTTAAGACAATTCTCTGTACTTATAATGCAGACAAGAAATAGTTTTTAAAATATGCATATTAAAAAATGAAACAAAATATGCATCGTTAGAAAATTACACCAAAGATATCTATTTCTTCATTGCTCACATTCAGTGATTTTGTAAATTATTCATTAGCTGGCATGAATAGTTATGAAGGTAGAATTATAGTTAATCAAATTGATAGTTGCATATATGCTATCTCCTACTAAAATATCTGTCCTAATAGAATATCTCCTTAGAAAGGAATAAACTTTATTGTTTTATTTGTTCAATGATATACTCCCAACAATTAATGAATTGCACATATAGATACATAATATATAGTTGTTTAATTGACTTAAGAAAATTATTTTTGATGCTGAAGGGTGGTTTGCTTTGCATGCAGCAGACCAAGAACGAACCCAGGTTTGATCCCTGGCATCCCATATGGTCTCCCAAGTGTACAAGGAATGACTTCTGAGTGCAGAGCTAGAATTAACTCCTAAGCACCACCAGGTGTGGCCCCAAAACAAAAACAACAAAAAAGAGGGAATTATTTTTATTCTCATTTCTGCCTTAGTATGGTTTATAATGAATTATTTTATCATTAAAAAGCTTATAGGCTAGGTGGGGCCAGAGAAGTGGAGCAAGTGGTAAGGCGTTTGCCTTGCATGCGGCTAACCTAGGATAGACTGTGGTTCTATTCTCTGGCATCACGTATGGTCTCTCAAGCTAGGAGCGATTTCTGAGTGTATATCCAGGAGTACTCCCTGAGTGTCACCAAGTGTGGCCCAAAAAGCTCATAGGCTTTCCTGTAGGTTCTTATTCTCTAACTATAAATGTAAATGAAATAAGACAGTGATTATTTGTTCAGTTTCCAAGAATCAACAACCTTGGAACTATTTTGTCTTTACTAAATTCCTTATTAATTATTTTTATCTTATTTTCTTTGGGGGGATGGGCCATACCTGGTGACGCTCAGAGGTTACTCTTGGCTATGCACTCAGAAATTGCTCCTGCCTCTGGGGACCAAATGGAACATTGGGGAATGAACCGAGGTCCATCCTGGATCAGCTGTGTGCAAGGCAAATGCCCTACTGCTGTGCTATCGCTTTGGCCCCTACTATCCTTTTTTCTTGAGGGAAAATAACTACATTTACTGTCCAGTAAGGTTTTCAAGTTGTTACTTATTCCTCATTCCCCCCTTTTTATGAATAGTATTGGCATATCTGGGACTCTATTCTGATATTTTGATGAAGAAGTGGGAAGATCTGAATTTGATCTCACTTCATCCATCAACTACCCCTGTAGTCTGGACAAGTTAATGACATATTTTCAATCTATTTGAAATGATAAAGAAATGTTATAATAATGGATATTTTATATTCTACCGTGTATTGTGTTATTATTTTATTATTTAAGATGCTACTAATTGTTTCCTGGCCTCTTATTCCTCATACCCCCAAATTAGAGACAGCTATCTTGAGAATTTATTTAAAATGGTAGATTTTATTTTCAAGGAAACATTTATCAAAGTTGCTGACTTAAAAATTAGAAGCAAGACTAATTTCTTGAGATTGAAATTAGTTTAATAAGAGGAATATGAATTAGTTTTTCTTCACTGGTCTAACTTTTTTTTTCTTAATTCTTGAAACATTTCTAGATCACTCTCCATTTCTTTATGTGTTCTGTCTACTTTCTAATTTTCTTCAACCCTTAAACTTTCAGTGGCTGAGGAAAACATCTAGCTACACATAATTGATTCAATTAGTTAAGTGAATTATTCAGCAAACGCAGATCATACTAATTAATTGGTGTTGCATTAGGCATCAGGGATAAAAATAAATCCAAAAGATGGACTGATATATTAGAAATGTCCAGAAAATTTCCTTAGAATATTTCTAGCTTTTGGGCCATTTAGAAGATTAGATCATTGACTAAGACTAAACTGATTTTATTGATAATATGAGAATTATGAAAAATACATAATATATTATTCAATAATAGAAGGCTATAAAATATAGGTAGCATTATAGGTCAAAATTGTTCTTAAACATTTGAGAATTCCTAGTATAGTTGCAGTTGTAAATCATGATTGCTAATGTAGTCAGATATCCATAAATTCTGTAGGCTTTATGTTAATAATAAAAACATACATACATGATATTATATAGTAAATTACATAATCTATGCTTAAAGATTTTAAAAATACCCTGTAGTGAATGCCACCAACAATAGTCCAGAAGAAGAGACAGTGAAATATTTATTGCCATATACATATGTGGATGAACATGGATGGAGGGTAAAGACCTTCAAGAGAGGATAAGGTAGCATTAAATGACAATATTAAGCAGGCATTTTGAAATTGGTGGCATTAGAATGTCAGATGCTAGTTTGTAAATAAAGAGCATGAAAGAAAGAAGTTCTCTATAATGAAAAAACCATGTACTCTTTACAAAAAATGTTAAGATATAAAAAAATACAGTTACTGTTTAATTTCTTTAGAATAGCCATTACCTAAAACAGTTTTGGGAGAATTAATTGGAAACTTAACCTAGATGTCAGAGTTCTAAGAATATGAGTTTGAATTTGTCTTTCATCTGCTAATTTAGTCAAAATAGAGTAGATCCTCTTGAAATTTTCTACCAAAGACTGATAAATAAGGACTTATTTTTAACTTTTCCTGCCCACTCATTTTTTTTTCTGATCTTTTTTTCTTTTCTTGCAGCATTTGTTCTAGAAAGTGACACCTTTGCAGGAAAGTCAACCTTCTTTGTCTGGAAAAAAATGTCTTTAATCATACCTTAAGTAACATAAATATTTGATTGTAAAGAAGAATACAGGCAAGTGTATTGCAATGTTTTACAGCTAGCATTGCAGTCTCGGTGGACATGTGGGCCGCCTCTCAGTGAAGCAAAAGACATATTACAAGCTGGCTTTTCAGCTGTGAAATGCCACTACTTAGGTTACATGCCTCAGTTAAAAAAACTGCCAGGAGCAACGCCTTCTCCTTGGCAGAGAGGCGTGCCACCTGTCACCCAAAGCTGCCAGCCCCTCTGGCATCATGCAGGGATTCACTTCTGCATATGAGGAGGTTGTATTCTCTGCCTTTTGCAGCATATTTCTCCATGGTATTTATGTAGGGTAGAATTCATTCTGGTACCCATTAAATTAGGATTATTTCCCATACATATCAGAATCAAATCTGAATCTGGAAAAAAATAGTTGTAACCTTGAGTATAACACTTAGGAAAAAAATGTCTCACATGTGAAAATGGTATGGCAGGCATATTTCTAATCAACACATACCCACAAAGCAACCCTTGGTGACATGACAAGATCACACCTTATGTCGATCCTCAGTAGCATGAAAGAATTCCTGGAAATTAGTCTTAGAGAGCATGTTTTCTAGATTGATTCACTAGAGAGCATGTTATTAAATTCTTAAGGCGTACACAATAAGAGATGTAATCCATCACAAGCAGGTTAAATACTCCTTACTGCATAGACTTGCCCACATTTCTGTAACACCTGATAGGATGTTAGGCACCAAATGGGTGCTTACTTAGTATATGTTGAATGAGTAATTAAGTGGTAGTTCTGTTAAAATGTAATCAATTGAAGGGACCAGCGAAAAAGAACTGGGATTAGAGCACTTGCCTTGTATGCTGCCAAGTATGGTTTCATTTTCAGCATTGCTTATGGTCACCTGATCACTGTTAGCAGAGATCGCACAGCACAGAGTCAGGAGTTAGTCCCAAGCATCATTGGTTATGGTCTCAAAATAAAGCAAAACAAAGTAAACTACTGGATATCGCTTCAAGTGGTCCCTGGGCTATGAACATTGCACTAGAAGCTTCCCCAAGCAATTCCCGAAGTAATCTAACGCATTTGTACTGGTGATGATATTGTACTCCCATGAGTTACTATTTCCATTAAAATGGATATATTCAAAAGCCAATAATATCTTATGTTTATGAGAAGATATAAGGTTTTGTTTATCATACTAAAGCCATACTGATGCAAATATTGTGCTTAAGTTTTTGTAATGTATCTCTTCATTTTTGAGTGACTTAAGAAAAATATTTAAAGACAATCTTCAAAATTTTCAAATATAATTCTCAGATTTTCCATTTGTTCTTGTTTAGAGTTATATTTTGCCCACATCATATCCCAAAATGTAATTTTCTGGTAGTTCACAATGTGATTGGGTCTGGAGCAATAGTACAGTGGTTAAGTTGCTTGCCTTGCATGCAGCTGACCTGAGTTCAACCGCCTAACCAAGCAATCAACCAACCAACCAACCAACCAACCAACCAACCAACCAACCAACCAACCAACCAACCAACCAACTAAATAAGCAAACAACCAACCAAACAAAAAATTCAATGTGACCTTATTTGGAGAAAGGTTTTTTACAATGATAATCAAGAGAACATTGAAGTGGGTTCTAACCCAATATGGCTGATGGTTTTTTTTTTTTTTTTTTTTGGTTTTTGATTCACACCTGGCAGCGCTCAGCGGCTACTCCTAATTCTGTGCTCAGAAATCGCCCCTGGCAGGCACGGGGGACCATATGAGATGCCGGGATTTGAACCACCGTCCTTCTGCATGAAAGACAAACACCTTACCTCCATTTCTACGGTCCTGGCTGATGTCTTTTTATTAAAAAAAATACATTATAAAATGAAAAAAAGGCAGATTGCCAGAAAATAGAAAACAGAAAAAAGAAATAAAAAGGCATAAAATTGAGAGATTCTTCTTAGGGTCCTTTAATGGAATCAATCATTTTATTTATATTCTTGGTATTGTGCATCTGACCTCCAAAATAAAGAGGTAGTACATGAGATTATACATTTTTATGATTTAATATTATGCTTTATTATAAAATTTTAGGAAAGCAATTAAAATTCATGTCAGGTTATTATATTGTTAAGGCTGGTCTAGATTATGCTGAGAAAATGGTCTTTATTGTGCAATGGATATTTTTACATTTATGGTCTATCTGACATTTTTTGTTCATAAAGTGTAAATATACCTTAGATATTTGTTTTTAATATTGAATGAAAAGCCAGCACTATCATTAGAACATAATTTTGTGCCAGATTCTAAGCTGTTGTTTTATTTACATGACTTTACCTAACCTTCCCAATAATCCCATGTTAGGTACTGCTATGATCCCTGAAAGTGAGAAGTGGCAGATATGGAACTCAAACCTAATTAGCATCTTTCCAAAGTTCAAGTGTCTGACCTCTATATAATCTGACATAATTGCTTCATAACAGGTAACTGCCTTTGTCTTTGTGCTACACTTTGTCAACATTTGAAGCCTATTTGAATTGGTGACAAAAAATGTAAATAACAAGGGCAAATATTAATCAGTGTCTTTAAAAATAAGGTTCTCAAGACACAATTTATTCAATATATCTATCTTGGTTGACCAGTAGGACCATTAAAACTTCAGAAAATACTCTCAAATATATGCAGTCCAAGGAAACCAATGTTTCTTCAGTATAATAGATCTTTTACTCCTCCTTAACATCCTTTAACAGAGTCTAAAATATTACATAGTGGACAATATTTTCAGTCTTAATATTCTGAGATTTATCTTCTAGAAAATACCTTTCAACTGAAAGCTTATCCTTGTTTGTCATTAGATGGACATTCTTTGAGCCAGAAGATGACAAAATACTGATTAACTTTAAGCATATTATATAGTTCTTGAAAACCTTCAAAATAGTAAAAACAAACAAACAAAAAACCTCTTCAAATTGAGGATAAACACCCTTGTTTTCTTTCTATGTGCCTAGAAATAGTTTGTAACTAAAAAATAAAGAAATAAAACCACTTAAATATCTAAAATCAAGGGATATTTTCCAATGGACAAAGGTGAAGGAAGATCTTATACTCTCTCTGGAAATTTCTGAAACTGCAGTGTTAGGGGGTTTCTTACATTTTAGAATTTTCTGATGATCTGAACCGATGATAGTAGAACATGCTGCTAATTAATTTTCCTTTTAACTTTTCATGTGATTTTTTTGTACTTAACATCTAACATGAACACTTGTTTATTAGATATTTGGTTTGTTGTAGAAAGAATGGATTTTAATTGAATGCAGTTGAACTGAATATGCCAAATATCCAATAAGCTCTGATTATATGAGCGGGGATTCATACTTTATGTCTAGGACTTTATGAAAAAGCAATGTTAAGTTTCCCTGAGAGTTTTTATCAATGCCTAACCAATACATTTATCATTTTAAAGTCTGCAATCTTCCACATATAATTCCAATTAATCATTTATACCATGAGAACTGTAAATATGATGGAGGGAGATAAATTGTTAAGAGAGAGACTTTTGGAGTCAGAGAAACCTGGCTTCTTATCTCTGTCATATATTTTAGCTGTATCAATTAGACAAATCATTTAATACTCTCATTTTTAAAAAAACTCTCATTTTTCAAGTCTGAAGAATTATGTTAGTACTTACTCAAACAAGAATATTTCTGGTAAAACATAAGAACTCAGTTAAATATAATATATAGATACATGTAGTTTAAGAAGGTGGTGTTATGACAAGGCATCTTCAATTTTGTTTTGCCTTTTTTTCCCCTCATCCATCAATGCTCAGGGTTTATTCTGGTTTTGTATTCAGAGATTACTTTGATAGGTACAGGATCATATAGAATGCCAGTAATTGAACCTGGGTCAGTCTAATGAAAAGCAAATGCTATACTATGGCTCAGGGGTCATATAGAATGCTGGAGATTGAATCTGGGTCAATTTTGTGCAAAGTAAATGCCCAGCCACAATACTATACAGTATATATATACACACAACCATATATATACACACAAACATATATATACACACAAACATATATATATACACACAAACATTTATATACATATATGTGCTCTGGCCCTAGCATCTACAATTTTGATTAGTTACTTTGTAGTAAACTTTTCTGATTTGAAATCATGAAGCTTAAATAATTTTATGGTAGAGAGATAAAATGAGGGTCTATGTATGGAAAAATGTGGTAGTAATACAAGTGGAATGATTATAGTATAAAAATCAACATTATTTAGCAATGTTGAAACTTCTAATAGGATTTTTTTCATAAATGTTTCTAGTGTCTATTTCTTCTCTATCATTGTTTGTATATGAGAAGCCCATTATTTGTTTTGTGTTAATTTTGTAGTCTGTCCTTTGCTATACAAATCTATTGTTTCCAGAAGCTTTTGATAGAGTCTTTAGGGCAGGGGGCTCAAACTTGCGGCTCTCCGTACATCATTGTGTGGACCGCAGCCGGCCTTCAAAAATCACAGTATTCACAATTATTCGCTTACTGAATAATTGCAATAAAAATCTCATTAGTAAGAAAAAATTGCATTAAACATTTGCATACCCCGAGCAGTTCCGTTCAGGATATGCAATTTTTTGCGATTTTTTCTTACTAATGTGATTTTTTTGTGAATATTTGGTAAGCAAATAATCGCAAATACTTTGTACCTAGCGCAGATGTCATTTCCACTGCTCCTGCCCACTGTCCCTTGCATTATCGGAGGCCTAAAGGTGAGAAAGGAGAGAAGTTTATTACAGAATTAGATTTTGTCATACCTTCATCATGACTTCATCAAAGCCTGCAGTGAAGAGAAAGATTGATGACAAGCACAGACAATTTCAGGAAAAGTGGGAGATGCAGTATTTCTTTGTTGAGCACAGGGGCATCCCCACATGTCTTATTTGCTCAGAGAAAGTTGCAGTGCACAAGGAATACAACTTGAAATGCCATTATTCAACTAAACATGCTGAGGAATGTGCAAAATATCAAGGAAATGAGACAGCCAAGCGGGTTGCCAGTCTTAAAGCATGTCTAATGAGGCAATAAGATTTCTTCAAGAAAGCAACCAAAGAGAATGTTGCATCAGTCGAAGCTAGTTACATGGTTAGTGAGATGATTGCTAAGGCAGGGAAACCATTCACAGAAGGAGAGTTTGTTAAAAAAAAAAAGCATGTTACAGGCTGCAAGTATTATCTGTCTGGAAAAGAAAGGTCAGTTTAGCAAAATCAGCCTTGCTGCCAACACTGGCAGAGCGCATTTCTGACATGTCAAGTGATATTTATCATCAACTGTGTGAGAAAGGCAAATGTTTCGATGCATACTCAGTTGCTCTTGACGAGGGCACAGATATAACAGGCACTGCGCAACTCACAATTTATGTTCGTGGTATTGATTGCAATTTTGAATTGACAGAGGAACTGCTCACAATAATTCCAATGCATGGCCAGACCACCGCTAATGAGATATTTTGGCATCTGTGTGATGCCATTGAGAATGCAGGTTTTCCATGGAAGAGGTTTGTTGGAATAATAACCGATGGAGCGCTGTTGATGACAGGGAGCAAAAATGGACTGGTGGTACTTGTTAAAAAAAAAAAACTTGAAGAGGAGGGTGTAGAGAAGGCCATTGCTCTTCACTGCATTATCCATCAGCAGGCCCTTTGCAGTAAATGCCTGCCGTGTGACAATGTGATATCTGTTGTTGTGACATGCATCAATCAAATCAGATCCAGGGGCTTAAAGCACAGGAGGTTCTGTGCTTTTTTAGAGGAAATGGAGTCAGAATATGGAGATGCGCTGTATTTCACCGAGGTAGGTTGGCTCAGCAGGGGAAATGTCCTGAAAAGATTTTTTGAGTTGAGAGAAGAAGTGAAAGCCTTCATGGAGAAGGATGGGAATGCTGTTTCTGAGTTGAGTTTTCACAAATGGCTCATGGACTTAGCTTTTCTTGTTGACATCACACATAAGCTGAATGTACTAAACAAGATGTTACAAGGCCCGGGGCAGCTTATCAGTGCTGCCTATGACAACGTGAGAGCATTCTCCACAAAACGTGTGTTATGGAAATCCCAGCTCTCTCAGACAAACTTTTGCCATTTCCCAGCATGCAAGGAACTTGTGGATTCAGGCATACCATTCAGTGGTGAGAAATATGTTGATGCTATTTTTAAGCTAGAGAAGGAATTTAATTACAGATTTGCAGACTTCAAAAAGCACAAAGCCACCTTCTAAATTTTTGTGGATCCCTTTTTCTTTGATGTGCAAGATGCCCCTCCTGTGCTTCAAATGGAGCTCATTGACCTGCAATGCAAATTTGATCTCAAAACCAAGTTCAGGGAGATTAGTGGAAAAGCAGACATGCATGGGCAATTTTTTTAGAGAATTGCCCCCCAGCTTCCTTGAGCTTTTCCAAATGTTCAAGTGCACCATGTGCCTTTTTGGGAGCACATATTTTTGTGAAGTTATTCTCTCCATTGAACTTCAATAAGTCAAAGTACAGGTCTAGACTTAATGATGATCATCTTCAAGCCATACTGAGGGTCTCAACTGCTTCCTCTCTAAAGCCAAATGTGGGGTTCAGATTTGTGAGAATAAGTGCTGTCAAGTCTCTGGCAGCAAGGAATAGGCAAAAGATGCTATGTTCAGCAGAACTGTTCATGATCTCTCAATGTTCTATTCATGTTCAGAAGAAATAATTAAAACTGTTAATAATGACGTTTGACGATTTTTTTTTGTGAAATCCCTTATGCAGCCCTGCCTCACCCCAACTTTGCCTTCTGCAGCCCCCAGGTAAATTGAGTTTGAGACACCTGCTTTAGGGTTTTCTAAATAGAGTATCAAGTCATCTACAAACAGTCAACAGGGCTTGACTTCTTCCTGTTTTATTGGAATGCTCTTGATATATTTTTTTCTTGCCTCATGGATATGGCAAGTACTGCCAGTACTGTGTTTAATAGGAGTTGCAAGCCTTGTCTTGTGCCAGATTTTAGAGAAAAGACTTTCAGTTTTTCTACATTGTATATAATATTTGCCATGAGTTTGTGTTAAATGGTCTTGATTATATTGAGAAAAGTTTCTTCTATTACCATATTGTTGAGAGGTTATTTTTTTTTTATCATGAATGGGTGTTGGAGCTTATCAAATGATTTCTCTGCATCTATTGATATGATATAATTTTTATTTTCCCATTAATTGATATGGATTATTATTGTTTAATTTGTGTATGTTTAACTAAATCTGCATCTCTGGGATGAGTCATACTTAGTCATGGTGTATATGACCTTCTTGATGAGACTTTGGATCCTGTTTGCTAGGATTTTGTTGAGTATCTTTTCATCTGTGTTTATCTAGGATATGGTTTGTAGAACTTTTTTTTTTTGGGGGGGGGTGGAATCTGTCTTCTTTTTGTATCAGGGTGATGTTAACTTCAATGAAACTATTTGGGAGTATTTCTCTTTCGTAAATTTCCCAGTAGAACCAAAAAGGATTGGAAGTAGGTCCTACTGCAATTTTTGAAAGAATTTGCTAGTTAATTCAGCTGGGCCTGGGATTTTGTTTTGGAGAGGACGTTTGGTTACCATTATGTCTTCCTCAATAGTGATTGGTCTATTCAGATATGCCAGGTCATCTTGGTTTAACTTTGAGAGGCTAGAGGAGTTCAAGAATTTCTATTTCTTAGGTTTTCATGTTTTGTGGCATAGCGTTTCTCAAAATAATCTTTGATCACCCTTTACATTTCTGTAGTGTCTGTAGTAATCTTTTCCCTTTTAATTTTTACTTCCATTTAGTTTCTTTTTCTTTCTTTTCCATTAGTTTGGCTAATGGTTTGTTGATCTTGTTTATTTTTTCAAAGAACCATTTCTTGCTTTCATTGATCTTCTGTTTTATTTTTTGGAATTTCCAGTTTATTAATTTCTTTCCAAAGTATTATTTACTTCTATTTGATTATTTTTGGTTCATTTTGTTGATCATTTTCCAAATGTTTAAGCTGTGTCATTAAATTATTTCTGTAGGCCCCTTCTTCCTTCTTGCTGTATGCTGGTAAAGCTATAAATTTTTCTCTTAATACCATTTGTTTTTGTATCTCACAAATTCTGATAATTTGTGTCTTCAGTTTCATTTATTTCCAGGAATTTTTAATTTTCTCTTTGATTTTGTCTCTGAACCACTGGTTGTTCAGTAGTAAGTAAATGGTTCAATTTTCAGTTTTTAAAATTTTTCTCTGTGTCTATTTGTAATTCACCTTTAATTTCAGTGCATAATGATCTGAGAAGGTAGTGTTGTTTTTTTTTTTTTTACAATTTCTATACTGTTGATTTTATGAAGGTATGTTTTATGGACAAACAGGTGGTCTATTTTGAAGAGAGACCCATGCACATTGGAGAATAATGTGTATCCAGATTTCTGGGGATGGAGAGCCCTATATATATCTACCTAGCTATTCTCTTCCAGATCTAGTATTTTCTTTTTTGTTTGTTTGTTTGTTTGTTTTTGGTTTTTGGGCCACACCCGGCATTGCTCAGGGGTTACTCTGGGCTGTCTGCTCAGAAATAGCTCCTGGCAGGCATGGGGGACCATATGGGACACTGGGATTCGAACCAACCACCTTTGGTCCTGGATCGGCTGCTTGCAAGGCAAATGCCACTGTGCTATCTCTCCAGGCCTAGATCTAGTATTTTCTTATTGGGTTTTAGCCTCATTGACTTATCAAGTTATGATAGGGCAGTATTGAAGTCTCCTACTATTATTATACTCCTATTGATGTCTTTCTTCAGCTCTGCCAGCAATTGCTTTAAATATTTTATATATTTAATATATCTCATATGATGTTATATATTTATGAGTGTGATTTCTTCCTGGTGCACATATCCCCTGATTATCAAGAAGTGTTTATCTCTGTCCCTTATTGCCTTTTTAAGTATGAAGTCTGTGTCATCTAATATAAGTATGGCCACTGCAGCCTTTGTAAAGGAGTTGTTTTCTTGAATGATTTTTCTCCAACTTTTAACTTTGAGTCTATGTTTGCTCTGACTATTGAATTGTGTTTCTTGTTTCTTGTGTTTCTTGCCATTCTGTGTCTCTTAACTGGTGCACTTAGTCCATTGACATTGAGAGAGAGAGATGAATGTCACAGAATTTAGGGTCATCTTTTTGTAGAAGTTTGGTGTGTTTATTGAGCCTGCCTTACTTTAAAGTAGACCTTTCAGTTCTTTTAAGGTTGGCTTTGAGTCTCTAAAGTTTCTAAGCTGTCGTTGATCTGTGAATATGTGTATCTTTTCTTCAAACCTGAATGCAAGTCTGGCTGGGTGAAGTATTCTTGGTGAAGCATTCATTCGTTGAGCTTTGCCTCTATATCTGAGCACTGTCTTTGAGCCTTGAGTGTTGCTTTTGACAAATCTGCTGTAAACCTTAAGGATGCTCTTTTGTACATGATTTTCATTTTTTTTATCTTGCAAGCTCCATTTTTCCATCTTTACCTATGGAATTCATCATTGTGACTAGAATGTGCCTTGGGGTTTTTTTCTTTGGATTTCTTTTAGACAGTACTCTTTGGGCACGTAGTATTTGGTTGCATGCACTCTTTGCTCTAGGAGTTTTTCTGCAATGGTATCCTTGTTTGTTGATTTTTAATGGAAATTTTTTTTCTGGGCCTTTGGGACTCCAATGACTCTTAAGTTGTTTCATTGAGCATATTGCATTTTTTTGAGGATTTTTTACATCATCTGATCATTTGTTTTAAGGCTCTTTTTTAGCCTCTTTTATTATACGGAGTTGTTATGCATGTCATCTTACAGCTCACTGATTTTGTCTTTAGTGGCTCTTACTCTGTTGGTAAGGCTTTCCAGTGAGGCTTTTATTTTGGCTACCAAGTTTATTAGCCCTGATATTTCAGTTTGGAGTTTTCTTATTTTTACGTTTATGTCCTCTTGATTCTTATTTGTGGTTCGTTCAGTACATTTTATGGATTCTTTGAGTTCCTTGAACATCCTCCAAAGTTCCTTCCTAATGCCTTTCTCAGAGAGGCTTTACAATTGGCTGGCACTTGTTGGGTCATCAGAGCCATCATCTTCATTCTCTATGATATTAGTGTTCTGTGATTCTTTCCCATAGTGTCCTTTGCAGTGTGTTTTTTCTATGTGTTGTACTAGTATTTTTGATTAGAGGATAAGTGCAGCCAATAAGCTCTCTGCTTTTGTGACTTTGGGCAGGAGAAGCCTGAATTTCCTCAGCAGAAGAGGTGCCTTTCCCTCAAATTAAATTTATCTTTTGTGGGAGGGGCACTTACTCCCTCTTTTTCTCAGAGCTTCTGCCAGTGTTGGCCGGAGCTGGAGTTCCTGCTGCTTTTGTTGAGATTACTTGAGATACAGTAGTATCCTGAACCCAGCTTGTGCTTTGTGTGTGCATGTGTGTAGGTTTTTGTTTGTTTGTTTTTTGCACACCAGTAATGCTCAGGGGATATTCTTGGCTCTGCACTCAGGAATTACTCCGGTAGGTGCTTGGAGGAACATGTGGAATATAACGCATCAA
Organism: Suncus etruscus; assembly: GCF_024139225.1. Taxonomy (NCBI): domain Eukaryota; kingdom Metazoa; phylum Chordata; class Mammalia; order Eulipotyphla; family Soricidae; genus Suncus; species Suncus etruscus. The sequence goes on from NC_064862.1 coordinate 15,299,959, forward strand.
GCATGTTTTGGCCATGTAAGACAAGCATCTTAACAACTAAACTATCTCCCCTCCCCCAGCCTGTGCTTTTTTTCATCCGTACCAATAACCTTCAGATATATATGATTATAACCATGTGGGATTGGTTGTAAAACTTGATGGAAATGTTGAAAATAATGGAAATCAGACTAGGTCATGATGTTTTATTATTTTTCCTACTCTCCAAACTTCTATGTTTTAATATAACACTATATACATCAGATTATTATACTATGAATTTGTCTCTTTTCTAAAACTGCTGAGTTTCTGAAAAATTTTTCAGTAAAAAGACTTAAAAACAATCTAGATTTTGCATAGCTATACAGTATCAGTTCAAGTTATAATCTCAAAAACCTAAAGATTTCTGTTTGTCATTTAATTAAATCCAATTATTTTTTGCGTACAGGAATATAAAAATGGGTGAGGCATGAGTCGTAATATAGATTCCACATTCTGCTTATATATAGTGAAATCAATCAAAGAATACTGTATTTTCTAGAATTTTGAATAATCATGCATGAGTGCCAAAAACTTGTCTTGAATCTTTCCAAGAATATAAGAATGCTTAGTTTATTTTGATTTACTGTTAAATGAAACTACCAGCTCTTTTGCTTCAAATATTGTGAAATTATTAATCAGGTTAAAAGTGCTTTTTAATTCTTTATATACTGTGGATGCATAGGGAATAAAATGAGAAAGAATTACTATATTTGTCCTATTCTTATTTTTATATATAATAATTTTAATTATATCTAGCTATAAAATTATCTGATAATTTTTCTGAGATAAGAATCTACTAGAAACTACTTCATTACTAATGGTATTTATTTTCTATGCCTTATAATTTTTCAAAGATATTCCGAAGTATTATAAATGTTTGCTATAAAATATTCTTATCCATAAGTAGTACTCTGTATGAGCTCTACAGACTGTTGGGTCTGACATCTTTTATGCCAGTAGACCTGAAATTCGTTTTTCATATTTATGGTGAAGAGAAAAAGAAAAAGAAAGATTTTAGATATAAATTTTAGACTTCAAAAGGTGCTCAGAAATTCCATTTTTTTCATTTTGGACATTTTCTTGGCATATAATATATGTTTGATGCTTTTTTAAAAATGATCTACCAGAATTGTTTTATAGCATGAGTAGGACTAAGATTCAATTCCAAGAAAAGTAGATGTGAATATGTTTTTCTTTCTAGTGGCTGATGGGAATTAAAAGTTAAAGAATAGAGTTGCCTGCATCACTATTAGTGTCACAGACTGCTATGATAAAGAAAAAGTGTGTGTGTTTGTGTGTGTGTGTGTGTATATATGTGTGTGTGTGTATGTGTGTGTGTATAAATAGGTGACAGATAGGAGTAACTGTGGTGTGTAGATGAGTGGCCTAAAATTGAGATCTAACCAAGTGGAGAAAAAGGAGTGGGAGGAGAAACTTTGTCTTGGTCCTGCTTGGTATTCAATGCAGATATGAACCCCCAGTGTTGCTTACACTAGATACTAATATGCAGCTTATGCATTTCAGACATTTTAGAAAGAACATTTTCCTTTTTTATTGAATATTATCGAGAATTACTCACAAATATATGTCAAATAGTTTTGAAGTGGTTTAGGTTTAATAATGGCATTAGTGATGGTTAGGTGATTTTTGTTTTCTTACAGCTTACTATCTTGCACATTTTGGTAGTAAGGAAGTTGGTTATTAAGCTCTAGTATGGAGTTGAGAGAGACAGATTGATCTTAAATGTATTCTATTTTCTCTGATTTTATTGCTTAAAGATTACATAGAGATGATTAGGAATGTTGAATTTTCTTTTCATCCTTTTCTTTTTCACACAAGCTTCTGTTCCTATTTTGAAATAGGAGTCATAGCCAGAGATCCATGGGGGATGTCAGGGCTTCATTTGGCAGTACTGAAGAAGGGATCCTGATCACACTAAATTCAAGTTACTCAAAAATCATGACTCCCAGTTTCTAAATTATTAAATTGCCCACCTCCACTCCTGCTTTTGGATTGACAGGCTAAGTACAAAGGCAGCAAGTTTATCACAGAGTGGTGTGTGTTTGTGTTCATAGGAACAGAATACAAGGGCTGGTAGGTGTGCTTACTTTCTGACAGTATGTAGGCAACATGGAGAGCAATACATAATTCTCTCATCAGCTTAAAGGTGGATAATCTTTAATCCTGCATTTGTAAATAAAAATAAGTTTCAAAAATTTTGATTGTCAACAAAATTGGAAATGTAACTGTGATGAAGTATGTAGTGGAAATGGAAGTAGGATTGTCAGTGGTAAAATAGATGATATTTAGTATAGTTAGATTGTATAATTAGCATTTAGATGTTATTTAGTATATTTATTTATGCTATATGTAGTGAATTTTAATTAATTTTTTTACACATAAGGGTGTTTTTTTTGGTTTGTTTTTTGTTTTTTTTGATCACACCCGGCAATGCTCAGGCATTACTCCTGGCTCTGTGCTCAGAAGTCATCTCTCGTAGGCACAGGGGACAATATGGGATGCAGGGATTCAAACCATTGTCTGTCCTGGATCGACTGCACGCAAGGCAAATGCTCTACCGCTGTGCTATCTCTTCAGCCCCTACACATGAGATTTTTTTATTGAGATTTACACAAGAAATTTTTACCTCTTTTTTAAGTTATTAACATATTTACTCTTGATATAAATTTATTCTCACTCATGGTTATGTAAAATATCATAAAGCAAAAGCATCATAAGGCAAGCTGGATCTGGGTTACGTACTCACTGTCAGATTAGAATTTATATTTCTGGTATCTATGACAAAATAGTAAGTAGGGTTGATACCTTTGGGACATAGTTTCTTTTCTAATTTAAACACTATAGTTACAAGGTTGTTCATACTACAGTTCTTTTTCTCAGAGATAAAGTTGTTCATCCTTGAGTTACATTCATGTAATGTACAACAACCTTCACCAGTGTGCATTTCCTGCTGTAGTCTCTTCCCATACTATTCATTATAATTTATTCTTTTTCCTTTTTCTTTTGAAGTGAAATCAGGTTTTATTTGGAAATCCTGAGGAAAGGGAAAGAGAGAGAAGGGGAGAAAGAGAGAGTGAAAGAGAACCATTCAAGAGAGAACGTGGGCTTTTGCAAAGGTAGAGAGCTGCCATACACATATTAGCATGAAAGTAGGAGAGTATGAGAGTCCACATTTCAAGTGGGGATATGCGTGCAAGACATATGTGTGGGTGCCACGTACAAGAGCTGGTAACACACATGTGCAGCACTGACACATGGGCCCAGGGAGCACATGTGCCCATTTTAGCTTATTTTTCAAAGACCATTTTGCATGACAGCAGGGACTATTGTTCCAATGTTTCCAGGGACCAGGCAGGTGGTGGGGGTGGTGGGGTAAAGGAAAAGTCTTTTCATTGAGAACCTGGAGAGCAGGTGAGCACAGGCCAGATCATCTCTAGAAAAGCTTCAAAAGATTGTGGGTTTGTTCTTGCCCTTCTACATGTAATGTCCCAATTTTTCAATTTGAGGCTCACTTTCTGGGTAAGGGGTGTTGGGTCACACTAGTAAGGAAATCTTGTACAGCACTGGGGATTGAAGCAAGGTTGGCTGCATGCAAACTCTCCAGTCTAGCAGCTGATTAGTCTGTTAAATCATCAAGAAGACTCAAGAGATACCCCGCAGGTAAGATTGCATGGCATCTTGCTGACCACAGTTCAATCTCTGCCATTGCATATGCTCTCACTGTGTAATGCCACGTGTGGTATTGTACCTCTTAAGCACAGAGAAGCCTCAAACAAACAAATTTATATTAAAAAATCTCATCATATAACACAGGCAAAACCCAACTTCTCCTGTTGTCAGTTTGTGATAATTCTAGAGGGTCAGAAGTAGGAGGTCAGGGAGAAGACCTCCTTCAGTGTTCCAACTCAACCAGAAATAAGCATGGTGCCATGGGCAGGTCTTTCTCGTTTTTTGAAATGAAAGCTTCTCACTGGTGAAGGGGGTGTTTTTTTAATAACTGAAACCCAACTACAATCATGTTTGTAATCAAGGTGTTTAAGATATTATTTTAAAAAATGAAGGCTTCCGACTAAACAATAGGCAGCTTAGTTTCTTTTCATCTGCCACAACATTTAAGGTTTTAGAAAAAAGTAATATCTGATTCTGATCTTCACATTCATTGACATTCATTCATTTTCCCCATGGCATGATTTCTCTGGATGTTTGCAATCTATTGGCCTCTTTGAGAGTTGTGTCTGAACATTTGTTTGAACTGACCAGAGAAAACACTGTCAACTTGTCTCTGAGTCTACGTAAATTCAGAGCATAGTTACAGAACTTGGCTATCTTCTGCTGTAGTAAACAGATTAATAAGCTCTCACCAGAAGAACTGTGAACAGATGCAATTCTTGAAAACACAGTGTCCTTGTCACATTTACTTGCTTGTTTCTCTTAGGCAATACTTGTTGGTGGTATCCTAGTAAATGTTCTCATTTTTCTCATAACTAAGTCACAGCTCATGAATATAGTAGCAATACCCTGGTAACCAGTATATTTTCTACATAGAACCAAGCCCTCAGGAATATACATAATGCCCTATACTAGTTATTTTTTTTCAATTCTGTCACTTACCTTTTATTCTTGTACACAATTCCTTGGAGACAGATATAAGAATAGTACATTGCTTTTGCAGCCATGCTTCAATGTGGAATGTTTAGCTCTTTAAATATGATTAATGGATCCACCCAACATCTTATGGGATGAATTGGAAGCCATCCCCAATGTATTGAATTACTTACACATCACACTTATGCATCTCTGTTCTTGCTGATAACTAGCTGAGTGACCTTGGAAACTGCATACCTTTCTGAATGTACATTTTCTCATCTATATAGAGATGCCGTTCAAAATGCTATCTCATAGAGAGAAGAGGATCACAAGAAAATTGGGTGTCAACGTACTTTGCAAACCATAAATCTAGTATGTCAGTGAGATACCATGATAATCAGTCAGCACCTCATCACAAACATGAGGACTGGGAGTGCAAATTAAATAGAGCAGCTTTTTGAAGATGCATGCTGCCACTGTTATTCTCTGGGATTTGGAAATGGCTTTCTTGTTTTCTCCTACTATTCCTTTTTCCCTCTCATATGTTAATGGCTTAATTAATTGATGTCGTTCATAGACCCATGCTGACTATCTTTGACTAGGAAAGTGTAATTAAATCTGATGGGCCAAGGCAGTCTAGAGACATGACTTCCTCTAGAGTTGCTCTTCTGCTTCACTGCTAGCAACCTTGCTTTGCAGATCTCATGTGGAGAGCATATTGAGTTTAGGGAGCATGGCCCAGAAACCAGTATGATGTGATCGACAGTGCAGGCATTCAGTAAGTGCTAGTCTCTTCCATTGCAAAGACATTCATCAGAATCTAAGTTGAGAGGAAAAGTCTTTGAAATGGTTAAAAAAAGACCTCAATCTAGTACTTGTTTTGCTAGATAATCAACCTGAGAGTTTTGGAAATATTGATTGCATTCTTTACCATCATTTTAGTGAGTTTGTTGGACTTTAATCTCTTTACAAATAATTTACTCATCTGGAATTTTTTTTGGGGGGGAAACTAGGAATGGAACTTTGTTGTTGTTGTTTGTTTGTTTTGTTTTTGGGCCACATCCAGTGACACTCATGGGTTACTTCTGGATATGCACTCAGAAATCACTCCTGGCTTGGGGACCATATGGGGCACCAGGGATAGAACTGAGGTCCATCCTGGATCAGCCACATGCAAGCCACATGCCCTACACTGCACTATTGCTCTGGCCTTATGGGAATGGAACATTTTGTTAACTTTTTCTTTCTTTAGTTACACTACTGAATTCAATATTAAAGAACAATAATTTTGTTTTATTTGGTTTTCTACCTTAGAATAATAAGAATAATAGGATAATAACAATATATAGTTTTCTACCTTAGAATAATTTACTTATTTGGTCCTACATACACAAAGCCCATCTGGGAAAAAAATATATATACACACATATATATCTAAATATGTATGTATATATGTATGTATATATATATATATATATATATGTAGAGAGAGAATGAGAAAAAAGGGATTTGTTTGGGGGCCATACCCAGTAGCACTGGGCCTATTCCTGGCTTAGTCTTGAAGGTCATTCCAGGTAGTGATGGCTGAATTATACTGTGCCAATAATCAAAATTAGGATCTTGCATGCCAACCGTATGTTCTACATCATTGTTCTACCTTCATGATCTTGGATCTTCATGAAACTTTTATTTCAGCAATATCAGTCATTTATATTCTACATAATACATTATATCATAATTAACATCATGAAATTTTATTGTACATTTATATCCACACTGAGATTAAAAAAATTTTATAACCTAAACTGAAATAATTGTGAATCTTAAATTAACAGAATAGGAGTTAATAATACTGAAATTCAATATAAATTAATAAATCAGGAACAAAATACATTGCTCACTCAGTCTATATACAAACACAAAAGCCAGAATACAAAATGCAGCAAATATATATATTAGATGTTTAGCAAGTAATTATTTAATGCATTATTCTTAATTTATATGCATTAATTTTTTATTTTCTATATTTGCATAATGATGATATTTTTTGTTTGTTTTTGGGTCACACCTGGTGACACTCAGTGGTTATTTCTGGCTATGCACTCAGAAATCACTCCTGGCTTTGGGGACCACATGAGATGCTGGGGATCAAACCACGGTCCGTCCTAGATTAGCGCATGCAAGGCAAAAACCCTACTGCTTGTGCCACTGATCCAGCCCCAAATAATGACGATTTTATATAAACTCACGAACAACTTCACACAATTCTTTGTGAATATATATTAATTCCAAAAAATAAAATGTTAGTTCATGACAAAAAAATTAGAAAACTTAGATATAAAATTTGAGGTGTTTAATTCTCAAAATGGATAATCTCCAAATAAATGGAACTTGACAACTCTTACCCAGGAATCTGTAAGTATTGGGTGACACCTATATATGTTATAATTTCTGTGTATATTATATGTTTTAATGTATTGAATATATCATAAATTAATATACAATTAGTTTTATAATTGATTGTATTAATTCATTTAATAAAAATAAAATGGAAGCTGTATTTGTATCACTATAGTGCTGAGTGAAAGAATAGTGCATATTTTTATGATGCTCTGGGGTTACCCATGCACATGATAACAAAACTACATCCATAATTAGTGGCCCAATTTCCTCCCTCTAGTACTTCATTTCTCACCTTCAACTCAGTTTTCCCATTATGTTTCCTTTACATCTTTGTTGTTACCTTGTTGTCTCTCTTTATTTCCCACATAAGAGAGATCATTCTCTATCAGTCCTTTTCACAGGACATCCTCTGTTCTACCCATGTTGCTACAAATTGTATAATTTTATTCTTTCTTAGAACTGCATAATATTCCATTGTGTATAAATACCACAACTTCTGGATCATTTTATCTGTAGTGAATATAGGAGTAAATATAACCTTTGAATTAATGTTTTTGTGTTTTGGATATAGATGCCGAGAAGTGGTAATGCTTTATTATATGGGAGTTCTATTCCTATTTTTAAAGATATTGTTTTTAGAATTAAAAATATCAATATTCAAATGTTAAGTGAAAGTCTGTTCAATGTTTTGTTTTATTTTATTTATTTTGGTTTTGAGCCATAGATTTTGGGATAGCCATTAAACCAAATGGAATTGCTGGGTTGAATGAAAGTTGAACTCCCAATTTTTGTGCCTGGTATCCATATTGTTTTTCAAAATAATTGCATGAGTCAATATTCCTACCTTCAGTGATGAATATTCTTTTTTCAAGTCTTAATATTCTGAATTGGGCCCGGAGACATAGCACAGTGGCGTTTGCCTTGCAAGCAGCCGATCCAGGACCAAAGGTGGTTGGTTCGAATCCCGGTGTCCCATATGGTCCCCCGTGCCTGCCAGGATCTATTTCTGAGCAGACAACCAGAAGTAACCCCTGAGCACCGCCGGGTGTGGCCAAAAACCAATATATATATATATATATATATATATATATATATATTCTGAATTAATTTTTATGTGTAATATAGTAGTGAGTTACTTTCAAACTACATAATAATTATAGAAATTTAGAAACTATGACACTAGTGAGGCCAGATTGATAATATAGCAGGTAAAGAGCTTGTCTTGCATGCATCAGACCAGGGTTCTATCCCTGGCATTCCATATGATCTCCTGAACACTGCCAGGAGTAATTCCTGTGTACAGAACCAGGAGTAATTGAGTACAGCTAAGTGTAGCCCCCCAAACAAAAAATAGAATAAAAACACACATATAAATCAATGAAGCAAAATCTAAAGTCCAGAAATAAACCCACATGCAGATGAAAATTTAATCCATATCAGGGGATCAAGGGAATGTCTCTTTAACAAAGTGCTTTGAAACAACTAGACCTTCACACACAGAAATGAAACACAATGAAACTTGCCCAAAGACCGTTTAATCTGATACCTCAAATATTCTGTAGATGCATTTAACATATGATCAAATTTATGTTGAATTCATTTTAAATTAAATTTTATTTTTATTTTAAATCTTTTAAAATATAGAACATACATGGGGCCGGAGAGATAGCACAGCTGCATTTGTCTTGCAAGCAGCTGACCCAGGACCTAAGGTGGTTGGTTCGAATCCTGGCCTCCCATATGGCCCCGAGTGCCTGCCAGGAGCTATTTCTGAGCAGATAACCAGGAGTATCCCCTGAGCACAGCCGGGTGTGGCCCAAAAACCAACCCCCCCCCCAAATATAGAACATGCATCTAAGAACACATCTAAGCTGCATTAGGTAGTAAAATACTGTTCACTTTGGTCTCTTTCTGAACAATGACGATAACTGCTATAGGAGGCAACTTAGGTGAGTTCTATAAAATATGATTTTTTCTATCAATTTTCAAAATTAATTTATTTTGAATGTACAAAATAGTTTTAGACTGGCTTGGTCTTATGCTGTACATGAAGCTTATTCATATCTTGCTGTACTCAGTGTGCTTTATCCTAGTGACAAGTGGGCTCTGTACACTATTAAAAAGTACAGTTTCTGGAGCCAGATTGCATTTGATCAACTTCTCACTCTGCTGCTTACTAGACAAGTATTTTAATTACTGTAATTTATTTTCCTGTTTGTAAAATGGAAATATTAGTCTTCCCAGTCCATTTAGGATAATTAACAATGAGAAAACAGTTCATTGTTGTAGGGTTTGGTCCCATTTTTATTACTCTAAAATTAATAGGTAACTTATATACATTATGTAGCAAGGAAAGGGGGGTTTTATTATTATTGACTCTTGCTGCTGTCCTAACTTTTCAGCCTGTGAGGAGAGTCAGGATGAATCACTCCTGTTGCATATCTATATGGAGTGAGAGTCACAAGGTCAAGAAGAGTGGTCCAAGTAGGAGAAAAAAAGAATGTTGGGCAAAATAAAAGAAAACCTATCTGCAAGGTAAAATATTATAAAAATGATAGAGGTAAAAGCAAAAATAAAATCCCTATGATCAGAAGCATTGCTTTGTAAAAGAATTGCTCTAGTTTCATGGGGTCCTAGAAGTCAGGAAAGGCACATTGTGAATGATGGTTGAAGAAAATTGGCACTTTGGTATCGGGCATGGTGTGGTAATTTTGTACTCTTAAAGATTAGAAGCATTTACAATCTTGAAAACTTCAAAAAACTATTTTACAAAAAAAAATCAAGAAAACTAGAATTTTATAGAGGAGTTGCAAAATGTCAGATTTATCTAATCCTTGTGAAAAACAACTTAGAATTCTGAAATAAAGTGAATTATGTCAATTTTTTGAAATGCCTCTTGTTGGTTGACTTTCAAGCAGTGATTTAATAATCTCATAAAATTAATAAATATTCACTTTCTAAATAATAGGTCATATGTGGGAATTGAAAGGGAAAAGGAGGTAACAATAAGTATGTCTAGTTTTAGAATGTCTTCAAGTGTGAAGGGACATTTGGGGGAGAAAATTAGATGTTTGAGAGTATACTGCTGTTATCCAACTTACAATGAAAATATTGACATTTTTGTTCAAGGTTTCATTTCTTTTAGCTGAATTTGGATATAATTTTATTTTTATTTATATCTTACTTCATACAACTGAATCCTTGATAATCCTTTTTTATTAAGACAGGGAGAGCTCTGAAACATAGATGACTCCCAGTGTCCATTTTGTCTAATAATAAAAATTCAACTTGAAAACTACTTTTCCATGTTGTTATTAATTCTGGAATTAATACATTTTACTAAAAAACAATTTTACTAACCAATCTGAATTTAGAGAAATAGTGTTTTTTTTTTGCTCAGTAGCAATAAAAATGAATATCTTACAGAGTAACACATTAATTAGAAATTTGCTTGTCTCACTTGCCCAGACTATTTAATCTGATACCTTAAATATTCTGTAGATGCATTTAGTATGTAATCAAATTTGAGTTTAATATTAGATATATTTCAACTGTAATTAATGTAAAGATATCTCAGACATATTAGTTGTTTATTCTGAAATATATAATATAGTCAACTACACTACTATATGGTCAACTATAATATAATGATCATAATATAGCCATTACACTACTAAGTGATCAACAAACAAATTTACTATAGAAATATTTTAAACTGGATCCAGAGTGATGGTGCAGCGGTAGGGCATTTGCCTTGCACACGGCTGACCCAGGACATTAGTTCCATCCTTGGAGTCCCATATGGTCCCTTAAGCCAGGAGGCATTTCTGAGAGCCTAGCCAGGAGTAACCCTTGAGAGTTACCAGTTGTAGGCCCCAATCAAAAAACAAAAAAAATTTTTTTAATCTGAATGGGACCAAATAAATTAATGAGATCTATCCAAATAGGAAAGTTTAAATGATAAATTAATCATGATCATTATCAAGTTACTTAAAATTAAAATTGCATTTAATAAATTTGAAATAAGTTATAATCAGTACTTCTACTACAGTTCTAATAAGTCAAAAGCAAGATAAAGACAGGGATTTTTTATTTAAAAATGTTCTGTTAAATTATTTATAAAAGCAAACTGCTCCACGTTTCCAAAGTTGAAGAACTTGTAAGGAGAGTCTTATATACAACTGTAAATTATTCTTAAGAGCCTTTAAAACAGTCATTTCTTAAACATATGTTTATAATGAGATAGGTTAAAATAAAACATTTCATCTCTTATTTTTACTTATTTGATTTTGATCGACTAATATTATTTCAGGGGGAATATTTTAAATATTATTATTTGAAGGGGGGAAAGTAGTATATCTCATTGTATATTAAACTGTGGTTTACAGCTTTCTGGCACTCTATTATTTGTAATATTTTGCTAGATTCATAGCATAGGGAATTTAAGTAACACAGAATCTACAAATAGCTTTTATTTGGACTTTGTGATATGATAAATAATATAATTGCATCCAATATTTTGTTTTTTTCCTCTGCCTCTGGAGATAAAATTAAAAATCTAATTGTCAGCTATATGGAGAAAAGCCCCAGGAATGTGGAAAATCCTAATGAATGTTTATTTTTTATTTTTATTTATTTTTGTTTTGGGGCCACACCCGTTGACGCTCAGGGGTTACTCCTGGCTATGCACTCAGAAATCGCTCCTGGCTTGGGGGACCATATAGAACGCTGGGGGATCGGACCGAGGAGGTCCGTCCTAGGCTAGTGCTTGAAAGGCAGAATGCCTTACATCTAGCGCCGCTGCTCCGGCCCCTAATGTTTATTTTTTTTAATGAATGTTCGTTTAAATAAAACAATTTAGGTCACCTTCACCTCAGTCAGTTGTGTTTGGTTTCCTCAGAGGCTGAGTTTCTGGTCTGTTCTGGGACAGGGCAAGAATAAGTGTCTGGGGTGTGAGCTGCCCAAATCAACCAGCCTGACTCTACTTAATGTTCTCCCTCTGACCTTAGGCATGTGTATGTTGATAAGACAGGGGGGCCTGGTGTGGTCTATTATGCTCTCATGAATGCCCGTCCACACTAGCTTGCAAGTTGACTTCAGAAGTTTAGCAGTTCCTATAAGAGGCTAATGGAGGTTCAATTTACCATAAAACCAGTCAGCTCTTCAAACAGAAAAAGTGATTAGGTTACAGCTAATCTAAAAAAAGGAAATAGATAATCAGATGATCATTATATTATCGATCTTGGAAGCATAATTACTATGAAATCGGGGTGTAGCCCACTCGCTTGGAGTTTATCAAAAGAGGCATGTCTTTATCATGAATCAGTGAGGATGTAATCTGAAGTCATTGGTTTTCAAAAAGATTAAACTAGTCAGTATTTCCACAAGCCAAGGATGTGTTTTTTCCCCCCCTACATCTGTACCCAGAACTGGTTGATGTTCTCAATGTGTTCCAGTCTCATGGTGTGAGATGATATCTCATAGTCACTTTGATTTGCATTTATCCCTGATGTTAGGGAATGCAGGGGTTTTCTCATATACTAATGAGCCACCTTGTCTTCTTTGAGGTTTCTGTTTATCTCTTCTTTCTATTTTTAATGTCTTTTTTTTTCTGTTTGAAACGTCTTAAAATTTTTATTTTTATTTTTTTCTGTTTGAAACTTTATTTAAAGACTGTGATTTTTTTTTTCAAAGCTGTATGTAATACAGTTGTTTCAGGCATTTAATGTTCCAACACTAGGGTAAATTCCCTTTACCAGTCATTGGCCCTAGTTCCCACCTTCCCAGTCTCTGCCCTGGAGCCTGTCCTTTTAGCCAGCACACAATTTACTTTATATTGCTTGCTGCAACAAAATGGCACAGGGAATTATCAAAAAATTGTTCAGTAAAAGAAAATTTATGAAAATTGTCATATCTCACAATGATGTTACTAAAACAATTGCCTGATGTTTTGCTGAGCAAAAATGCCTACTGGGTTGTCAGTATTATGAAATTTGAGGCTGTAAAAGGAGGTCCATTCAGCAATTTGGCTTACCTTCTAGAGAGCGGACCACCTATACTAGCAGTCTGGGGTGTAAAAGAAGGGGATAAGGGATATATGCTGGGAACAGGGGTGGAGGGAGAACAATATTGGTGGTGAAAATGTCCCAGATCCAATATCACTATGTACCTAAAATATTAATGTATAAGATTTGTAATCCACTTTGATCAAAAAATTATAAAAAGAAAAAGATTAGCCTTTGAGCTGTGGAGCTGGTCTGTTTAGGTCAAGATTGTCATGTCCACATGGGCAGTTCACTGAGCCTTTCAGTAGGGTGGGGGGAGTCCCATGCCCATTCCAAGAAGGCTCCAGAGTTCTCAGCCCAGAGATTGGTCAACCTGGGACAATTCTGTTGCTTGGTGTTTCTTTGAGATTAGTCCTTCTCCCAATATTTTGATGGAGTTAATTTTTTCCCTTAATTTTTACAAGTGCTTTATATATCTTGGATATTAACCCTTTGTCAAAAGACAAAAGTGTACAAAAATGTTTTCTTCCAGAATATGAGTTTTTTTTATTCTGTCCTTAAAAGATTAAATGTCATTGGTACAAGGTTGTTGATAATACAATTTTTAATTTTTTCCCCACAGATACAGTGTTCATGATTGATTTTCAGTCATACAATGTATTCTGGCCATTCTTTCTTTCTTTTTCTCTTTCTTTCTTTCTTTCTTTCTTTCTTTCTTTCTTTCTTTCTTTCTTTCTTTCTTTCTTTCTTTCTTTCTTTCTTTCTTTCTTTCTTTCTTTCTTTCTTTCTTTCTTTCTTTCTTTCTTTCTTTTCTTTCTTTCTTTCTTTCTCTTTCTTTCTTTCTTTCTTTCTTTTCTTTCTTTCTCTCTCTCTCTCTTTCTTTCTTTCTTTCTTTCTTTCTTTCTTTCTTTCTTTCTCTCTTTCTTTCTTTCTTTCTTTCTTTCTTTCTTTCTTTCTTTCTTTCTTTCTTTCTTTCTTTCTTTCTCTCTTTCTTTCTCTCTTTCTTTCTCTCTTTCTCTCTTTCTCTCTTTCTTTCTCTCTCTCTTTCTTTCTTTCTTTCTTTCTTTCTTTCTTTCTCTCTTTCTTTCTCTCTTTCTTTCTCTCTTTCTTTCTCTCTTTCTTTCTCTCTTTCTTCTCTTTCTCTCTCTCTCTCTTTCTTTCTTTCTTTCTTTCTTTCTTTCTTTCTTTCTTTCTTTCTTTCTTTCTTTCTTTCTTTCTTTCTTTCTTTCTTTCTTTCTTTCTTCTTTCTTTCTTTCTTTCTTTCTTTCTTTCTTTCTTTCTTTCTTTCTTTCTTTCTTTCTTTCTTTCTTTCTTTCTTTCTTTCTTTCTTTCTTTCTTTCTTTCTTTCTTTCTTTCTTTCTTTCTTTCTTTCTTTCTTTCTTTCTTTCTTTCTTTCTTTCTTTCTTTCTTTCTTTCTTTCTTTCTTTCTTTCTTTCTTTCTTTCTCTCTTCCTTTCCTATAACTGGTGGTGTTCAGGGGCTTGTTTCTGAATCACTTGTATCACTCCTGGCTCAGGGGATTATATGGGGCAGCACGAGGACTGAACCAGGGTCAGTAGCTTTCAAATGCACTGTTAGTATATTTTGAGTTCCCATTTATAATATTTAATATAAAAATTTCCTGGACTCTGTAAACCAGTTTCTAGTGACATCCACTAGACTGCCTTCTAATAGTTCCCAAACACTGAATTATTCTAATAAAGGACCCAAGTTACTTTCTACCCAGAATTCTACTTAAATCAGAATTTTGATAAGATCTTTCCAACATCTTGGGCAGTTTATAATATCACAAGAGCATCTTAAAATACTTTCTCATATTTCTCTAAGACTTTCAAAATTAGTTTTCTCCATTGAGTTTCTTTCTTTTTTTTTTTTTTTTTTTTAGTTTTTGGGCCACACCCGGTGGAGCTCAAGGGTTACTCCTGGCTGTCTGCTCAGAAATAGCTCCTGGCAGGCACAGGGGACCATATGGGACACTGGGATTCGAACCAACCACCTTTGGTCCTGGATCGGCTGCTTGCAAGGCAAATGCCACTGTGCTATCTCTCCGGGCTCCGAGTTTATTTCTTAATGAGCCTCAGCATCAATTTTTAGATCACATTAAAATATACAGAAAATGACATAAAGTGTAAAACCATAAGAAATATACTGGAGGCCCGGAGAGATAGCACAGCGGCGTTTGCCTTGCAAGCAGCCGATCCAGGACCAAAGGTGGTTGGTTCGAATCCCGGTGTCCCATATGGTCCCCCGTGCCTGCCAGGAGCTATTTCTGAGCAGACAGCCAGGAGTAACCCCTGAGCACCACCGGGTGTGGCCCAAAAACCAAAAAAAAAAAAAAAAAAAAAGAAATATACTGGCAAGAAAATTAGGAAGAGAGAAGGACACTTTTGGTCTCAAAAGTATTTCATTTTGTCTTTCCAACTATTTTGTGGTGTATATTTTATATAATTTTTATAGACAAAAGGAAGCCTAAAGTTAAGTAAAAATGATGAAGCTCTCCTAACTTGTAGGCAGAAATGACTGTATTTTAACTTTATCTGGTAGCATCAAAAGCCTTTGTAAGTGTGTGTGTGTGTGTGTGTGTGTGTGTGTGTGTGTATTTCTGTTTTATGGTTTTTGGATCTTGATTTCAATGGTGCCTTGTTTTTATTTAGGCTACTGTGAAGAAGGGAGAGGAGTCAGTAAACCTATGACTAATAGAACTGTAGATTTTACTAATATGCCAGGTCAATTAGTAAAATCTTTCCTTAAAACATTTTTTGTTTTGTTTCTGGGCCACACCTGTTGACACTCAGGGGTTACTCCTGGCTATACCCTCAGAAATTGTTCCTGGCTTGAGGTACCATATAGGACGCTGGGGGATCAAACCACGAATCATCCTAGGTCATCTGCATGCAAGGCAAACGTCTTACCACTGCAGCCCTGCCTCGACCCTGCTTAAAACTTTTTTTTTTTTTTTTTTTGGGTCACACCCGGAAGTGCTCAGGGTTACTTCTGATTCTATGCTCAGAAATCGCTCCTGGCAGGCTTAGGGGACCATATGGGATGCCAGGATTCGAATTACTGTCCTTCTCAATGCAAGGCAAGCACACTACCTCAATGCTATCTCTCTGGCCCCATGCTTAAAACATTTTTAAGAAATAAAAATAAGAATAGAGAAGCCCATAGTTAAAGAAATCTAGTTCTGACATGCATCCAAGAAATGGTGTTAAATCTGTTAGTCAATTTTGGCAGCAAAATTCTGACCTTATCAGTCATTCATGAATCCATTTTGTTCCTGTCTTTCCCAAATAATTATTAGAAAATGAAGTTGAGATCTTATAAGTATTAGTTAAATATTGCCAAAGCTCCAACTTGTAATGAAAACTATAAACACTCCAATGGAAGCAATCAAGCAATAATAAGCATGCAAAGTGGAGTTTGAGATAAACTTCTAATTCTTTAAAGAACTATTAAAATATTGAGCTTTATAGTCCTGGCTAATCAGTTGCTTTCAACTCTCAGAATTTCCTTTCCAAATTGTGGGTCATTCATTTCCAGATTTCGAGTTCATGCTATTTTTTTCCTCATTCTGGTCTGCTTCTTTGCATCAAGGTTATTATTACATTGACAGGAAATTCTTGGGCTCTGTCCATATAATTATTATTCAAAGGTTGGTTTTAAGTACAAGCTTTATCATCTTTAAAATGGGTCACTTCTTCTAAGATAAATTCTATGAGATAGCTCTCATTTTGGTTATTTTCTTTAGTATAGTTCTCTGCTGGTACCCACTGCCCACATGTATGTGGATGTAGAAAGATATGAAAGTCCAACAAAAATCTAAACTAGAAATATAAGCTCAATGATAATGAAGAAGTATGGGTGCCATACCACTTTATGTTAAATATTCTAACATATTTTTATTCACTTTAATAGTGAATTAAATAAATAGTGAATAAATAAATAAATAAATAGTGAATTTAAATAAAGTTTAATAGTGTGAAAAGCTATAGTTATGGAGTTTTACTCTTTAATTATTTCCTCCCAAAATTATGCAAACCCAAAAAGCAATGCATTTTTCATCAGAAAGTTTGTACAAGGCTTTTTATCTTGCATGAGGCTGACCCTGATTCATTCCCCAGCACCACATACTGTATCCCGAGAACTTCTCAAAGTGATCCCCAAACATAGATCCAGGAGGGAGCCCTGAGGTCCATGGTATGGCTCCAATTCTTTTATTTTAGTTTGGAATTTTCTCATTTCTACTTTCATATCCTCTTGATTCTTATTTGTAGTTAGTTCAGCTCATTCCATGCTTTTTTTGAGTTCTATGAGCATCCTTCATATTTCTTCTCTAAAGTTCTTATTTGAGAGACTTAATAAGTGGTTGATACTTTTAGGGTCAAGTTACCATCTTCATCTCTAAGCATGGTTAAGGCCTGCATTGTTTTTGTATTGTCATGCATGCAGTGTGATTTTTTCTATATGTTGTGCTAAGGTTTATTGACTGAGAGAAGTGTGCCGCCATGTTGCTCCTCTAGCTCTGTCCTTCAGGCGGAGTCTGCTCACCGGCATTGTGGTGATCACCACTGGTGGAGCAGCAGAATCTGCTTTTCAGGGAAATATGCATCATGGTACTGCTGGCACTTTGGTACCTGCATCATTTTCTAAATTCTTATACCCTACCAGTATCATACTAGAGTTTACAAAAGATCAAGATTTTTTTTATGTAAATCAAAAAATCAGTGGACTGTACTTGATTCTGTGTTTAAAGATTTTAGTAAGGGTCTACATCAAATATAGTACATGAATAAATAAAACCAAAATTAAAATATTTTGGTCTTATTAATTTTTAGCCATAGACGAAGACTACTAATTTAAGCCCTAATTTGTGCTGTTGAAAGAAAGAGATTTTATAGGGTGAAATAAAATCATTTATAAAGTAAAAAAAATGACTATTAATAGAGTAAAGGAGAAATAGATGACAACAGCAGAAAAATCTCCATAAATTTCTGAAAGACCTTGATATATTCACCACTGGCATTCATTATGTGCTTATGATATTGTGGGTTGCATGCTTGGTGTCTGAGATTTAAAGATAAATAGGAAATGTTACCTAGTGTCAGCCAAGTTTCTATTTGTGATACACAGGGAAGATATGCATAAGAATTGCAGTGGTCACCTGAATATGTATGCCCAGATGGTAGCTTTTGTAATACTCCTTTAGTTTCCACATCTTCCACTCTGATTCTATTTTAAGTGCTTATTATTATAGATTTGTTAGGTAACTATCAGTTAAATGCAATTATATATATGTAACAATAGAATGTATAAGTAATTTAATATTAAGTATTTTAATTTATATCTATTGTGTATTGCATTTTCTATTTATTTTGCACATTATTCAGAGTTACATAATTAACGTTATGTACCATCAGATATGAGGTATATTTACATAATTAATCATGGATCAAATAGCATCCAGTAATTTGAAGTCTTTAGGAATAAATCATCATGATATCTATCACAATAATTTCTTTTCTACTCTATATTATGCTAAATATAGTTAACTACTTTTTGGTATTTTTGTTTATTAGCAAATTACTACTATCTTTTAAATGATTAGCATGAAGTAATGTTACCCAGTACACTTTATTCATAAATTTTGTAGCTTTTGACTGTAATTACTGCAAACTCATTTTTAACTGAAAACAATGTTTTATTGAATGGATGAAAGCAATATATTGAAAGAAATATCCCACAGGCAATGGCTATTTACTTCCACATGACAGAATAAGGGCTAGTAAGACCTGGTTTTATGACAAGTAAACATGTAAAGAAATCCAAAACACCTCCAAAATTACATATAATTTAGGATTGTGGAAACTTGGGTAAAATACGTTATGATGCTAAAGAAGTTATTATAATTTGTAGAAACTACCATTCACTTTTCTTCATATCTGATTTATATAATTTCCCTTTTATTACTAAAATAAAATATAATTTTCTAGTTTATATACTAATAAACAAGCCAATTATAATTGCTCAAATTAAATTATATGCATATATTTAATATATACTGCGATGAAATATATGTTATGAAATATATTGTGAAACAATAGAGTAAGGAAATGGAAATGTGGAGAAAGAATAGGTTGTATGTCAAGTTACATTGCACTGAGAAGGGAACATTTTCACAATGAGTTCAAGATGAGCACAATCCTTTTCCTTATAACAAAATGCCAAAAATTCAGTCACTTACAAAATAAATTATTATTGGACAGTTTTGGAGACTAGAAGTTTCAAAACTAGGTGTTGATAGATCCCTGTTACATTATGGCACAAAGGGTCACATCCATGTGTCTTTCCAGTATCTGCTGGCTTTGCCATTTCTGTTTGTAACTGCATCATTTTAATCTCTTTTGTCATCTTTTTACATAATGTCTCTCTGTGTATGTATGTATGTATGTATATATGTGTGTCAGCTTTTCTTTTTTAAATTATCAGTCATGCTGACTTAGGACCAAACAACTTGGTGACAATAGCAAAGACCCCTATATACAGATAAATTCATATTCATATGTACAGAGTCTCAGGAAATCAACATGTCTCATGGTGATAGTGGTGGTGATGTGTGTGTGTGTGTGTGTGTGTGTGTGTAGTGGTAGTGAGCATGATTCAATCTAAAACAATGAAATAATCAACCATGCAGATAATTTTATTTTGAATTTAGAGATATGTACAAAGACCCCAGGGAGAATGATGATATGTTTGAGAAATAATAAAGAACCTTTTAAAATACATAGTAAGGAAAAGCAGAAGAAGGAATGATGTTAGAGAAGAATCAAGAAAAGTGAGTATGCAGGGCCTTGTGCACCATTAGTGGGGTTAGTGGGTAAAATAGTACCTTATTTTATTTTAATTTATTATTTTAACATTCCATTTTTCTGCTATGGTGAACATGAATTAGGGTAATAAAAATTTAGGAAAACAATAGAAAGTATTTTGCTATTAGACAGGTAAAATAAAATAATAGCTGAAGACAGGGTGGTAACTAACAGTATAAATGGTAAAAGAATGAATTGTTCTAGGTATGTTTGAAAGATATAACCCAAACATTTTCTGGTAGTTTAGGTAAGAGTGTGAATAAAGAGATTCCAAGATGTCTCCAATGATTTGGGCATGAATGACTTAAAAAATAGAGCTGAATTAATAAAATGGGAAAGAGGCAGTAATTAGAGGCTTGGTTTAGTTCATTCAATGTTTAAGATACCTTTCAACAGTAGAGTGGAAATGGTGAACAGTTAGATATAAATTTCCTGAGCCCATGAAACTTGCCAACAAAAAAAAACTACCTTTTGCAGGTGGTATTTGTGTGAATTAGAAAAAAAATCATCTCCTAAACCAACAAAGTTCTAGGTCAGGTATTTTGTCCCCACCTTCTTATTGGCCTATGATCCTTCATGCAGTTGGTTAATGCTGGTTGTCAGAACACTGTCCAATAAGACCTTTATTCCTTCCCTTTTGCACCGAAGATCCATATATTGAGTTTTTCTTTCCTCTTCATCAGAATGCCCTTGCATAAGATGGTATAAAGTCTTGGGGAAAATGAGATTGATAATAGGATTCTTTGTAGGGTAGCAAAGACTATGTGGTGGTCTTCACTGTCATTGTGAGGTAGCGAGAGGTGGACAACTAGAAGTCAGAAACCTCCCAGTGGCTCAATAACCAGTTGAAACATGCATATTTTCTTGTAATTGTCAATGTTAGCCATAGTTGGAATTACTCCCATTTAAAGTTATTGTGAAAAGATACAAGTTATTAACCATTAGGGTTGCTAATTTTTTTTTTGAAACTGAAAGAAGTATATTTTAAGGATAATTGAAAATTCTAACTAGTCTGCCAAGAAATGTGGTGACTGCTCAACATTTAGCATGCCTGCAATATCTTTTCTCTGTGTGTGTGTGTCCTCATGTGGGTTTTTAGATTGACTGACAATTTCTAAAGGGATTTTTTCCTTTGAGTTTGTTGTTGATGTTGTCCTAAGCTCATAATAATTTTTGATTTGTGTTCATTTGGCATTGAAAGTGACCATTTGGTCATTTAAAATGACCAGTAATTTGCCTTACCTATTTCAAGTTAAATTTGCCTCTTTTTGTGATCAAAACGAACTACAAATTGAGTGATGCAAATATAAAACCAATTTTCCAATAAATGAACTTTATCACCACTGATTGTGATCTAAATAGAAAGAGTAATGATCTCTACTCTGCTAAGGTCTACACCGACAAGTAATTCCAACGTATCTATTTCTTTCATGGTATATTTGGATAGAGGCACTTTATGGTGATAAAGGAGGTAGAGGAAAGCAGCCAAGTTATCTGCTTATACCTAAGGGGACTTCAAGCAATTAATTACTCTGCTCTAGAAATTTTTTTTTTTTTTTTTACCTACTTTTGTTGCTGCACTGCTTTCTTTCCCCATTTATTGAAACTCTGCTGCTTCAACTCAGCTTTGGGAGACAGAAATTTTCTGCCACTGACAGAAAATTTAAAAAAGTAGAAGGGATCAGTAGAACAAAATTAATGTGGATAAGTATCTGATACTGTGATCATGTACCAGGGATATCAATCAATGGGTGTCTATTGAATTTATGACAGACTAAAACAATAAATTATACTTAAGGAAATTAAGAAATTAATTTCAAATTTGGTTTGTGAAAGTGTAGAAATCTTCACCTACTTCAGGCAATTCAGTAGAATTTCCATCATGTTCAAAAGATTTCTCTGGGGCCCGGAGAGATAGCACAGCGGCGTTTGCCTTGCAAGCAGCCGATCCAGGACCAAAGGTGGTTGGTTCGAATCCCGGTGTCCCATATGGTCCCCTATGCCTGCCAGGAGCTATTTCTGAGCAGACAGCCAGGAGTAACCCCTGAGAATCGCCCGGTGTGGGGCCCCCCCCCCAAAAAAAAGATTTCTCTGGACCAGATCAAGTCAGACCAGCTCAGAAAGGATAGCACAGCTGCACCTTCAGTGTCCATGCATTTTTCTAGCCAAGGAACCCCAACAAAATGCATTAAAACATCACACTGCAAAGGTCAGAATCCCAACATGGTTATAGAATAAAGATGGTAGATCTGAAGAACCAACAAATACCAGCCACCTATATAGCCTGTTTGAGAAGAACTTTAGAGAGGAAATCAGAAGGGTGTTCAAATATTTAAAAGAAGTCATGTGTAATGAACCACTCAAGAAGATATGACAGTAGAAATTGGAAGACTTCAAATAGAAATAAGGACTGAAAAACTTGGTGGGTTGAAGTAGAAGACCATTCCTCAAAATCCAGAACATTGGGGAGACACATGACTAGAAGCAAACACTGATGCCAGAAATAATCCACACATGGTTAAGAAGCTAAAGCAAGTTTAAGAACTCAAACATGTAAGCTTTCTGCACCTAAGAAGCAGATAGATAACTGGTGGAAAGCCAGAAACCCAAGAGAGCTTTTTCCTGAAACCCAGAGACTTTATAAGGAAGTGCCAGAACACACCCTAGGGTGGAGAACAAGTGGTCTAAAGCACCAACCCCAAAGTGCCTCATCCAAAAGTGTGTCTGACCAATGAGTAACATATACTCAATAAGGAGGGACCGGTTAATCCAACATCTCCCCCTAATTGACTTTATAGAAAAATGCAAAATACAAGGTATAACTAAGTAATTTGCATCACAAGGTTCTAAGAAAAGGGGTGGATTCCTCTAACTAAAATATAAAAGATAAAAGTATTGGCAGTATTTTGCATAAGTGCAGCAAAAGTTGTAAAAAATAGAAATAATACTTTAGGGACAGGTGTGATAGTGCAGTGGTAGGGTGTTTGTTTTGCAGGAGCTGACCCAGGACGAACCTGAGTTCAATCCCCATTCTTCCATATGGCCCCCCAAGCCAGGAGCGAATTCTGAGTGCATAGTCAGGAGTAATCCCTGAGTGTCATTGGGTGTGGCATTCCCCCAAAAACCAGACCCCCAAAACGAAAGAAAAAAAGGTCTAAAACAGGGTGTCCTTACCCACAAATATCCTGCAATAAGACAAACTACAGGCTCCAGGCATACTAATTTTTCTAACTCCAAGGCATTTATTTCTTCAAGGTCCTAGGAAAAGTTTTCCTTAATCATGGTTTTTTTCTGTCAGGTATCAGTAATTGGAGATCTTGGATCTTGTGTTAGCACATGTCCTATGTAGAAGTCAAGATATCTTGAGATGTCTCTTGATTTCATTTCACCATTATGTTGTGAGGCAAGGAAATCTGCCTTCAAAGATAGTCATTGCTGATTTCCAAGTCATAGACAGGGAAATGTGTGAGCCCAATATGGGGAAATATGTGGCATGGCAATTGTAGGACATGTCCTGGTAGAAGGCTGATTCCTGGTATGAGTGCAGGATCCAAAGATGAGACCCAAGGCTTAGGGATGATTGGCCTATGTCCAAGCGACTAAAGCCTAAATCAAGTCACTATGGCAATGTTTAGGCTGGAAGGCCCCTGTAACAAAACATTTTTGAGTTCTTATCATTAATGGATAATGACTTCTCTTAGTATCTAATATTTTCTGATTTTACTGTGCCCAGACAAAAAGAATGGTGTCACAGGACACTATTGGAGCCTAAGGGGAAAATAATAACAAACCAAACAATCCCTATAAACTAGCTCTATAAAAGCATGAAACTCAAGGTTATTATCATACTATCTTCTAAGAATTCCTACTAGCAAATCTAAAGAAAAGGGAGAAAGCTGTAACTGCATATTGAAAAAAATGAATGAAATACACAATAAAAATATACACATTCAAGAAATACACTTAAGAAATATTCAGAAGAGGTATATGTATCCCCTATAAGTAATTTGAAATAGTCTGAGGCAAGGAAAAATTCTGGATCACAGCTTCAGCGGGCAACGAGGTCTTGTGGAGTCTATAAAAACCACTTGCAGCAGTCACGGATCAGGAAATATCCTAGAGTCAAGATTCTCTCAAAAGCCGAATTCAGTTGCTAGCAACAGTCTGTGGTGATGGAAAGTGATAAAAAGGTGACCACCAAGAAGATATCAGCAATAGAGGTGGCATCTTCAACCCAGGGCGAAGACAGGATTTGGGCTGAAAGTGGGGGTTCTCACAGCAGCTGGTGGGAAGGGTACAATGAGGAGTTAAGAACTGAGGATAGAAGGAGTAATAATAGATTGGGGATAAGAGAGTGAGAGAGAACAATAGAAAAGTAAGAGCTTCTTTCTGTCTCCCCTCCCCCTCTGGCCCCATCTCTGTATCTCTTCTCACACTCCTCTTCTACAGTCTCTCTGTCTCTCTTTCTCTCCTCCATCTGTCTCTGTCTCTCTCACTCACTCACTCACTCACTCACTCACTCACTCACTCACTCACTCACTCACTCATACAGGGCCTGGGACATCAGCCACTCTATTTGACTAAATAAGAGGAAGAAGGAAATAAATCACACCCAGAGCTGTAAAAAAAAAAAAAAAAAAAGAAAGAAAAAAAGGTAACAGAAGGAAGGGCTATATACAACATAAACAGACATTGCAACATTATTTACAATAGCCAGAATATAGAAACATTCCAAATGCCAGAGAAAAGATGCATTGCTAAAAAAAAATATACCCTCTGCACTCCTATGTTCAGCACAGCACTATTTACAATAGTTAGAATTTGGAAACAACCCAGGTGCCCGAAATAGATGAGTGGCTAAAGAAACTACATGATAGAATCTACATCTACATGTATATCTACGTGATGGAATACTAGCAGCTGTTCCAAAAAATGAAGTCATGAAATTTACTTATGTATGTATGTATGTTTGTATATATACATATATACATATATATATGTATGTATGTATATATATACATATATATATATATATATATATATATAGAGAGAGAGAGAGAGAGAGAGAGAGAGAAAGAGAAAGAGAGAGAAGCAAAATTTCTGCCCTGGATACAGGCAGGGGTGGGTGAGAGGGAAGCTGGAGACACTGTAGCCAAAAAATGCACTGGTGAAGGGTGGTGTACTTTCTATGACTTAAACTCAATTATAAACAAGTTTGAAAGCACAATATTAAATAAAGTAATTATTTAAAAAGTTGAGATTTTTAGAAGTATTTTTGAATAAACTTTGTGTAATGAAATTCCCTATTACCTACAAAAAGTCAAAAATTTTATGAAATGTTATATCAGCAGAACACTGCATGCCTAGAGAAATAAAAAGGGATCAAGTGAAGGAAGAACTAACAAGGTAGAAAAACAGACCCAGAGACCGGAACAAAAGATACTTTTAGGTTCCATAGGCAGGAAGGCCGCCCAAGGCCAAAGGGCATAGCGTTTCCCAAAAGAGCCAGAAAGCAATCATCAAATAGTTCTCAAAATTATTCTCAAAACTTAGAAGCTAATAGAATTTGTTATGTTAAATTGTAAATTTGCTTTCATTGCTGACTTTTTTTTTTTTTTTTGGAATTTCATTATTTTAGATAAGAATTTTCTCTAAGTTATCTAGCATATTTTTTAAGTGTTGATGAATACATTGTTGAACCAGGCAGTGCTCTGGACACCAAACTAATCTGGAGTTCACGTTTGATGAGAATATAATCTCTCAGGTCATTGCAGGGTGAGGCCAATCATTGCTTGTTAGGTGCCTCAGAGAAGCAGAAGAGCAACTGAGGAAGACAGTCAGGAGCAATAACAGATACTAAGCTTAGAGCAGGGTGAAAACACTGACTGTCTTGATCAAGGTATTTCACATTTAAAAAATGAAACACTGAAGTTTTAATTAATTTCTTAATTGAGGTATAGCTCTTCTTATTTATTTACTTATTCACACTTGGCTGTGTTCAGCACTTATGCCTGGCACCCGGGGATCACTACTGACAGGCTCAGGAGACCATCTTGGGTGGTAGGTATCAAGCCCAGTTTGACTGTTTGCAAGGCAAGTCCTTTTCCAGATTCTACTATGTGCCAGTCCCTAGGTATCATAGTTTTTAAATACTACTGAAGCATTTTAAATGCTACTGAAACATCTACCAATGTTTTCACATACCTCCACCAATATCCTGTACTGACTTTTGCTTTAATTGTTTTGATGAGTTAAATGCTAGAATTGATGTGGTCCTTCACTTCTGCAATCAACTAGACAATATTAGAAAAAGGTTTCTGTTCATTGTTTTCCTGTCAGGAGAGAAGTCAGCATTGTCAGCAAAATTTTTACTCAAGCTGGGAATATTTTCTAGTATTCAATGTCACATCACATCTAAAATATTCTCAATATTATTCATGTTGAGAATAAATAGCTAGTGTTAGGGGCGATGAAACACAGGATTTGGGTTGCTAAATGCTTTCCTCTGCCATGTCTAAATTGACTATTTTATGTGTTGTTTCTCATGGCAGTCTTATAGACCTCTAGTTGAATGACTCTTTTGAGACAGCAGCTGTGGAATTACATTGTAAAGCAAAAAAATATTCTGTCTGCTCAGCACATGTGTTAACTAAGCCTACAATGTAGATATATGGTATTTCATAGCTCTGTGAGCCATGGATAGCCCAAAAAATTTGAGACAAAATATAAAAAGGGAAGAAAATTAATTTTTGATCATTTATGATCATTCCCATGGCATAAATCATAAATATGGAAGTAAATAAAAATGTATGATATTACTAGATAAATTTTGGTTAACCATGGAGTAAAATTGTATTAGTATATATAGGATATTTGTAGTTTTTACACAAACTCTTCAGAAGGTCATTATAAAAGCCACATGTGTTTTTAATTTAAAACCAAAATTGTATTTAGTAGTCATGATTTTGTGTTGTTTTATCGAGCCTTTTGAGAACATTGTATCATAGACATTATAATAGATGTTACAAATAATAGTTGCAGCAGGGGCCGGGCGGTGGCGCAAGAGGTAAGGTGCCTGCCTTACCTGTGCTAGCCTTGGACAGGACCGCGGTTCGATCCCCCGGCGTCCCATATGGTCCCCCAAGCCAGGAGCGACTTCTGAGCACATAGCCAGGAGTAACCCATGAGCGTCACAGGGTGTGGCCCAAAAACCAAAAAAAAAAAAAAAAAAAAAAAAAAAAAGAATGGAACAAATAATAGTTGCAGCAAGGCCTACATGCTGGAAATTAAGATTAATGGTATGTAGTTTAAATGCAACAATCCATTTTGTGTCTTTTTGGAATAATGGGTGAGCTGGGAAAGCCATCTCTAGGTTCAATAGAAGAAGGGAAGAAGAGAATGAGAGGAGACAACCACTTCCAGGAAGATTCCAGATCACTTCCTTGGGAGCCCGTTGTTTCCCCCTAATGTGGACTGTTACTTGAAACTGGTCTTACTCCCAAAAGTAGCCCCAATGAAAGATCTCTTCCAGGACCTCCCTGCCGCAAACCATTTGCCAATCTGAAGAAGGCCAGAGGCCATGATGGAAAGGTGCCGGGGAACCCACACACCACAAGAAAAACCCAAAAGACAATGGGAAAAACTGTACTTCCAACATAAGCATAAGACCTGTATTACACCACCTCTTTACCTGCTTTCCCCCAAATGTAAAGTAGTCTATTGCATCACTTTGGTCCTTTAAATACTTCTATATTTCGTTTTTTTTTGTTTTTGTTTTTTGTTTTTTGTTGTTTGTTTGTTTTGTTTTTTACTATATTTTTTAAAATGTGTCTGTCCTACACATACATATGAGAACACATATATTCTTATTCATATATATATATATAATTTTTTTTTCTTCCTTTTTTTTTTACCCTCTCTAGGTATGTGACCTGTTTTTGTTTTCCCCTTTGTCCACCCCCAAAGACACCGACAATATAATGAATGTAGTGCCATTTCCCCCTGCAAAGGCACATTAAAAAAAAAGGGGAAATCTTACATACAAAAAAGAGCTCCTATCAACTAGAGATGGGAACTCATAGTTGTTTACAATACAGGGATATCTCCTACCTGGAAAAAATGTCATGTGGAATCATCTTAGACCTCAGGTGATTAGATAACATCTGTCCAGCCTTGAACCCTGGATCCGAGACATAGAAACGGCACAGTACTCCACGACAACTACAAGAAACAATTCCCAGCCAGGACAGCCTTAATACGGCAAGGTCAACATCAAGTCTCAGCTCCAATACGACATGCTGACAACAAGGAAAATGGGAACAACTTGACCT
The DNA here is from genome assembly GCF_024139225.1 of Suncus etruscus. NCBI lineage: Eukaryota > Metazoa > Chordata > Mammalia > Eulipotyphla > Soricidae > Suncus > Suncus etruscus. The sequence continues at coordinate 15,328,188 of NC_064862.1, forward strand.
AAGAGCAGGTTACCCTGCCTTACCAGCTAACAATAAGACAAAATCAGAAGACCGGTCATCCTTTGGTAGATCCAAAAGCCGAGATCGCGATTTACAGATGACTGGCTGCTAGAACCATGACCAGATGGTATGCACCGTGGGACCAATAAAAAAGCCCTAGTCTAGGGTTTGAACTACGACTTGCACAACAACCATGAACCCCACTTCCAAAGGTCTAGCAGAGACAATCGTAAAGGAATCTGGCTTCTGGAAGCACAAAGAAAGATGCTATCCTAAGTGCCATCCTAGGTATAGTGCAAAGACCAAGACCACCAACCACAAAAGATGGATTAAAATGACACTGAGGGAACAGAACTCCTGAACCAGGAAGACTGACGTCATCGTAAATCCCAACCCTGAATTTGTGCAGATACTGAGATCTCCAGACACAGAGGTCTGTTTGTACCATCCAGAACAGAACGGAAGTCTCCCAAACACGACAAAGGACCACCGGGAGAGTAAATGATCCTGAACAGAGTCTATAGTTGATCCCATGACAATATACTCCAAGGGCGGAGAAACCCATAGCTCTTAGGCCAAGTGAATTCCTTTTCGAATGACCCCAACAATTACTGTGCCAGGGCAGGAGGAAAAAAAAAAAAGCACAAAGCTTTGTTTACCTATTATATATTATTTTATATATATAGTATTATTATTATTATTTTTTTACTTACATAAATATTTTTTGGTTGATCTCTCTGTGTGGGCGTGGTTATTGAAGCTGGTGTCCCCAGATATACCTATTTTTTTCTCCTCTTTTCTTTTCTTTCTTTAAGGGCTATGCCATGTTTCTTATCTCAAGACCATAGCGGTTTTTGTTTTTGTTTTTTTGTTTTTGTTTGTTTTGTTTTGTTTGTTTGTTTGTTTTTGTTTTTGTTTTTGTTTTGTGCATGTGTGGTGCTTACCATTACTGTTGGAGTCCTCACTGGATAATGGACACTTTTTTTTGTTGTTGTTTGTTTTGTTTTTTGTTTTTTGTTTTTGTACTGATGGAATGTTTCATTTCTTTTTTCTCCATCGCCCCCCAAATCGATGATGAGAGCCTATAGAAGGACTCTGCCCACTGTAGGAGTATTAGACTTTCACCCCAGTTTACTACTTTTCTCTTCTTCAGACCAAACCACGCAAACTTAACTAGCTAGGCCTGCCTCCCGGTTAGAGGGGGAAATTAGGGAGACACCTAGACCAATTAGATGCAAGACTACTATGTGGTGGGATAGGTACATAGGGGACCACATATTCTAGCAGCCCTGGGGGTGAGGGAGGTGGATATGGGAGATAGGACAAAAACGGAGGTGAAAGGAGGACAATTTGGTGATGGGAATCCCCCCTGATGTTATGTAAATATTTAACTACAATATTATTGTCAACATGTAAACCACTATAATCAAAATAAAAATTATAAAAAAAAGACTGTTTTTTGTTTTTTCACTTATGTGGAAATTATTTAAATTTTATAAAAGCCACTATAAGTCTTAAATATATTTTGTTTCATCTGTCACATTGATAATCTTTTTTTAAAGCACTACAACAAAATTTAGACACTTAGAGGAAGTCTGCTCCACACCAACCTCCTTTGGACATTTAGAGCAAGTTCTCAAGTACAAAAGGCATAAAGATCTACTTTCTTCCTAAGAGATCAATATAAACAGTAGATTCTCATTTAAGAGGCTTTTTGACATTGAAACTTATGAATCATTACAGAAAAAACAACTATATCTGTGAGAGCCAAAAGTTGTAGAGATGTTATTAGCTTCCATTTTAAATTTGATTTAAATTTAAAACAGTGTGTATATATATAGCACATCTCTTTAAAACATGGGTCAGCTCATAAGTGGTTCAATGAATTTAAACAGAATTTCACTTGAAAATTGGTTATCACTAACTCTCTTTTTATATTTTAGAGGGATGTGGGAATTAAAGAGAGAGAAACACTTGAGTGCCTTTGTTATTGATAGTTCAGGTGCTTTGACAGCATCTATGAGATGATGGTCAAATAGAATAATTTCTTGTAGTGAAAGCTTCATTTATATGCAGTTACTAAAGACTTCAGTATAAAGGGACATCAAGACTACAGTTTGCTTCCCAATGTGTTGGGGTAGAGGTAGATGAATGATAACGTAATTGGAAAAAAACATTGACATGGTGAGATCTATTGAAGACTACAAAGGGATTTTTCTATATCCCTTTTGAAATTATTTCACAATTAAAAGCATTAGAATGACAGCAAAAAAGAAGAAAGAAGAGAAATAATAAAAAGATCAAGCTTATGAGATGTCTGAAATATGATACAGATCTTTTGTATATCATTTAATCAAAATTAGTATAATTGCAATGCCATATGAGTAATGAGTGGGACCACCTCTTTGGTAGGACAAAGAAAAAAGCATAAACTTAAGGATGCTTAAGTATACATAGTGGAAAGGTTGGAGTATTAATTTCCTTTATGTTCAAGTAAATATAAAGTGTTTCAAATCAGGCCCAATACAGCACATGGTCTGCAGTAATAAAATAGTTAGAAAACTTGAATTTTGATGAGTCAGTTAAGTGACAATGTTTAATCTAAAAACACTTATGTATAATTAAATGAATGTTTGTACTTGCTATTGCGTTCATTGACTGGATTGTAACTATGGTGTTTTGATGCTTTAAAAGTAAGCACTTTTGTGGGGCCAGAGCAGTGGAGCAAGCTGTAGGGCATTTGCCTTGCACCGCGCTGACCTAGAATGGACAGTGGTTTGATCCCCCAGTGTCCGTCCCATATGGTCCCCGAAGCAAGGACCACAGAGCTAGGAGTAAACCCTGTTACCGGGTGTTACCTGGTGTAGCCCAAAAAAACAAATTAAAAAAAAAGCAACTTGGGGGCTGGAGAGACAGCACAACGGTAGGGCATTTACCTTGCAAGCAGCTTATCCACGATGAATGGTTGTTCGAATCCTGGCATCCCATATGGCCCCCTGAGCCTTTCAGAAGCGATTTCTGAATGTAGAGCCAAGAGTAACCCCTGGGCACCCCCTGGTGTGACCCCAAAACAAAAGTAAATAAATAAAATAAAAGTAATCACTTTTAAAGTTATAAAGAAATAAAAGAAGCAATAGAATATGATACTATACAACAATAGCTTTTGCATTATTTTATGGGAACAAGATGCTATGCTATGCTATGCTATGGGGGGGTTTGCATTTTTGATGGTTTCATAGGACTTTAGTGGCTAGAGATAGGATGTTAAGAACAGGTTTTATTGAAAAGATAAACATGAAATAGAATTTTGGTACTGATAAAAGCTTTGAGTGTTGAATGTATGAACATCGTTACTGTGGAAATAGAAATAGATATTTGGTGTAGGTGGGTAGCTAGGTTTGTGCACATTCCAGAGGTTTGATGCCTATAAGAAATAGTGGTTTCATCCTCAAAAACAGTTGACTTTGTTTTCCATCTGGGGGTTATTTTGATATGTTTTTCAATAAGGATCCAATTTGGGGCCAGAGAGATAGCACGGAGGCAGGGCATTTGCCTTGCATGCTGAAGGACAGCGGTTTGAATTCCGAGCCTGCCAGGAGCTATTTCTGAGTGTAGAACCCTGAGTGCTGCAGGGTGTGACCCCCCCCCAAATAAGAATCCAATGCAATATTTTCTCTCAATTCCCTGTACCTTGATAATCTATTGTCTTCAACACATTTATTAAAAAATTAAGTTGCATTTCTTTCTTTCTCTTGCCACTTTCAAGTCCCGTTAACCACCAAATCCCATAAGATGTCTGTAAATGTATATAAAATATTTACATTTTTATTCTTATATTTAATGTCCCAACTTTAATTATCTCTTAACCTGATTTATTCAGCCTTCTGGTGAACTTTTATATACACTTCTTCCATCTCTGCTTCACTTTTTAAAAAACAAATATGATTAAATTGTTTATGTAATATTCTTCAGGCACTTCTCATTGTCCTTAGATAAAGCTAAAAATCCCTACTTATCACAGTTTTGAATAATCTGCCTCCCACCTACTTCTGTAGATTTATTTCTCATCATGTTCTCATAAAACTCTCTATGTTCCAGCTATCAAACTTTTTTTGTTTCCAATCCTGTTGTCTTTATCTAGGCCAAGACGATATTTTCCCTAGTTACTGATGGTTTGAGATCAGCTGGTAAATCACTTTCTTATAGTAACTCCTCCAAGTTCCCTTCCTTCCTTCCTTCCTTCCTTCCTTCCTTCCTTCCTTCCTTCCTTCCTTCCTTCCTTCCTTCCTTCCTTCCTTCCTTCCTTCCTTCCTTCCTTCCTTCCTTCCTTCCTTCCTTCCTTCCTTCCTTCCTTCCTACCTTCCTTCGTTCCTCCCTTTCCTTCCCTCCCCTCTTCCCTCCCTCCCTCCTTCCTTCCTTCCTTCCTTCCTTCCTTCCTTCCTTCCTTCCTTCCTTCCTTCCTTCCTTCCTTCCTTCCTTCCTTCCTTCCTTCCTTCCTTCCTTCCTTCCTTCCTTCCTTCCTCCCTTTCTTTCTCTCCCCTCTTCCCTCCCTCCCTCCCTTTCGTTCTCTCCCCTCTTCCCTCCCTCCCTCCCTCCCTTCCCTCCCTCCCTCCCTTCCTTCCTTCCTTCCTTCCTTCCTTCCTTCCTTCCTTCCTCCCCCCCTCCCTCCCTCCCTTCCTCCCTCCCTCCCTTCCTTCCTTCCTCCTTCCCTCCCTTCCTCCCTTCCTTCCTTCCTTCCTTTCTTCCTTCCTTCCTTCCTTCCTTCCTTCCTTCCTTCCTTCCTTCCTTCCTTCCTTCCTCCCCCCTCCCTCCTTCCCTCCCTCCCTCCCTCCCTCCCTCCCTCCCTCCCTCCCTCCCTCCCTCCCTCCCTCCCTCCCTCCCTTCCTTCCTTCCTTCCTTCCTTCCTTCCTTCCTTCCTTCCTTCCTTCCTTCCTTCCTTCCTTCCTTCCTTCCTTCCTTCCTTCCTTCCTAATGCTAGGGGATCAGGGGTCATTGGATATTCTTGCAATAGAGCTTGACAGTTCAAGCTGGGCCTAGTGATGCTGTATTTTCATGTGTGTTTGATCTTTGATGTGTCTCCCTGGTCCATCCCAATTGCCTATATTTTCTTTCCAGAATTAGGCTTACATAGATATGGTACAGTTATATTTGCTGATTGATCAATACCAACCCTTTCCCATTTTTGATGAAACTTTATCGTATAGAATATCTTTAAAGTCTGTTTCTGAACCACCTGTTTTGTTTCAGTGTTCTCTATCTCACTCACTACTTTCTTTCACCTCTCTATCTTTCTAATCTCATTACTAAGCAATTTGTATAAATAAATAAATATTTATATTTACAAATATATAACATATTTATTTACATATTATCTTTATATTATATTTATACATTATAAGTATAATCAATATATTTTTACATTATAAATAGATAATTCATTTATTTTTATAATTATTAAGTAATTATATAAATATGCTTATATAATATATTTACACATATATAATACATATACATATTTATAAATAACTAATTATACCTTTTATTTTAACTACTCAAACATTTAAACATGATTAGATATCTTACTGAAAATTAAGGATTTAGTGGCTGGAGAGGTAGCATGGAGGTAGGGCATTTGCCTCGCATGCAGAAGGATGGTGGTTCAGATCTCTGCATGCTATATGGTTCCCTGAGCCTGCTAGGAGCAATTTCTGAGCGTAGAGCCAGGAGTAACCCCTGAGCGTTGCCGAGTGTGACCCAATAACCAAAAAAAAAAAAAAGAAAAAGATAAAAGAAATAAAAGAAAACTACGGATTTAATCTGGAGATAACTTGATGTGTTGTAATCAGTGCTTTCAATGCAAAAAACCAAGCCCAGTGCTACATGGTCCCCTGACCACCAACAGGAATCACACATGATCACAGAGTTGGCAGTCTTTCCTGAGCACCACCAGGTCTGGCTCCAAAAGCCAAAGATAAACTTTTATTTCCTCCATTCTTTTCCTTTTTTTTTTTTTTTAAGTGTTAGCTTTCAAATTATTAGGATGTTGCCTAGTAAAACTGTATTTTGCAAAGAATTGACACATTTACAATGGCCATATTTTACAATGCTTTTCCAGAGAAGCATTTTTGGCTTCTCTGTTTAGCAATGTCTCTGAGCTAGATTGCAATAAATTACACTTTAAAAACCTTGGAGAAAGATACAAGTGAACGTTTATAAGATATTTGGACAGAAAATTATTTTCTAAATAGTAAAGCAATAAATATTTAACTGTGAAAAAGTCTTATCTATGTAACTATATAATAACAAAATAACAGCATGTTGAAAATTATAAATAAAATCAAAAGACAAATGAGAAATTGGAGACAATACCAATAGATATAACAAATGAATTTTATTTTATTTTCATTATTATTATTATTATTGCCAAACCCGGTGTGTGATAATAGTGTACTCATAGCTCTATGCTTAGGGATGTCTCGGTGTTTGCAGAGCCATTTGTGGCATAAGATGCTGTACTATCTCTCTGGCCACAAATGGCATTATTACTTTTTTAAAAATTTATCGTTACACTGTGATTTACAAATTTGTTCATAGTACAGTCATTTTGGACATTCTAGCTTCAGACACCAATCCCATTGCTAATGTGACCTTTCCTTCATAAGTGTCCCTCCACCACACTCTGATTCTTTGTAGGCACAAAAATTTCTACTTCATATTGTTTGTTATAACATAAAGGAAAATGGAAATATCAAAACTTAGTTCAGTAGGGGTCAATTTGAGATAATTGTTATATCTATTTATGGTGTTGCTAATGTTAGTGTTTAAGGATTTACTGTACTGTGTTTGGTGCTAAGTGAGCCTTTTGTGTTACTGTTTAGGCTCACTGAGGTTGATATATTTTTTAATGTAATTTTCTCTTCATTTTCTGTGATTCTACTGGGCTAACATTGCAGTGAAGTTCCAGGATTTATAGATCTGAAGTAAATTTGGAGGCTTGGAAGTTTGATAAGATTATGATCAAGTTTGATAAGGCTAAGAGCTGGACTATTTTTGTTGGAGGTATAGGGTGTGGTGCAGGGCTGTTGTAGTTTATGCAGAATGGGGAATCTACTCTGATCTATTCTGAGCATTTTACAGAGGTATCAGCCTGGACCAGACTACCTGGGATGTATCAGTGGCCATTATTTTCTTTTGAAGCTTGGTAGAGGAGCAGTGTTTCTTTCTATCAAGAAGATGGCAGTTGTGGAAGGGCTTCATAATTAATCAATAAAGAAATGACATAAATTGGCATCCAAAAGCCACCGATTTTCAAAAAATAAATTGGTAAAAATAACTCGAGTATCTTGAAATTAAAATGATATAGACCATTCTTTTAAATAATTTTGATTCTGAAATTACACAGAGCTGCAACTCTTTTATACAATGTCTTATTGGTTGAATGACACTATTTATTAAAGTCCCCAAATCCCTTGCAAAATATAGGTTATTTGATTTAAATTTTTAAATTTAGTGTCTTAGCAGTGATTTTCTAATTAGTTATGTAGGTCAAAAAGAAATGGACTATATTCTCAAAGTTATATTATCTTTAGATTTTATTTATTTATTTATTTATTTATTTATTTATTTATTTATTTATTTATTTATTTATTTATTATATTTTGGTTTTTGGGCCACATCCAGTGATGCTCGGATTACTTAGAATTGCTCAGAAATTGCTCCTGACTTAGAGACCATATGGAATGCCAGGGATCAAACCTAGGTTCGTCCTGGGTCAGCTGCCTGCAGGGCAAACGTCCTACTGCTGCACTATCGCTTTGGTCCCACATTCTCTATATTTTATTAAGGGAGGAGAAAGATATTGGTACTTTGACTATACTTTAATTGAACTTTAATTGACACATATAAGCCAGTGTCACTGTTCAGTTTTATGTTGATTTATGTACTATAATTATATTAATTTCTTAGTAAGCATCATTACTAACTTTGATAGTGTCCCCTAGGAGAAATTATTTTCTCAGAGAAAATAAATTCTTAATATAAGGATAAATAACAGTAAATAGCTACTAAAATTTGTCATGAAATGGTCAGTTTAAAATAATTGATAAAGCTACTAATTTGTGCTATATTTATGTCTATATTCTGGTGTCACATAAAGGATAATGCAAGCTGGTGAGACAGTACTGGAATTTGTGAATGGTGTTCTTTACATTTTTTTAATAAGATACACACACACACACACACACACACACACACATATATATATATCACATGCTAAACCATACTATCCCACTTCCCTTTCAGTTCACAAATGATTAGGAACTAGAGTGATATATAATGCTATAATCAGTTGTTATTTCAATAGAGGAAACTTGAATAACATTCCCAGAGGCCAAGCCAAATACTCCTAGTCTTAACAGAAAGAAAAATGATACTTTATAATCACTGATTATAGCATTATATAGGGTTAATATATACAGAACCATATAACTATCTATATACACTTACATGACATGCTTTCTTCCAAATAATTGAATTCCATCCACCAATCACCACACAATCTCCCAATTAGTTTACAACAGAAGTTAGAAGACAGTGTGTCATGAGGCCAAATGACTCTGAAGAGAAAGGGGCTAATTGATGGATGCTTATTTATACCAGTTATATAAACTATTCCACTTTGGAAGACAATGCTGATCTCTCGTGCTAGATAATATTATAATCCAATGAGTGGAAGTTTTTATACTGTTGAGAAATATAAAACGTTGGAGATACTTACTACTTCTACTTCAGTGTTTTGTTTCAGAATCCATACATTTAATCCTGTGTGCATCAGTGATTATGACTGTCCCTCTCCGAGGAGAAGGATATCACTGCTCTTCATGAAATCTTTCACTTATAACAACCATCGTTCCTTTATCTGTCTCTCCCAGACCTCTGACCATGTCAATATAAAATGATTCAGAACTAGACATCAATGAAATAAAAGCTAAGACCATGCTATCTTGGATTAGTAATCAGACTCTAATCTCATCCCTCTTACATCTAGCTTTGTGGCCAACATATCTCCTGAAAGTTACTCAGAAAGATCAGAGAGCACAAAGGCACTTTAAAATAGGGTGGCAATATAAAAAAAAGTTATTCACTTTTATAAAGTCTCCTGTGTGAAGAGATGTCAAAACTATATTTTGTAAGAAACATAAAATCTTGTAATTATTATTAAAATTTAAATAAATTCATTAAAAATCATGCCACAGAGTTAGGATTTCTATAAAGATCTTAGAAAGAGGCACATACTTCTCAATCCGGTTATACTCAAGTTTCTTTCATCCACAACAGTTCAGTTTCAGCTGCTTTGTACATGAATGGGTACGGTTTTATGAACACTAAGTCTCTGGTATTTTAATTTCTTTGTCTTTTTGCTTCACTTGATGATAGATTGATATTCAGTTGTATGAAGTAATTGTCAAGGGAAATGTTTGTTTTACCTTGGCCTCATTTTTTAGTTTTATTTTATAAAAAATTTAAAATATTTTCATTTTTTATAACATCTTATATGACAGTAGTACTATATATCAAAACCTGGAAACAATCCAGAGCTGGTATTTAGATTTCAGCAGTTTTAGACATATTTTCTGTATGTGTATAGATCTACAAAATTGTATCACATTTATGAATATTTTTGTGACCCACCCCAGTGTGTTCCAAAATCACAGAGATTTGTCATGCCTCCTCTTTATTGGCTCTGCCACTCCTTCCACCCTGGCAATCTCTTCTAAACACTACAACCACTAATCTGTGTCACACTGTTATATTTTACATTAAAGATCATATCAATAGAATTTGATATATGACCTTTGGAGTTTGAAATGTTTCACCCAGAATAATGCTATTGAGTTTCATTAAGTTATTTGAATTATCAAGAGATCACTTCTTTTTATTAGTAATTCAGTCCAAGGCATGGTCCAACCATTTCCCATTAAAGGACATTGAAATTACTTACAGTTTTTGCTTTGATATACATGTGCATACATTTATGCACATACAACATTTTAATATGGAACTATGGGTTCTATAGTAGACACATGTTTAGTTTTGAAGAAATTTTCAAACTTTTAGGGACTGGCATACCATTTTATAGTCCATCCAAAAATGTATAGACTCTTATCAGCATTTGGTGATGTCACCACTTATTTTTATAGCTGTCCTGTAGAAATACCTCAATGTGATTTTTCTTTTTCTTTTTGCTTTCTTTTAGTACATAGCTGGTGATTCTCAGGGCTTACTCTTGGCTCTGTGCTCAGATCACTTTTGTATACATTGTGAGGGCCAAGTATAAATAGGTAGAAAAATAAAAACCATGAAGTATCTCATGTGTGAAATCTAAAGAAAATGAAAAACTTAGAATTACTAATATACTTTTAGGCTATGTCAATGTCTCCATTTTAGGGCAAAATTATTATTATTTTTTGGCAAATTTATTTTTTGACAAATTTAAACTACATTGCACATTATTTATTGGCTAGTTAAAATATGGCTGTATACTCACTGATAGAATTATCCCTTATGTATGAATAGTGCATTTCTTTGTTAACAAATCCTCTAAACACTCTTCTTTTTCTTTTATCATGAGATCCTTTGCATTTGCTATTTAATTGGGTTTTTCTTTAGAAGGTGCATTTGCTGGCAACATCTCTAGGTTATTTCATATTCATAAAAGTGTTTTCCAGATGTAAATATCATTTTTCCTTTCAATTATCTTGGGTACATAGATAATTATAGCTATAAAATGCACCTTGTCACTATGCTTTAATTTCTGGAACTAAGATCAGGATGTCTTCTTCCATTACGACCATGTCTGAAAGCAAGATCTCATTGTCCTTCCCTTGGCCACTGCTAATTATCAACATTTTCTGCCTTCCTTGGACATATACCTTAAGGGTATAGACAATAGCTGCTCTCTGAGACAGTAGCTCTGATTTTTTTAAGTCTTATCTGTCAACTCATCTCTCCAACTCCTTGATAAGTCTGTCTTAACACCATGTGTTCTAAGCCCAGACATTTTTAAAAATGGTCTCCTAATCTCTGATCTTTATTTTATCTGTGGTTTTGTTTCTTTATTCACAAATTTTACCTTAGTTTTTTTTTTTTTATTTTTTTAGTACCATCCATATCCTTTTGTGTGCAAAACTGTGAAACATTTCTTTTTTTGGGGGGGGGGGCACACCTGTTTGATGCTCAGGGGTTACTCCTGGCTAAGGGCTCAGAAATTGCCACTGGCTTGGGGGGACCATATGGGACGCTGGGGGATCGAACCATGGTCCTTCCTTGGCTAGTGCTTGCAAGGCAGATACCTTACCTCTAGAGCCACCTCGCTGGCTCCTGTGAAACATTTCTTAAATGTATAGGCAGTGTCCTGGTTATTTTGACAGAAATTCATAATATCCTTTAAGCTCAGAGCTATGAGGACAAGCCTCAAAATTATTAAAAATCAATATGATGACAATGGATTAGTTTCTCCCTAGTTTTCTCTTAAATTATTACTATATTTTTAAAACAAAAATATGTAAAATGCAACAGGAACAGCTCAATTGGAACTGTTTTCCTAACTTACTTTAGTAGAACTCTTTGGTCTCTAACTTAGCTACTTTTGAGACCTAGCCAGCAAATTTCACAGAGAAACATAATGAGACTAGCTAAGTTTGATCTGCCCACAGTGTCTAAAAAGCCTGTTTGCTATAGCTCTGACTACTTTAAAATTAGCTTTTATTGGGACACAAGACACTTTCTTACCTGTAATGTAATCCCTGTCCCGTTGGCCTGCTTTAAGCCATAGCTGTGCTGGTATAAGTCAGGTCAAGTTCAGTCATAGAGAATCACACAGACTATGATTATTAAACCCCATATTCCCTTAACAATTAAATTCTAGCCACATATTGGCAATAAAATCCAGAGGAAGCCACCGAGGTCAAAACCCACGTGGCTTATGTTTCCCCAAAGGTTTTAAAGTTTCATTCCCTGTGATTTTTAAACTGCTCACATTCTGTTCTGGTGTTTTTAACCCAGAATTTCTAGTCCACGAGCCAGTAAGTTAAGGATCAAAAGTGCTGATTGGTTATCAGCAATATTTTTCAATCCCCAAGTTTGCAAAACAAAACAAAACAAAACAAAACAAAAAAAAACAAAAAAAAAAAACCTCTGAAAATCACATGTTGGAATTAAGACTGTTAGTCAGAAAAGAACTTGCATTTTTGCTTTGTGCTCTGTCGCCACTCCCTGTGGTGTTCAGGGCTTATTCCTTGCTCTGAGGTCAATGATCACTCCTAATGGTGCTTGGAGTACCATATGTAGTGTGAGGGATCTAATCTGGGTTGGCCACATGCAGGGCCATCAATCACCTTGCCTTCTACACTATTGCTCTGGTCCAAAATACCTGCCTTTTTGCTTGTTTGTTTTGGAGGCTACACCCACCAGTTCTCAGTCACTCCTGGCAGGTTAAGGGGGGGACTATATAGAATGCCAGAGATCGAACCTGAGTTGGTTGTGTGCAAAAAAAGAAAGAGCCATACCACTTGTACCATCTCTCAAACCCAACCCTCTTTTTAATTGATAATAATGAGAGAATGTTGGTTAACCCATATATTTTTTAAATTTATTTAAAGGCAATATATCACATAGTTGACACAATTGATCATAATACATTTGTTTCAGGAAGAATAAAGGCAAAGTTATTTAAAAAAATAGAAAAACTAATGAGATGGAAGAGAAAGAAAAGCTTCAGTACTAAGTATATTTTTAAAAATCATTGAATCACCAATTAACTCATTAAAGACCTAGCAGAAGGTTTAATAAGCTTTTCTCTCTTTTTTTTTTTTTAAGGAAAAGAGTTAAAGAAGTACAGCAAAACAGTGTTTGAGTGGAAATTGTTTGCATAGGCACAGCAAATATGGGGGACATGGAAAGGAAAAGCCTTGGCCTAAGTACAAGGAGACCTTACCCCTGAAGTTTTCTGGCATAAGACAATTTCTAGGCTCCATACTAGATTGTCCAACCCAAGATATTGTAGTGCCAATAAATCCCCCCCCCCGCCCCCCCTGCACAGTCGCTGTTGTTGGTGTCAGGTTTCTGTTGTTAAAGATCCTGGAATCTGTGCATATAACCAATATATTTTTATATGCTCCCTAATTGTAAGTTCAATATACTTTTTAAATAACATTGGATCTTATAAAAACAACATATTCCTGGTAAAGTTACTTGTAGATGAGGTACTAATGGATGTGACCTGAAAACTGCATTCTGGAACAGGATAGGGCTGCTTTGTTGACTCAGTTCTTTTTCCCGTTGTTAAGATTGAGATATTTTTCTTCCCCTGGGAGGAGACAGGTAGAGAGGGAGAGGGTGGATCCATCTCTGCCATGAACTTGTACAGAATGGGGACCTCTTCTCACTTTATGAGAGTGTGTATATAGCAAAGGGTCTTCATGGTTGATGATATATTTATTAATGCTTGAAATTTGATCCTCTAGCAGTGGTCTAACATGAAACTGAACTTTATCATATGAGTAGAGGTTTTCTAGATATGAATGATAGGAGATGCATTTTAATAGAGCAACAACAATAAGAGGTTCTAGAATTCCAGGGTGTATTTAGGGAGCAATGAGAGATTTGGGATGGAAATACTAGAAAAATGTCTAGAGATGACGGTGGAAAATAATGCAGGAACCAAATTTTTGAGTGCTTTTTATTTCAAACAAAACCATTTTATTATTTAGTTATTCTTAGAGTCATCTAAGGTTTTAAATAGGGAAATGCTAATATTTACATTTGTAATAAATAATTCGATTAGTAGTCAGGGTGCTGAAGCTTTGAAATGGATGGATGGCATCAACACATAAGTAGGTCTTGACTGGGAAATGAGACTAAGACTGTTGACAAAATTTTTAATAAAAGGTTCAAATGAATATGTGGATTTAAAAATAACTAATATATGTGATAGAAATAACTTTATAAACACAGAAACTATCTCATGTCTATTTCTTTTATTTCATTTTTTGTTTTTTTTGGGCCATACCAGAAGGCACTCAGGGGTTACTCCTGGCTCTGTGCTCAGAAATTAATCCTGGCAGGCTCAGGGGACCATATAGGATGCCAGGGATCAAACCTAAGTTAGATGCTTGTAAGGCAAAAACCCTACCCACTGTACTATAGCTCTAGGCACATTCTTCATGTATAATCATTTGCAGTACAGGGAATTTTTCTTTGAAATAATTAGAATTATGATTATTTGGGTCATTATTCACTTTTACATTCCTCATCCTTCACATTTTTGAGACTGTTGTAACATTATATCTTGGTGATTTTTGCCTGAATTAATCATATGAGAATAGTAATGTCTTCATAGAGTTCTGATTCAGTATCGCTTTTAGGGATTGGATTAATTGTACAGTCACTTCTAAGTTCCATGGATCTGATTGTTGTTTTCCACAAAAAGAAACACAGGAATATAGAGAATTTTTTTTATTAAGCCAATTGTCTTTATTAAGTCTTTATTAATGAGTGTAATCCTGTGCAACAGATTATATTTATTCATTTGTTGAGTGTAATGCTGTGATGCATAGCTAAGAAGACTTACTGCATGGAAACTGGAGGCTCATTGCTTAATTACATCTAAAAAGGAATAAAAAGGAAGTATAGGAGTTGTAAAGACACTATTTATTTTTATATTTTGACTCAAAGTGATTCCCACTGGCAGCATTGCCCTGTGAAATTTAGAATCAAGGAATTTTACTAAATTTATATTTATTACTATGAGGGAAAGAAAAATTTACAGTTAGTTTCTGAAACATTTATAGTAACACCATCTTTCCCTGTTCCAGGGATTGAAAGAAAATTTCTTAACTTTTTGGAGAAAGTCAGAGGGAGGAGGCTCATTCATCACAATATTCCTCTTGTATCTTATTCTCTAATGTTTTTTGTTTGTTTGTTTGTTTGTTTGTTTTCGGTCACACCTGGCAGTGATCAGGGGTTACTCCTGGATCTATGCTCAGAAATTGCTCCTGGCAGGCTCAAGGGACCATATGGGATGCCGGGATTTGAACCAATGACCTTCTGTATGGAAGGCAAACGCCTTACCTCTATGCTATCTCTTCGGCCCCTTATTCTCTAATGTTTTAGGGCACGTCATTCATTTTTATTGTGCATATTCATCTTATTTTGCACATTCAAGCAGTTCTTATCAAAGATACAAAATAAGTCTGAGTTCACAGTTACATTTAGGGATCCAGAATGTAAATTTTTATCTTTGCTGATAATCTTTATGAGAAAATAAACAACAAAACCAACTGAAAATAACTTTCTTTACATGCCCTTTCGGACCCAGAAAGATACAACTAGAGACATGAAAGTCTTTAATGGAAAACATCAATTATCTAAATCTTTTGAAGTTAGGGTTTCATTCAATCAATTTCTATAAATTGGAGTGAGTGAGAGGTATGCCCAAGCCACAGAAGCAAATAGAACACTGGGTGTGTGTGTGTGGGGGGGGCAAAAAACTGTGGTAACTGGGCCGTTTTTGATTTAAAAAATACATCTCCCTTCAGAAAACAAGCTAGCAATAGTTTTAGTCAGGAGTATGGTATTTTCTAGAAGAGATTACAATAAAACAGACCCCAGGTCTTACGATTCTAGCCTAAGCATCTGTATGCTATGTCACTGGACTCATTAAAGTGATGTCCTTTGTATGGCTGCTATAGGACATAGTATTATATTCTACATTATGTTAATAATTTTTTAAGTTTGGTATTACTAGGCACTTTTCAGTTCAAACAAAATACTTAGGTTATCTTATGTGAGCACAACATATCATTTCATTGAAAATTGCAAATGGCACTAACTCAAGCATAGTAAATACTTGGTGATTAAATTTAAGCTATAATTACTTGTATTAGAAAATAATAATAAAAAATCACATTGAGATATGTTCCTGAGAAACTACTAATAAATTCATAATCAAATTCTTAAATGTCAGAAGTTGTCCTAAGAATCATGTACTGATTTAAACATGTAGTTTTTATGTTAAAAAAATACAATGTATAGTATCTTATATGAACCAACATAAGACACTTCTTCCAAAGAACTTAAGGAAAAGTTTAAATGATGATAAAAATAAATGAAAATCTACAACTGAATTCTTTCATTCAGATAGTCATATGCTGTCTAGTAAATCATCTGACTGATTAAAGAGAAACAAGAAAAGGTCAGCACTCTTATTACTAGAATTTAATTTTTAACCAATGTCCATAGAGTAAAATTTTTTCTATAAAATCTTGTTAAAACTTGATTAGACCACTAATATTTCATTGATGCCTTCTATTTGCTGGTATCACCCAAAGGCATCATACAAGATTCAGCTTCTATATCTTGTGTGAACTGCCATTCTTAATTAGCTCCTGCTGGTTGTATTCCATTAACATTTTCTAGCTCAAGAACACGGGCAAATCTGCAACTTTAATATGATTGTGCTCATTTTCACAACATTTTTAGTGATTTAGTATTGTAGCTGAAATCTCTAAAAAGAAAGCTCTTGAAAGTCATTACTTTCCTTTGGCACCTCTTTCTTTCAGGTGTTGCTCCATCCTGAATTCTTTGCATGAACTTTTCTATTTCTTTCTTCTGTTTCAGTCACATCTGGCTCTTACTCCTGGATGCACAATGAAGGATCACTCCTGGCAGGCTCAGGGGACCATATCTAGGGATAGAAATCAGGTCAGCCCCCTGCAAGGCAAATGCTTTACCTGCAGTACTGTCTCTCCAGCTAGTTCACATATAATTCTCCCTTCTCTGACTTGTCTTGGTATTTATCCTGTTCTGTATCATATATCATTAACTGACTAGTAGCTATCTTTTCCCTGTCTCATGGCTCTCATCCCTTGCATGTTTTGAATCATCTTTATGATTTATACAGTGTCTGGCCCAAGAAACCTGTGCTTCCCAAAAGGTGAGCTGTGGTTCTGCTGTGGTGTGGCATCTAGTCATTGCCACAACAGTTCTTCATCCTTCTTTAGGAAGATGGTTTACAGAGAGCAAGAAAGACTTAGTGACTGTCCTGCAAGCTATCCTTGATAGCCCCTTTTGAGAGGAAATATGGGTTTACTAATTTGGTTTAGGCATCACTTTCTATTTGTTTTCTGTCAAGAGGACCATTCTTTACAAGTTAACATACACATTAAATACAGTGACTGGGATATTTACATCACAGTAGATCATAGGGTTATAAGCAATAGCAACCTGTAGCATTGAATTAATGGTAATGATTTTTGTTCTAGCAGGGCTTTTGCTTGGGCTCAGTTTTGCACCTCTCATTGTCTAAGGTTAGCTAAACTTCATTTTACCAAGGGGCTTTCCAGACCCTGATGTTTGATTTCTCATACCTTGGAAGTCATGAAAACAAGACACAGTAGATTCTGGCCTAGAGTACTTCATGGTGAAATCTCTTGCTCTAAGACTGAGGGACTCTTGGAATGTGATTCATAAAAGCCTTAACTTTTCTGTGTAGGGAGTGTCTAGCTTCTTGAACACCTGCATGGATGGAAAACATCCCTTTGCTGAAAGTCACAAAATTTCAGTACCTTAATTACAGCCTCCAGTTTTAACATGGAGGACTATATTCTCAGTAGCTGGCTTGCTTACAAGGCCCAGTAGCTATTTTCTTTCACACGCTTCACATAGGCAATTATACCATATGCCACAACAGAAATTGTCACTTTGAAATACAATGTCATATATAAAACTAATAACCCGCCTAAAAAAAAATCTGTCTCCCTCTTCACAACCCTTACTGTTCACTTGCTAGCATATCATAACCCATGACCAGACAAACAATTGTTTGTCTTCTGCCAAACAGAGAATTAATGTTGAGTGGATGTTAATTTTATCAAGGGGAAAGAACATAGGAACATGCTTGAGTAATAAATTTGATGATATAATTTTAACTAAGAGACAGTTTTCCAAAAGGGATAATTTGTTATAATGCTAAGTAGCATTTAATGTTACCCTTTGAAATTAATTTGGGTTTAACGCAGGAAACAGATGATATTTGGTCTCAAAACACTCTGTGAATTTACTTTTTCTTTTTTTACAGATTGTTGTTTATTTAAAAAAATTATGTTATACTCTGCCAAGGAATGACAGTATAAGGGGTAATAAATTATTTGAGTTGAAAGGTGTTTTTTTTTTTTTTTTTTTAAATAGGGACATCTGGAAAGAAGTTGCTCTTACACATGTCTTAACTTTGTTTTGGAAATAAATATGCACTGTGGGGTAATATGTTAAATTTTAGGGATACTTTTGCTTAATGGGATTTCAAAAGTACATTCTAATTTCACTCTTTCTAAACTCTTTTCTTTTTGTTTTTTGAGTTACAACCTGTGATGCTCAGGGATTATTCCTGGCTATGTGCTCAGAATCACTCCTGGCTTTGGGGAACCATAAAGGACCCCGGGAATTGAACCCAAGTCTATCCTGGATCACCCATGTGCAAGGCAAACACCCTACTGCTGTGCTATAATTCACTCTTTTATATTCTTTTTTTTAATATATAAATTTTTATTTAAACATCATGATTACAAGCATGTTTGTAGTTGGGTTTCAGTCATAAACAGAATATCCCCCTTCATCAGTGCAACATTTCCACTACAAATGCCTCCCTTCCCTCACCCCTGCCTGTATTCACAACAGGCATTCTACTTCTCTCATTCTTTAACATTGTTGTGCTAGTTGTTCGTGTACTTATTTTCTAACAGCATTCACCACTCTTTGTAGTGATCTTCAAATTGTGAGAAACATTTTCATCTTTATTTTACATTTTCTTTAATTTTAAACTGAATTTTGTAATTAAAGTAGTTGTTTTCTTATAGTTAAGCTAAAGGAATGTACAATATCTGATTATAATGAACATTGGTTTTATTATAGGTAAGGTTACCAAGTGGTGTAGGTCAGAAGGTGGAACAGGGAGGAAAGAGGCAGACTAGAAGTGGCATCAGAATAGTAGTGGGGATGCAGTAACTATTAACACAAAAAGCATAAGTACTAACACCCTAATAAACATGTTACCTCAACTTTAATACCATAGGGCCATAGTATAGCAGATAGGGTGCTTGCCTTGCAAGTGGCTAACCCAAGTTCCAGTCTTGGCATCCCATTTTGTCCCCTGATCTGTGAGTATTCAGGTCAGGAGAATGCCATGATCACCACTTAGTGTGACCCAAAACCATACCTTATGATTCTCATATTTGTACTCCAATGTGATTGGTAATATTTATACATTTGGTTCAATCATTCTATAAAATCTGAAGCCATTTTTTAAATCTCATCTAAGATGGGTTCCAAATGGTCTACTTAGAATCTGCTCCATCTTTATTCTCCCACAGAATAAATCATTCAGCTTTATTAGTCTCCATTATAATGTTTAAGAATACCTGCAATATTTATTGTCAGATTCTGAAGTTTCCTTTTTCTTGAGTTCAAAAAAGAACTTGTTTAGATTCACATACTTGTAAGAACCAAATCTGGTATATTTCTCAACAAGTAAAAACTGCCCTGATTTATCCTGTTAGAGTCAAATATTTCTATAGAATATCATATACAACTTATAACAGCTTATTTCATGGCCAGTTTGTTTCACATTTACTGTAACTTTCTTCTTGGGTACACAGTACTGCTTTATACTACCCTTTACCCACATTCCCAGCTCAATTCCTTTTGAAGTACATAAGCTCCATAGTATTTATGGAAGTGACACTATAAGTAATGAAAACTTATTTTTAACTGTGATACTGAACAATTCTTTAAATTTTTATTTTGATCATATTGGCTTATATATCTTTCACAGTAATATTTTAGGTACATACTAATATTGAATCAGGGGAATACCCATCACCAAATTTGTCTTCCCTTCATCCCCGTTCCTTTCCTGCAACCCATATCCCCCACCATCAGCAACCGGGCTGCTAGAATAGGTGGTCCCTTCTTTGTCTAGCTTACTATTAGTGATCATATATCTGTTTGGTCCTGGTACCTCCCTTGTTTCCTCCTCTATTTGAGAGGCGGAGCTAGATAATTTGGATACTCAACAATTTAATATGAATCAGAGTGGTTATCTATTGATTTGAATACTCGAGTACCAGTCAATTCTCTAAAAGTAGATATAATTATAGAAGAGGGAAAAAAAATAAAATAGCTTGATTATGTTCATTTTCAATTTATTAGTCTGCTATTCTTTAAGTTGTGAATCAGGACAGTTATTATAATAACATCATGCCATTAAATGCCTAATGTGCCTTCTCATCTGTAATAGTAATCAATAATATTTTTATTTTTGCATGAAACATTATTATTCTAGACAAAATCTTTACATAAAGATTAGGATTAGGGGGCTGGAGAGATAGCACAGCAGTAGGGTGTTTACCTTGCAAGCAGCCAACCCAGTACCAAAGGTGGTTCTAATCCCAGCATCCCAAGTGGTCCCCTGTGCCTGCCAGGAGCGATTTCTGAGCAGACAGCCAGGAGTAACCCTTGAGCGCTGCTGGGTGTGGCCCAAAAAATCCCCCCCAAAAAAGATTAGGATTAGAATGATTGGTGATCACAAATAGTTCTCTATAATAAAATATATAAAAAGTATTTTTAAAATGAAATAAAAGGTCTACATAATTTGTTTATATTGATTGTCCCTTGATTATAGAAAAATGAATCACTACAGTTGGCTTCTTCTTTAGGTATGTAGCAAAACTTGTTTTATATATACAATCCTAATCCTTAATAAATTATTTGGTAAATGCTACATTTTTCTATGACTATAGTTAATCTCACAATTTATACTTTCCACTCAGTTCTTATTGAGAAATATAACTTGCAAACAGAAAAGAAACTCATATAGAAAAGTTAATACAACTCATACAGAAATTTCATGAATAACTAAAGCAATATCTACAAACATTTCCAGGATAAGAAGCAGCACATTTTATACAGAAGATTTGAAATCACTACTGAAAGCAGATCCAGAGGGAACTAGTCAGGCAAACTCATACCAGTTGTAAATTTATTTCTTTCCCTTAATGTTTACACTAGCCTGACTTTTGTAGTAACACTGCCTTTACTTATATTTAAGATTTTTGCATCCCTAAGCACGAAGGTATTTTCCCCCATGTTTGAACTTTACATAAAGGAATCATCCTGTATGTATTTATTGTGACTTGTTTTAACATTATATTTTTTTGGTTGGTTTCATTCAAGTTGTTGTAACTTAGTGTTGGTAAATTTAACATACTGCATCAAATAATTACACCACAGTTTATTAACTATTCCACTCATAAAGGTACATTGGGATGTTTATAAATTTAGTCTATTGTCTTTCCCCATATTTTGCCATGTTTATGCAAAAAAAACCTGCCATGCACACACATTTCTCATTATATATTGTAATTTTTATCTCTTATCTTTTATCTTCTACCTTTTTCATAGAACCTTGGGACATGGATTACTTTATTTTACCACTTATTTCTGCATTTTTCTATAACACTAAGAGGAAAAGAAGAAAGAAAGACTAGGGGCCAGGAGCCAAGTGCTCTCAGAAGCATTGGTATGGAAATACATAAGTATATAACTAAATAACCAAGCTGAAGTCAACAATAATAGAATCAAGGGACCTAAACTTTAACAATCTAAACTCAAAGGGGCCTGTTACACTGGCAGGCCAGGGGTCAAAGGGTGCTGGTATAGGATACACTTTGGGTCCATTGTTGGAGGGAAGTTGACACTGGGGTGGGAAGGGCCCTGACTCATTGTATATCTCAAATTCAACTATGAAGAACTCTGTAGAATACAATTGTTTCGACAACAGGATAGATACTCAATCTACAACAAGCTAGACACAGAGGGGACCACTTATACTAGCAGCCTGTGGGGCAAAGGAGGAGGATATGGAATGCATGCTGGGAACTGAGGTAGAGGGAGGACAACATTGGTGGTGGGAATGCCCTTGATTCAATGTCACTATATACCAACAATTTTACTGTGAATAATTTGTAAACCACTTTGGTTGAAATAAAAATTGTTAAAAAATGAAAATAAATAAATAAAAGGCACTGAGAAAAAAGAATACAATTGTCTCAATGAAATAAAATTTTAAAAATGAGGTTAGTGTAAACAATGGCTACTAGTGCATGAATTTTTATAAAGTTGTATATTAAGGCTTTTCCAAAATAAGTGGTGGTGCTCTATTCTCATCAATAAAAAAATAACAGTTTCTCGTGTTTCAAATCCTGGTTAACACTTGATATTAGACTCTTGGGTTTTTTTTGTTTGTTTGTTTTCTTGTTTTTTTGGGCCACACCCGGTGACGCTCAGGAGTTACCCCTGGCTATGCGCTCAGAAGTCGCTCCTGGCTTGGGGGACCATATGGGACGTGGGGGGGATCAAACCGTGGTCCGTCCTAGGCTAGCGCAGGCAATGCAGACACCTTACTTCTAGCGCCACCGTGCTGGCCCCCTAGACTCTTGGTTTTTCTTTTTCTTCCTTCTTAGAGTTAGATTAATATCAATCTATTGTTTTGACTTATATGCTCTATTAACTAGTGGGCTTGAGTATTTTTGTTTTGGTTTGATTTTTGGTTTTTGGCCCATACCCTGCGGTGCTCAGGGATTACTTATGGCTCTGTGCTCAGAAATCACCCCTGGCAGGTTTGGGGGGACCATACGGGATGTTGGGGATCGAACCCAGGCCTGCCCTGGGTCAGCCATGTGCAAGGCAAACACCCTACCGCTGCTGCCTTTCTGGATGGTAGATATTCAATGCTTTGGCAGTTAGCTGAGATTTTCTTTTTAATTTTTATTTTTCTTATTCACAGTCAGAAGACTTAATCATTTTATCTCTATTTATTTTTATTTATTTATTTATTTTAATAATAAATTAGTACCATGACAACAAATATGTTTGAACTTGGGTTTCAGTAAAGAAGAACAGCCCTTCTCACCAATGCAACCTTCCCACCACCAATGCTTCTCATCTCCCCCCGCCCCAACCCCTGCCTGTATTTGAGACAGGCATTTTGTTTCTCTCACTCACTATCATGGTCATGATAGCTGTCAGTGTAGTAATTTCTCTAACTGAAGTCACACTCTTTGTGGTAAGACTTAGCCAGTCCTTCCAGCGCTTATCTCTATTGTCTCTGTGTATTATTCAATAATGGCTTTTATTTTTTCATAATGCCATAGACAACTGAGACTACTCTGTGTCTATCTCAAGCCCTCTGACTTATTTCACTCAACATAATAGTTTTCATGTCCATCCATGTATAGGAAAATTTCATGATTTCATTTTTCTTGATGGCTGCATAGTATTCCATTGTGTATATATGCCACAGTTTCTTTAGCCACTCTTCTGTTGTTGGACATAAGGGTTGTTTTCAGATTCTGACTATTGTAAATAGTACTGCAATGAATATAGGTGTGCAGAAGGCATTTTTGTATTGTGTTTTTATGTTCCTAGGGTATCTCTCTAGGAGTAGTATAGCTGGATCATATGGGAGCTCAATTTCCAGATTTTTGAAAATCTCCAAATTGTTTTTCATTAAGGCTGGACTAGATGGCATTTCCACCAGCAGTGAATAAGGGTTTCTTTCTCCCCACATCCCTGCCAGCACTGATTGTTTTTGTTTTTTGTGATGTGTGCCAGTCAGTCTCTGTGGCCTGAGATAGTATCTCATTGTTATTTTGATTTGCATCTCCCTGATGATTAGTGATGTGGAATACTTTTTCATGTGCCTTTTGGCCATTTGTATTTCTTCTTTGAGAAAGTCTCTTTTTTTTCTTCTCTCCATTTTCTGATAGGGCAGATACATTTTTCTTGTTATATATCATATATATATGTATATATATTTTATATCTTAGATATTAACCCCTTGTCTGATAGGTATTGAGTGAATAGTTTCTCCTGTTCTGTGGGTGGCCTTTGTATCTTTGTCACTATTTTCTGTGAGGTGCAGAAGCTTCTCAGCTTAAAATAGTCCCATTTGTTTATCTAGCTGAGATTTTTAAAAACTCATTTGCAGCATTCATAAAATAATTCTGAGGATACTAAATTATACACTACTTTTAAGTTAATTGGTCAACAGCCCAAAATTTATTTTTTTGTCATGCTAGCTTTTTAAGTG
The DNA here is from genome assembly GCF_024139225.1 of Suncus etruscus. Classification (NCBI taxonomy): domain Eukaryota; kingdom Metazoa; phylum Chordata; class Mammalia; order Eulipotyphla; family Soricidae; genus Suncus; species Suncus etruscus. The sequence continues at coordinate 15,352,390 of NC_064862.1, forward strand.
TTATCATAATGAATTTCCCCTAAAGAATGTTTTCATTTAGGTTCTGTGATTTTCTTTCTGGAGTCTCTTGTGATTGCTCTTTTGGACTGTGGAGAAAGGATTAAAATAAAATAATAGTCACACTATTAGAATAGGTACTTTTTAAAAATGGTAATTCCTTATTTCTTTGATTTTTAAACATTATTTAATTATTGTACACAATTACAACGTTGTTCATGATTGAGTTTCAGTCACACAATGTACAAAATCTTTCACCAGTGCATATTTACTGTCATCAATGTCCTCAGTCTGCCTCTGTAGTAGACATTTTTCTTCTCTCACTCCTCCTTATTTTTCTCTTAGACACTGTGGTTTACAATTTTGTTACTGAAGGGGTATCACTGATATCATTTTATCTCTTTTCAGTTCCCAGTTCCTGTCCAGAGTGACCATTTCCAACAATGAATGAAGAACAGACACTACTATCCTAAGTATGCTCAAATGAGCATTTCTGCCTAATGTGGTCAAATTATCATTTTTTTTACAATGATACCAGAAAAAGAGTCACTGAAAATTCTACTTAATAAGCATTATAGAAAATTGAAGAGATTGACTTATGAAACTATGATGAATACAATCATGCCAAGACTGCTGCTGGCATCTGTCAGATATGAGACATGGGGTTGGCCATATTAAAGAAATCAGGCCCATTTCTGATACAGAGAATATTCCAGATCTCCTTTCTCACTTTGGAAGATGCCCAAATTTTCATAGTTCTGACTTTCACTGTGGCTACATCTCAGGCTTTCCTCCTTTGTTTCTGATTCTTTCTATTTTCCTCCGTAGATGTTGAGTTTAATGACAAGTTGAGCATTTAATAATGAGAATTTTGTCTATTAATCCCCATCTTAAAGTTTCTTCCAAGAGAGTCCAGGCTGCCACAATTCCAAGTAAAAGCCTCATGTAGCATTGGCAGAGGAGAGTTGCATGAATGTAAAGGCTTAGAGGTTTTCCCTAACAAAAGGACTAGTAAAGATTGCAAAGAAAATGTGTCCCTTCATTCCAGAAATATTTACATATCAAGTGCTCTCAAGGCTACAGAGATGAATAAGACATGATTTCTTGGCCTCTAGTGAGGAAGAGAGATTAAACAGCATATAAAGTATCATAAGTGGGGATTGAACACTGTTCCTGGAAGACAAAGGAAGGAACAATTAAAACTGCCAATATTCCTTAGAATTTCATAGGAGGAATTATTTGATCTGCAAATTAAAGAAGAAAGATGGTAATAGAGTTCAGGGATAGAAAAGCAGCATGGCCATTAGATAGCAAAAAAGGCAGTAACATTGGGACATTGGTGATGGGAATGTTGCACTGGTGATGGGTGGTGTTCTTTACATGACTGAAACCCAAACACAATCATGTATGTAATAAAGTTGTTTAAATAAAAAAAAAAAGAAAAAGAAAAGGCAGTAACAAAATGACACATTTAAGCGACATTTTCTTTTAGTATCAGTGAAAGATCTTTAGGAGGAAGAGAGGGGCCCTACTAAGATGAAGGGATGGGAAATCATGAAAAGTTAGGCAAGGAAAATAGTTTGATTTGGTTGTTTTGGGTTTTGTGGCACCTGACAATACTCCTGGTTCTGCACTTCAGGAGTCCCTTGGCTGGCTGGGGGACTCTGGAATGCCAGGAATCAAATCTGGGTCAGCCATGTTCAAGGCAAATGTCCTTCTTGTTGTTCTATGGCTCTGACCCTGAGGAAAAGAGTTAGAAATTAATGGAGAATTTGTTTCACAGTGCTGAAGATTGAACCCAGCACCTCACACATGTACCACTGAGTTACATTGCTAAGTAGTTCAGAGTTAGATTCAAAGAAGAAATGTCTGCCTAGTGATCATGTGTACAATAACGGTATAAAGACAGACCAATATTTCTCAGGTGGGGGGGTGGGTCATACCCGGCAGCACTCAGGGGTTACTCCTGGCTCTATGCTCAGAAATCGCTCCTGGCAGGCTCGGGGGACCATATGGGATGCTGGGATTTGAATCACTGTCCTTCTTCATGCAAGGCAAATGCCTTCCATCCATGCCTCTCTCTGGCTCCCCAGACCAATATTTCAAATGGGAAGCACTGAGAAAAAACGTCAGTGAGAAACTAAGGAGTAGAGACTGAAAACTTTAGAAGGAAAAGTAGGGAGTGCTGCTATAAAAGCTAGGATAGAAAATTTCCAGGACATAATTGTTTATGCCATTGCATGCTCCAGATATAACCAGTGGAGTCAGAATCTCAAAATGATTTTTCTGGAAATTGGTCTTTGAACCTAACAGTAGAAACATCAGAGTAATGGTGCCAAATTCGTACATGAAATTCAAACAAGAACAAATAAATCTTGCAAAAACAAGTTGTTGAGAGAGAAAGGTCAGATATATTGCAGACAGTTCAAATTCAACTAAGAACATGTGCTTAGGCGATGAACAATTAAACAGGAAGATAGAGAGAAGATGAAGTACTCTGAGGTGGAATAGTGGAACCCAGGAGAGAGAAGGGTAATGGCATGATGCAGCATGAGGAAATTACTGAGTTCTGCTAAAGTTCTCTTGTGTAATGTTTCCTTATGGGAGAAATCTTTAAACTGTACGTTTCTGTCTTGCAAACATTTTGCTGATGTGGTTCTTATTTCACAAACGATACTGTTAAAAAATGAGCGCTGGAGGCCATTATTTTTTAGAGCTATCTTGAGTTGAGGAGAATGGTTTCAGTCAAGTGGTCTAAACGTGTTCAGTAGAGGAGTTAAAAGAATGCAATTTAGAAATTCAGAAATTAGAAACGCAGGTTTCCTTTTCCTATATTAATGAGGAATAATAGAAAGAGGTGATCAGGTGTTTTATATTAAGTGACATTATTAAGTTTATCTAAATATTAAGTTTATCTAAATTACTAATAGTGTAAAGCTAAGGATTTCTACTTGAGAATTTTTAACACATACAGACTACTGTAAGTTTATAAATTACCAAGCCAAGTATTGTAATCAGTGACTAAAAACTCATGGAGAAAAGCAAATAATTTTCTTTTATTTTCTGAAAATAGGTTTGTGAAAGCATTATGTAATGGAAAAGTAATGGATGATTCTTAGAAAATTGTTATAAAAGGTACCACTTGAAAAAGCAGTTGAATATACTACTTAAAAGGACAAGAAACTTAGAATTTGTTCTCACTCATTTGCTATAAAGTAACTTGAATTTTTGATATATTGTATTTTTTAGTCTTTTTTTCGTCAATTTTAGAATAATTTTAAAAATGGCAAATTACAACTTATTTAACTTCATGAAAAGCAGAATTTTGACATTGTAATAATGTCCTTTATAGTCAAGAAATGTCAAGGATAATAGAGAATTTTGACACTAATTAACCTGGTTTGCTTGCCAGATTTTGACTTTTTGGGTCTTAGGACTAAATATCCATATACAGATCACATAATGATTGAAAATCTCTATTCTCTTTTATCTCATTCCTATAATAGCTTTTCTGCAGTCCCTTGGAATCCAATTGATCAGATTGTCTTGCAATAAAAGTTTCCAAATACACTAGGATTTAGTTATAATGGAATATGGTCTGCATTAACAATGGAACATTTTGTTTTTGGAAATTGTTTTCTTCCAAGCCATATGTTTAGAGGATATTACTTCACTAAATATTATTTGTCTTTGAGTTTGGGGTGGTATCATTTATTCAGGGACAACTCATTTCCTTCCTAGAATGTTTCTGGAAAATGATTTCATAAATTTAAATTCACTGTAAGCCTAACCTGTAGCAGAATCTTAAATCCTGATCTTGCCAGCTTCCATTACAAAAAGAGCAGCTGTGTTGTCATACTACAGAACATTAGATAACTTTGTGGCTGGTCAGCCTTTCTGTACTGAAAGAAGGAGGAAAGAAATGTTGGCTTTTTAAACGGTTGTGCAGTTGTACTCTTTTACAGACCGTGCCTGCAGGGAGCTTATTCTTAGTCTGCCCTTATTCTTTTTATAGGGAAATTACTCTCACTGAACAGAATTGTTCCTTGTGGAACAATTGTCCCCTGTGGTATACCATATGATACAGGGAAAAAATTTTCTTTTAGTTTGGTTTTCATCAGGATTTAAAAAAGACACATTGATTCTATCATAAAGGCTGCATTTCTTAGCTGATGAGAACTTGGTATTAATCCACCTGTACATGTTTATAGTTGTCTTTGTCAATGAAATCTAATTTATCTTCAAACCACTCTTGCCATTTGTAACACTCAGTTTACTTAAGTCTGATTAACTCAGTGGCATCATTATTTATGTATAAGAACTAATTCCCATAAGGCTCTAGGTGTCTCAGAAATAAATGATAAAGATGGTTAATTTTTGTGTTCCTAAAGCCTTCATGGTGAGCTGCATCGAGAAAGTAATCACAAAGTAGTATTTTATACAAAGATCATAATTGCTAGCTAGCATTTGTTGTACTTTTGAGGGGGACTAACTTGGTTTTTGACATGAGAACAGCATCAGACAATATGGCTATAAATGCTATAAATTCTCTCTTCTGGTTCTAGTGTGCCTTGACTCCAGGAGCAAGATTTACCAAGTTTCTTGAGGTCCTTTTGAAATGTTCCATTCTATCTCTAGGAGTATAGTCTAAGTCCATGTGGAACCACTCTTCAAATATTAAAAGACATTTAGCATGTTCTTGAGAAATTTTCAAGGTATATTTATATTTTAATTAATATTACCATATTACAAAAATGTGAGACAAAATATGTCTGTATACATGTATAAAATGAAGGAACAATAAATACATAAAGCAGAGAGGAACATTTGGCAAATGTAATAGTATTTTATAGCTTAAATATATATTTTGCTATTCTACAAAATTTTAGGTTTTCTTTCTTTTTCTTTTTGAATCACTATTCTTACTTCTTACTCTTGGCTTTGTGTTTAGGGATCATTTCTGACCATGCTCAGGGACTATATGGGGTTGCAGGAAATTGAACCTGAATTGGCTGTATGCAAAGCTAATACCTTATTTACTCTACTATCTTGATCTTTAAAAAAAATGTTATCATTTTTGTATTTAGCTATCATAATTTTAGGCACTGAAAAAGAGCCCAAGGCTTGTCTAGGGGTTTTCTGCAGGAAAATGCATCTTTCATCACTGATTTGGGGGTTGTTTCTCACAGATCTCCATCAAGTCTGAAATTAATTTAATTTGTTCTCCTCCTTCTCCTCCTCCTCCTCCTCCTCTTCCTCAGCCTGTACTGAGAAAAGGCAAAAGAGCTTCTTGAGTCTTATGGAGTCAGGAGCAGGAGCCACCCAGTCAATACTTATAGGCTTCCTACTCTATGTGGTGCTAGGCTTTAATTATGTTGCAATGTTTGCTACACATATAACCCTTTGTCCCCTAAAGTGCTTTCTTTTATCACCTTAGTTAAATTTTTCTCAGAAAGCTATATGAGTATGAAAGTACTTGCCTTGCATATGACAGACACCACTTAATTTTCCTGAATGTCATACCCATCATCCCTCAGGCACCTTCCAGCAATGATCGCAAGCTCAGGAACAAGAATTGCCCTGCTGATCATTCCTTAAATTATATATATCCTTGGGATGTTGGAAACATGCTTCTCATCCATTTTACCTGAAAATTCCATTTCTAAATCAATTCTTGGTGCTTAGTTGATTATTTTACTCACTGGCAGAGGACTTTTTTTCTCATTGTTTCTTAATTTTATAATTTGTGTTTTTTTGGGGTGTGGTGACACTCAACTGCACTCAGGGTTACTCCTAGCTCTGCACTCAGAAATTGCTCCTGGTTCAGGGACCATTTGGGATGCTGGGGGTCGAACCCACACCCATCCTGTATCACCTTTTAGTAAGGCAAATGCCTTGCCACTGTGCTACCACTTCAGCCCAATTTTATCATTTGTGGATTATAAAAATAAACATTCTATTTTTTAAAATTCTTAACCTATATTGGATAGAATTAATTAGCTTTTTCTTCTATTGAATTTGCTTTATTTATGCTAAAGTTATTTTCAGATTTTTAACTGCTTTCAAGTTAGATATGTCTTACATGGTTCTGTCACTAGTATTCACATATTTTATTTTATTTATTAAGCATATATTATTCATATATATAAATGTTTCCATTAAGTACATTAAAACTGTAAAGTAGCTAGTACAAATGTCACAAGCATGCAAATAAAATCAGAAAAAGGATAGAATACTATTACCTATTTGATAAATGATAATGTTCTTACTGAAATGTGGGTGCTATAATTCAAAATGTACATCCATCAGCTTCTACCAGAATGTTCTCTTTGCTGTCCCACAGACAACATGTGCTTTCCTACTGTCTGTACTCACAGACTTCCTCCCTTCAGCCAATCATAAGATTTTCCAAATGTCTGTTCAGTCACTTTCTTTCCTAAAAGCCTTCCCTGATGAAGCAAGTTAAGAATAAGTTTTTTCTAGAAATACTTGTCATTAATACTATCTTTTTTTATTTTCTTTTTTAATATATTTTTATTTAAACACCTTGATTACATACATGATTGTGTTGTTTGGGTTTCAGTCATGTAAAGAACACCACCTATCACCAGTGCAACATTCCCATCACCAATGTCCCAAGTTTCCCTGCTCCCCACCCAACCCCCACCTGTACTCTAGACAGGCTTTTTATTTTCTTCATACATTCTCATTATTAGGATAGTTCAAAATGTAGCTATTTATCTAACAAAACTCATCCCTGTTTGTGGTGAGCTTCATGAGGTGAGCTGGAACTTCCAGCCCTTTTCTCTTTTGTGTCTGAAAATTATTATTGCAAGAATGTCTTTCATTTTTCTTAAAACCCATAGATGAGTGAGACCATTCTGCGTTTTTTTCTCTCTCTCTCTCTGACGTATTTAGTTTTTTTTGTAAATCCCCCTCTCTCTGACTTATTTCACTCAGCATAATAGATTCCATGTACATCCACATATAGGAAAATTTCATGACTTCATCTCTCCTGACAGCTGCATAATATTCCATTGTGTATATGTACCACAGTTTCTTTAGCCATTTGTCTTTTGAAGGGTATCTTGGTTGTTTCCAGAGTCTTGCTATGGTAAATAGTGCTGCAATGAATATAGGTGTAAGGAAGGGGTTTTTGTATTGTATTTTTGTGTTCCTAGGGTATATTCCTAGGAGTGGCATAGCTGGATCGTATGGAAGCTCGATTTCCAGTTTTTGGAGGAATCTCCATATTGCTTTCCATAAAGGTTGAACTAGGTGGCATTAATACTATCTTTACTCATGTGCTAGATGATGTAGTTCTTGTATGATGCCACATTTGATTGAGAGATAAGGATGAAGCTTACCACAAAGAGTGGTGAGTTCAGTTAGAGAAATAACCATACTGACTGACAACTATCAAGACAATGGTCAACAATGAGAAAAATAGAATGCCTGTCTTGAATACAGGCAGGGGGTGGTGGAGGAGGGAGTTGTGGGGCATTGGTGGTAGGAAGGTTGCACTGGTGAAGGGGGGGTGTTCTTTTTTTTATAACTGAAACCCAACTATGAACGTGTTTGTAATCATGATGCTTAAATAAAGATATTTATTTAAAAAAGAACCTATGGGTTTTGTAGTCATAGGAATTTGGGTTTAAAATTTGATTGCTGCTCACCAGCTCATGACCTTAGGTTCCTGCTAATTCATCAGTGAAGTGAAGATTCATTAATCATATAATGTGGAATGCATAATCTATGCCAGGTGTGCACAGTGGTGAAATGACTCAATAGATCATGAGGGAGAGAGACAAGTAAACAAATAATCAGAGAATAAAAGCAAACATTGAAGGACAAAATAGTGACTGCATGAATGGTTCCCTTTAAAATAGGGTGCTCCTGAGATGTCTTGTGATGTTGATGCTTGACCAGAAAACTGATGATGCTTAGTCTGGCAAAGACTTGAATTGTTCCACAGCTAGGGAGATCTTGGAGGTGTGAAGTACCCGAGGCAGGATAGTTCTTTAGCTTATTAAAGGAACCAGAAGAAAGGGCCACATGACTAAGGCATAGAGAGACAAGACTGTGATCATTCTAGTGTGGGAGCTAAAAAGTTTGGCTCAGAGAAGTGTTCGGTTCAGAACTATGAATGTCTCATAGTTGTGCTCAACATATTTTATTCAACTTTTGCAGATATACATTTTATATGCATTAATAGAACTTAACTATAAGCTCCCTAAACGCAGGAATATCAACCAGATTGCTGACTTCCCTGCAGGATGTGGCGCATTGTGACATGGAAATCCTGCTAAGGTTTGTATATATGGATGTTGGTTTAGAAATCCATGTAGAGATTTGTGCTGCTCCGAGGAACTTAATTATGTTGCCTAGTTTTGCTTGTGCAACATTATCTCACACATAAGGGGCTAGCTGGTGACAAGAATTACAATAAGAACCTAGATTATGGGGCCAGAAAGATAGGACAGTTAGTAAGGTACTTGCCTTACATGTAGAAGACCCAGATTCAATCCTTGAACCACCACTATCACTATCACTATCACTATCACCCTATCACTATCGGGTGAACACTATCTGGTGTGTCACCAAAACAAAAGTGAGAAAGAACTTGTACTCCATCATAAGATGAGTTTTATAAAAAGAACTTGTATGTAGTGGAGTATATAATTATGCATAGTTCTTAACTTGTCTAAATTTAATTGCCATTCTCAAAAAACATTGACTTTTATAGAATTATTCAAAGAATCTACTCCAGAAGGAATGAAGAGAATCCATTTAGCATTTGGAAAGAGAATATCTCTCAGAAAAGTGATTTTCTTTTTTATTTGCCACACCATCTGCTTTTTTGATAAGCAGAACTACTGAGTTCTTTATTGAGATACATATTGTGACTTAGACCTTGACAATTGCTCTTTGGAAATGCCAGGCATGTTTGGCTTTTTCTCTGGGCTGCAAAGCATGAGTTCTTGTGATTCTTGATAAAAGCAAGATCAAGATAGAAGGCCCTCTCTCTCCACTGGCTGAGGACAGGTTTCTTTCTGAAGGACATTCTCCCAGGAACCATTTGTCTCTGCTACTGTGCATAAGAAGTGAGAAGAGTCTTACAATTTTCTCTTGAATGTTCCTATTCAGATCACTTACTCAGGGACATGCACTGGTTTTTAATTTGTCTGCTGCTTGGAATTAGCGATGCCTCTTGGGTTTTACGCAACTCCAAAAACTCAGCCAATTTAGCTCTCCCCTGAATTGCTGTCCTTTTTGTTGTTCCTCCTCATTTTCTTCATAGAAGGTCACCTTCTGATGATATATAGGTTCACTGGATTCTGTTTCAAGGTACATTTAAAAACAGTGGCTTGATTTTCAACTATCTAGCTAGTTTCAGAAGTAATCACATAGAGAATACTGTAATAAGCCTGAGGTTGTAATAAGTTAAAGGCAAAACATTACTTGACAGAATATTCTTTTTAACTCCTTAAGTCTTCAAACTCCGTATTTCTTTTGCACAAAAACAGCAAATAAAATTTAACAGCATGGCAGGAACAAAACCTTGAAACCCAAAGTATCCTTTATTCCTGGGATTTTCTCAAGCTTGGATTGATTTAAGAGTGATTTAACTTTTGCTTCCCAGCTTCAGTAGAAACTTCTTGGGGACACTGATCTTGCCATATTGTATTTTTTCTTCCAAAACATCAAAGTTTTATTAGGCACTCAGTGCACACAAAATGCATTGAAAAGAATATTTTGAGCCACTAGACTTGTATTGCTTGATGCCTGCATCCTGCAGCTTAATCTGTCTAATCTCCACTGGTCACGATGATTAAACTAAATTTGATTTTTGAGCTTTTTATGTTGATATGATACAAGAAAATATACAATACTATCAAGACCTTATCTTAATCTAAGTACATTGGACTTCTGTGCTGTTAAGGCACAGATACCAGAAGAAAATATATGTTTTTTTAAAAACAAAACAAAACAAAACAGACTTCTACAGGGAACATTCAAAATTGATGATAGATTAGGTTTTTTTCTCTCCCTTCTTTTAAATATGTGCTATACAAAACAGTCTTATTTGAGGCTTCTTATACTAGTCAAGGGTGAGAGAGTAGCAATGCTTTATTGTCTAGAACACTGAGTTTTCCTCTCCAATATTTTCAACAAAGCTTATGACTTACAATGGGACTTACAAAGGAGACTTTCCCCATAAGGTTTATTAAAATAAAAATAAATGATTCATTTATCTCAAGCTATAATGTGAAAGACTTGACAGCAAAGTATTAGCCTATATTTATTTATTATGAGATTAGAAAAGATTAGAAAAGAGCACAAATTTTGAGCCATAAATACAGAAACTTTTTTTCTGAACTGAGACATGTTCTGTATTGAATTATCATTTCTGATTACAAGTCTCAAAAATTAAACTGTATACTTGTCCAAATAATCATTAGGATAGTGAATCTATTGGCCTACATGCTCTGCCTAAATAACTCTATTTGTTGACAGCATAGAAACTAAAAAAGAAGAGAGGTAGAAGATATGTAAGCAACACTGAATTCTGCTATGAATTTTTACTGCCTCAAATAAGATCTCATTTATTAAAAGCAATAATAGGGAGGCAAAGAGATACTATAGCATGTATGGTGCTAGCCTTGTATGCAGCTGACCCCAGTATAATCCCCAACACTTGACACGGTCTCTTGACTATACCAGGAATAATCGCTGAATGCAGAGAGAGGAATAAGTCCTGAGCACCACAGGCTGTTTCTTCAGAACAAAATCAAAAAGCATTTATATTGAGCCACATTGATCATACAAACATCATATTGCCAGCACTACATATGGTTTGTGAAGCACCATCAAGGGTTAAACTGAGCACAGAGTTAGGAATAGCCTCTGAGAACCCCTGAATTGGGTCTTCACCCAATTCCCAATTAATAAAAAAGTATGCTATAAAGAACACATGCTAATATTTGAGCCTAATAATTGTTTACTAATTCTACTAAATCAAAAAGGAAATATTTATATAATGAATAATCAGAACTGCCAACTGTTTGAAACTAATATTTTTGTACGTATGGGTGGATCCTTTTCCAATAGAACTTGGAAAATCAATCTGCATGTGCATTGAAGGTAAAATGTTTTTAATTATTCTCATGAATTCCATTTCCTATGGAAATAATTAGTATTAAGGAGAAAATTACATTCAGGTAGAAACTCATTGACATTCTGCACAGAATTATAAAGGGCAAAACGAAACAAGCCCCAAATAGATGAACACTAGCTGTGATTGGCTTACATAAATAAGAATACTTTGATTCAGTGGAATAGTGTATGATCTTCGTGATCAAGTTAAATAACAATATAATCTTAATAAAAAGTTTTTTATACATGCTTTTAAGTAAAATTTAAGAAAGTATACATGAAAACAGGTTGACCTGTAAATTATGGCATTTTAGTATAATATAATAATAATGGTTACAAAGCAATATAGTAATATGTTAGTTATGTTTGTGTCATATATTCATTCTAAAAAAGAACATTGCAGTATGCAATGCTCATAGTACTTGAAAACTATTTTTATAATGTTATTTCAATTTTTAAATAGAAATAATTCATAATAAGACACTATTAGTGGGGCTGGGAAGGTGGCGCTAGAGGTAAGGTGTCTGCCTTGCAAGCGCTAGCGTAGGACTGACCACGGTTCAATCCCCCGGTGTCCCATATGGTCCCCCAAGCCAGGGGCGATTTCTGAGTGCATAGCCCTGAGCGTCAAACGGGTGTGGCCCAAAAACCAAAAAAAAAAAAAAAGACACTATTAGTGCTCACATTTATTATTCAATTAGTCCATTAATGTGGGTACTAAAGACATGCACAGGAACATAGTTGTATATATACACAGAGAGAGAGAGAGAGAGAGAGAGAGAGAGAGTAAAAGAGAGAGGGACATGGAAATGCAGAAAGAAAGATTGTGTCTTTAGTTTTTTAAGGCAGTTTTATTATTTGCATGATTAAAAATTAAACATGAAGATTCTTGCAAGTACATTAGAAAATTTACACTTCAGGTACTAAAATAATCCTGATTAAAATCTTGATTAAAGAATTGCTATACAAGGAAGAAAATGGAGACATTTCTCTAAGTTCCACTGATTTTTTTTAGTGAAGTAAAATAATTTTATTAAAAGACATTTACTTAAAGAAGTTGGAGGGGAGAGAGAGAGAGTAACATATTCATAAGAGAAAATGGACTTTTCTAAAGTGGAAAAGCAGAGAACATATTTGGGATAAGGTTGTACAAAAAAATTTCTCCAAATTATTTTGGCCTGGAGTTATCTGCATGCATGAAAGTTAATCTGGGTATTGTCATAGGACATCTTGGTACACCTGATGACCCGTTCATATTATTGCTCATCTTCTTAAGAAGATATTTAGATTTTCCTATAGCTTTTTCTTTCTTATGTAGGGGTTCTACCCTTCTACAAGGGGTGCCTCAGTTCTCCAGCTCCAAAGAGCTCGGAATTTGCATCCCAAAGAGATGTTATTCAGGCCTCAGGATTACTTCAGAGCTAGGAATTTTCTTCTTAAATTTTATTTCCCCAAACTCATTACCAGACCCATCTACCTGCTTTCAATTCCACCACACCCCTCACTTGCATTTTCACCACCTTAAATTTCTAAGTGGTACAGGCCGACACAGGTTCGATCCCCATCAACCCATATGATCCACAAGCTGCCAGGAGGCAGAGAGTAGGAATAAGCCCTGAACCTCAATCACTACTGGGTGTAGCCCAGAAAACCTGTACCCCCAAAATAAAATTTAAAAATTAAGTTATAGATTTTTTAATCAGGATTTAACAACCACATAGCTTAATTTACATAATAAATTATGGTTTAAATTATAGTTATGATAATTAAATTATGATTTAATAAATTTTGATAATATTGTATGCTCATTCGAAATGATATGAAATATTTTCCATTTAATTTCTCCTTACATATTTTTGATTTGCTACTTCAATTGTAAATTACAATTTTGTATAATCTTTTAAAATAGATTTTAGAAAAGCTTTGATTTTGGTTGAATGATATATGTAGTTATTATTTATATAATTGGTTTCTTAGTTTTTATTTGACAGAAAATACAATCTGAATAGTAATACTTTGTAGCTTTCTATCTAACTTTAATTATTTACAACTTTCCTTAACTGTAATATTGGCCATACTTTACTTGTCTTTGTTTTGACTTAATTATATATATAATTACATTAATAGTCATGTATTTTATTATGTTTCTATTGTTTTTGATAGATACAACCTATCATTGTAAGAGATTCACTTATGGGCCCGGAGAGATAGCACAGCGGTGTTTGCCTTGCAAGCAGCTGATCCAAGACCTAAGGTGGTTGGTTCGAATCTCGGTGTCCCATATGGTCCCCTGTGCCTGCCAGGAGCTATTTCTAAGCAGACAGCCAGGAGTAACCCCTGAGCACCGCCGGGTGTGGCCCAAAAACCAAAAAAAAAAAAGGAGATTCACTTATTTATATATTATTTTATTTAAAGACTATGTGTTACATAGTTGCTCATAATACATTTTTTTCTCTGTCTTCTTAACTATTGAATTCAATGTTATTTGATAATTTTACAAAGAAAATTCTTTGGAAAATTGAACTAGTATATTACTTTATTTTGGATCCTGAGCACCACTCCTGGTGATGCTCAGAAAACTGAGCTCAGACCTGGAATTATAATGCTGCTCTTCAGTATAAATAAATAAATAAATAAATAAATAAATAAATAAATAAATAAAAATGAATAAAAAGAGATCATCTTTAAGTCTAGTAAATATTTAATTTCCTCAGATATACAGTTATTTTACTCATTTTCTATTCCTATGAAGACAGTGATCACTATCATCCTTAGTAAATATTTAGATATATATCAGTATCAATAATATCACTTGTTGGCAACAATTATTTTTATGATATGAATCCCATATATTTCAGTGGCATTGTGATTGACAATATTATAGTAAACATTTCTTTTCTTTTTTCGGGGGGGGGGGTGCTCAGGGATTACTCCTGATTATGGGCTCAGAAATCGTTCCTGGCTCGGGGGACCATATGGGATGCCGGGGATTGAACTCAGGATTGAACTGGGTCAGCCGTATGCAAAGCAAAAGCCTTAGTGCTGTGCTACTGCTCCAGCCATTTAAACATTTCTGAGAAGGAAACCACTTAAATGATGGCATTCAGGAAAATGGATAATATTGAGATAAGTTTTATTCATATTTGCTTTCTAAATAACTAATGATAATTTAATAATGTATATGTTGTCATATATAACTTTAAAATTCTAGTCCAAATTTTTCTTCAGGTTGCATTAATGACCATAGAGCTCTGGTGAGAGAAAAATTGCTTAGGTTCTTAAACTAAAATATTTAAAATTTGTGCTTATCATTTACACAAGAAGAGAAAACTTTAATTTTTTTAATTTTTGTTAACTTACTCTTGTAATCCCCACATACCGTATCATGGAGTCTGGAATTAGCCCAGATGCTGTTATTATATTCCTTAAGAAAGAAAGGGTAGACAAAAATATATCTTTGCCACCCACATTGCTGAAACAGTTAACTTCACTTTATTTTAATTATTTCAGTTGAGACAATTAAATATGCAAAAAGAACATAGTATCTTTAATTATTAAACAAATGCATTTTTTGTTTTCTGGACTATTTGGATTATTTGCAAAAAGTTTATTATAACTATTTATAAAATAGAAATAATTTCTCTCTTTTCTTTCTTCTCCTTCCTTTCTTCCCCTTATACTCTTTTCTTCTCCCCCATTTTTCATTGTAGCAGTCATAATTTTATTCTTAGAAGACATAATTTGCATATAGAGAATTAGTATTATATTCCAAATATATCTGAGGCTAAGGTAATATTTTTGTTTTTCATAATTATTAGTTACCTTAAGCAATTAGGTTCCTCATGATTTTCCTTTCTTTTTTCATTTTGAATTGCTGTTTTGTGAGTGTTTATCGTACAGGGATACACTCCCAGCTCTTTTAACTCATTTACTCAGATTCCTAATTGGCAGTAAATTACTCCCTCCATTTTAGCTCCTGGTTCTTAAAGGAGGTAGTCTATTCTGAAAAGGTTTAAAAGTAACAGAAACCAAAACATTTTTGAAAAGTGAATTCATGAATTCATTCAGCTGATGAGAATACTTGTCCTAGCTTTTTTTTTCAGTTTAGTTTGCTAATCACTGTTTATAATATCTTGAAAAATGATGAAGAACTAATATATTCAATTTTAGTTAGAAACAGAAGAAAACTCAATATTGGTTTTTGAATGTTGCCACTTTATATTTTTGTGTAGGGGATCTATATATTATTTAGTCTTTCATTTTATTTAGGCACCATAAGATCACAAAGTCTTTTATGATTTAGTTTCAGGCATACAATGTACCAGCACCAATTGCTTCAACAGTGTTTATTTCCCTCTACCATTGTTCTCCCTTTCTTCCCCTTCTTCCCCTTTGCCTTCCACCCTCTATTTTGCCTACTGGAGAGGTGCATTAAAAATCATTTTGTGCACTGTGGTTTACGGTACTGTTCCTGATAACTTTTCACACATAATATTTACCAATTTTCAGCACACACCTCCTCCCAGTTGAAGGCATCCCTCTACAGTAGTTATAGCTCCCAACCTCAACATCTTATTCCCTCAGTCACTCCAAGTGGCATGTTTCCTACTCATGTTCTTTGAGAAATTTCATGTAGTAGAGAGATTAAAGCAATTTAATTTTACTTAATTAAATAAATAATAAGACTCCTTTGTCTGTGGAGGAATCTGCCCTGCTGTGAGATTGGCAATGAGAAGAAGCTGAAGGAAGCTGATGGCTTTGCGCGTTTCTCTTTTCTGTCCCATGAAGCTCTCCTCAGAGAGCTAGGAAGGGCCCCCCAAAAATGTCTCCTGGAGCCACTCAAGCCGAAAGGCCAAGAAAGATGGAGTGAGTAAAAACCCGCTATAAGGATCACCAGGCAGAGAGCTGACTCCTTTGTCTGTGGAGGAATCTGCCCTGCTGTGAAATTGGCTACGAGGAGAAGTTGAAGGGACCTGTTGGCTTTGCGTATTTCTCTTCTCTGATCTCCTGAAGCTCTCCTCAGAGGGCTAGGAAGGGCCCCAAGAACCTGTCTCCTGGAGGCCCCAGAAGAGCATGGCTGCTCCGCTTTGCTTCGCAGCCACGCGCTCTTTCTGACTAATGAACCCCACCACAACACAGAGAAAAAAAAAATCACACTACAAGCATGACAATGGGGAACCCTAGCAGGCAAACACCATGCACAGAGAATGAAGATGATAGCTCTCATGACCCCAAAAATATCAACCATCTGATTAACCTCTCAGATAAGGAGTTTAGAATATAAATATGGAAGACCCTCATGGAAATCAAAGAAAACATAGCTCTAGCTGAACAGGACACAAAAACAAAAATCAGAAAACTCCAAACTGAAATAACAGATCTGAAAAACATGGTAACTCAACTGAAAAAATTAATGGACAACCTCTCCAACAGGGTAACAGCAGCTGAGGACAGAATCAGTGAACTGGAAGATCAAATGCAGAAAAACTTCATACAGCAGAAGAGATTGGAAAAGAACCTTAAGACAAACAATCAGACAATAGAAAAAGTACTCAAGGAATGTGAACAGATGAAAATAGAAGTCTTTGATAAACTCAAGAGAAACAACGTAAGAATCATTGGAGTCTCTGAGTCCCAGGAAGGGGAGATCCCCAGGAAGAATCAACTGTCAATCATCACAGAGATACTCCCAGAGCTAAATACTACATGCAATCAAATCCTGCATGCCCAAAGAGTCCAGCTAAAAGAAACCTGAAGAAAAGCACCCCAAGACACATCCTAGTTACAATGAAGAATCCTACAGATAGAGATAAATACTGAAAGCAGCAAGATCAAAAAGGGAAATTACATTCAAAGGAGCATCCTTAAACTTACAGCAGACATGTCACAATAATTTTCAGAGACAGAAGAGAGGAGAAATGGGAGTTCCAGCTCATGACATAAGCTCACCACAAAGAGTGATGATTGCAGTTAGAGAAATAACTATCCTAACCATGAGAAGGAAGTAGAAAGAAAGTAGAAAGCCTGTGTAGAGTACAGGCGGGGGTGGGGAGGAGGGAGATTTGGAGCATTGGGAATGGGAATGTTGCACTGGTGAAGGGGAGTGTTCTCTACATGACTGAAACCCAACCACAATCATGTTTGTAATCAAGGCGTTTAAATAAAAATATTTATTAAAAAATATTTGAACAGTAATGGTGTGTCACTTATGGGTTATTTTAGTAACTATGCAAGATAATAAAAGTAAAGAAATAAAAACATGGGGCTGAAGAAATATCATGGAGACAAGGAAAAAATAATAAATATATATTTATAATATATAAAGACATAATATATTAAATCATATAATATATAAAATTTAAATTGTAAATAAATTATATATAATATGAATAATAAAATTTATTTAATTAATTAAAGATTAATCATGCTGCAGTCATGCTTGCTGCCTCATCAACCCAGAATCACCTTTTCTGTGATGACCTGCCTCATCATTGACCCTCAACAATTCTTTGAGCGGACCCCTATTGACCAAACTTCAGCCAGTAGTAGTTTCACCAGGTCTGTTTTTCGAGCGAATATGGGCACCCTCCATTCTATCTCCCTTCTTCTAGGCAAGCCTGTTAGATAGTAACCATGCTCACAAATGGAGTTGCCATGTCAGAACCAGGATTTCTTCCAAGAGGCTCTGCAGCTGAATATATGCACCTAAAATGAGTAGTATCGTAGCTTTGAGTTTCTGGACAGCTTCATTTGTTTGATGCTGTTATCCTTAAAGTAACACCACGCACAATTTAACAGACTGACAGATAACAAGAGCTCACTAAACTTTTTGCTATTGTATTCATGTCTTCATTGGTGATACAATAATTTTTACAAAAATAACTTGCAACTGACTTTTTGTTGTTTGTTTCTATTTTTCTCTTCGCATACATTTTCTTTTTTATTTCTTTTTTCAATAACTTTGCTTTCACTTATCTGGAAACATGTATTATGATCAACTATGTCAACTATGTGATGCATCTTCTTTAAAATAAAAAAGGCATATTAAATTGCAAGGCTAAATTATTTCATCTTAAGGAAGCCTGAATCAAATGCAAGTATAATTATATTTGACCCAGTGAAATAAGGTACAATGAATACTCATTTGATTTCTGATTATAAACAGTACACATTTTAAATTATACATGTATATAGCCTTTACAATTATACATGAATGTACATAGTCCTTTAACATCATTGATTTGAGGATTATAAAGATAATACATGAGATAAGGTGTTTGCCTTGCATGAAACACACCCAGGTTTTGTATCTGGTATCACATATGGTACCCTGAGTGTTTCCAAGAATGATCCCAGAGCATAGAGCCAGGAGTAATCTCTAAGCACACCTGGGTATGGACCCAACACCCTTCCCCTCAAATAAAGAAAGAACAGCTCTCTCAGTTTAAACTGGAGTCAGGATCATTTTCAAGAATGATAAAAATAGAGTATCAACATATTTCTCAAACAAGATTCTTTGAAGTATTCATTTATCTTATTTAAAACTGATTATTTATAGAAGAAAGTTCAGATCTCTGCATTTTATTATAAATGGTTTTGTTTGTTTGTTTGTTTGTTTGTTTTTTGGCCACATCTGGTGATGCTCAGGGGTTACTCCTGGCTATGTGCTCAGAAATTGCTCCTGGCTTAAGGGACCGTATGGGATGCCAGGGGATCAAACTGCGGTCTGTCCTGTGTTAGTGCGTGCAAGGCAAATGCCCAACTGCTTGCACCACCACTTTTGCCTCATATTTTTCTTTCTTTTTTTTTTTTGTGGTTTTTTGGGTCACACCCAGCAGTGCTCAGGGGTTATTCCTGGCTCCATGCTCAGAAATTGCTCCTGGCAGGCACCGGGGACCATATGGGACTCCGGGATTCGAACTGATGACCTTTTGCATGAAAGGCAAGCGCTTTACCTCCATGCTATCTCTCCGGCCCCTGCCTCATATTTTTCTAAATGTTTTATAAATTATATCATTTGATTTAATTTGTCATCATTGAGAGGAGAATGATTTTCCCACGTGATTGGTTATTAAAATCCTCTTGTTATCCTTTAATTTCATAAACTTCCATAAAGTTAATATAAGAGAAAGTTTCAAACATTTCCCTGAAAGAACTTGCAAATTTATTGCTACTAAATTGTTTTTAAGATCTCAAGTCACTGCAACTGTCATTACTACAGTATTGGAATAAAAGTTAAATGTAGTAATCTAGTACGTGGTACATTTTTTTCTGAGACACTGTCAGTAGGGGCAGATTCAAAGTTGTTAGGTCTGATTTGAAGGACTGTCTTTAAGAAACTAAATAACAAATTATATTGTACTTGGCAAATTTAATAAGAACATATTTCTAGGTATATTGTTACAGACTTTTCCAGCAACTTGAAAGGAACCCATGCAAGTGAGCAGCATCCTTGAAGCTTAAAGCTTCATTAGTTTCATATTAAATTTTCCCTGGCTGAGAAGTTAGCATTAGTTTTCATTTGAGAAGCGTAGTCACATTCCACAATATTAAGGTACTGTGTGTATATTTATGGTTCTTCTTTCCACAGCAAACTAGGTTGAGGGTGGGAAGGCTAGGGGTTAGACTCAAGATTCTGCATATCAAGGGGTAGGAGTGATAGCACAGTGGGTGCATGTGGCCTACCCAGGTTGGAGCCCCAGCATCCTATATGGTCCCCTGAGCCTGCCAGGAGTGATTTCTGACTTCAGAGCAAGGAACTGCCCTTGAGAACTGTCGGGTGTGGCCCTAAAACAAATAAACAATATAAAAACAAACAAGAAAGATTCTGCATATTAAGACCAAGAGGGGTATTATTGAGTCTTTCTTTGTTCATGCAACTTCACAGGATGCTCTAATAAGGAATATCAGATTGGTGCCCGATGCCTCCAGGTTTGGAAGGCATGACATTCACTCTAAACTGGAACCCAAGAAAGGAGATCTGAAGCAGGAACAGAAATCCTCATCTCAGGAGACAATTTGGGTTTCTGGGCTTCTGACCAACCAGCTACAGACAGGAGGTTCTCGCAACCCTCTAGTTTGGACTCCAGGTGTCATTTATAAATCCACAATCTTCTTCTGTGAGAGTCTAAAATCCAGGTTTCAAGAACACATATCTCACGTTTGATCTATTTGCTAGAGAGGCTCATGGAGCTTAGGAAACATTTTCTCACTAGATTACAGACTTATTACAAAAACCAGGGACACCTATAAATAATACATGGGTCAAGATATGGTTAAAAAGGCTTTAGAACCTCTAGGGGTCTCAAACTCAATTTACCTGGGGCCGCAGGAGGCAAAGTCAGGGTGATCCTTGAGTGCAAAGTCAGTAGTAAGCCTTGAACATTGGGGGTGTGTGACCCAAACAACTAAAACAAAATAAAACAAAAAAAGATTCCTCTAGGGCAGGGCCACAAAATGTATGGAGCGCTGCAAAAGTTTCCAGGTTTGCCATTCTTCCCTAACTAGTATCTTTATGTTCACCAATCTGGATGCTGTGCTTCCACCTCTCTTGGGCTTTCAGAGTCTTGATTCTACTGGGGGAACTCAATTTGCATTCAGTTACCCTCCAGTGTTTCCCTAAAGCTACTTTAATTAACAAAGCAAAAGACAATATTTACTCTTTTTTTTTTCAAGAGTTCAGCTTTTTATTGAACATGTTACAAAAGATTTAGTCAAAAATACCAAAAACCATATCATCATACTAATATAATACATCATACTAATACTATACAATACTAATACAATACTATACAGTATAATATTATACTATATACTATACTATATAATACCATACTAATACAATACTAGACATGCTAATACAATACATTATATTAATACAATATTTACTCTTAATAGTTACTTGGCTCCTGGGTGGATAAGATGTGGATGAAAGCTAAATAGGTATGAGAAATAGATAAATATATTGTGATTATTTCAATCCTAGCTTCTTGCTTCAGGATAGATAATATAACGGTTAGGTGCACATTACTCCTGCTTGTGGTCCTGGAGGCCCCTTGGCAACTTCAGAGTGTCCAGATACTGGCACTTGTAGGGCCCAGACATCACTGGATCCTTGAACCATAACTTTGAATGACTAGGCTAGTTGGCTGAGAATTGCTTGGAAGGAACTTCCAGGCCTCCAGAACATTGTTTGTGAGCCCCCCACTCCCCGCTGCAAAAACAGAAACAAACTTACTATATATTTTTTTTAACTATCTGATAAAATACTTGTGAGGTTGTGAAACTGAATGGGGTGTGGGAGTCACAAAAATTTGTTTTAACACAAATTTATGATTTATTATTAGTAAATGTTAGATTTGTATGTCTATTTATGTGACCCAGAGTCATATAAAAAATTTCCAGGTTTGGGGCCATGAGTGGAAAGTCAATATAGATCCATATAAATGACCAGTGTCTTTCTCTCTCTTCTCTCCATCTATGTCTTTATTCCATCTCTATCACTTTTTTCCTCTCTGTAGTATTAGTATTTATATCTAACTATACTCAATAAATTACAATATTGTAGCAAACATTCTATAAATTTTCTTTTAAGCTCTATATGCTATATCTAGACCAGCATTTTTGGCCATGATCTATGTTTCTTTCATTATTGTATCAGACATTAAAAGCTGTGAGAAACCTTAGATATTATATAGCTCAAATGCCTTGTATATTTAATTTTTAGATATGCTTTCCAGAATGACTGAGGTAAAAGATTTTTGTGATGGAGACTAAATATTTGGCTATTTTAATTGGTATTTCCTTCTTCAATTAATATTTAACCAAAGACAATATATGTATAATACAGGTAAGAAAACAGATAGCAACATTGAAGGAAAATAAGAAAACTTTTATAGGTAATCTCATAGTTTTATTAGATTTAGCCATGGTGTTAGCTTCTGATTTCTAAATTCACTGTCCTGCTGTTCCCAGGTTCCCCAGCCCCTCTGCCCCTGATGACCCCGGCAGCTAGGCAGTAAAACAATTCATTGATACCAGTGAGCTACAGACTGGCCCAAAAAGATAAGAGACAGCTGTATGTGCTTGTGAAATGTAGGAAATAGTCAGGTAAATATTGATGTTGTTTTTAGCTCTATCATTGTTTGCTGGTTCAAGGCTATAAAATAGTTTTGAGACCCTGATGGGCCAGACTTCTCCCAAAGACCCCATCCTGGTGGGTTAAGACATTCCCAATGAGAAACAAACAGACCACCAGAATGTGAGCTAAGAGTGGCGTCAGGGAGGGGGTCAGGAGGGTTGTATCTTTTCCTATTGAATGGTGTGAACTAAAATTTTTGTAGACCTGTGGAACGTTTGAAATATAACTTTTATGTAGTTTTGTATAACTGACAAATGATGTAATGGAATGATCTGAAGGGTATATAAACAGCTTAAAAGCTTGGGTCAGGGTCGCTCTCCAACCTAAGGAGTTGGCCCTAGCATGCTAGTGATACGCGTAAAGACCAAGTTCCGTTTCAAAAACTTGGTCGTTAAGTGAATTGGTCGTTACATGAGGAACTGCATGCACTGTATACAGTAGTACAGTATATGCATAGTACCTGACAATACAGTATTCTGAATAAGTAAAACAACAAGAAAGATTAAACTGAAAACTTCCACTTGTCTTAATTTGCATAGATTGTGTAATTTACACACAGTACTGCAATGTATTACAGAACATAAAGTTAGTAAAGTAGGTATATTAAAGCACCAAAAACCACAGTACTGTACTGTAGAGTGTACAAGATGGAAAAAGAATATTTAAAATAAAATAACGGTGAAGAAATGGTCATAAGTACAAGTGGTCACTAACAGGTAGGCCTTTAAGCAAGGAGTATCTGTAAAGTCTGCTTGCTTGAGTCCGTGAGTCTCCTGGTATTTCTCCAGCCGCTTGCTTCCGAACAAATATTCCCCACATGCCTAGAACTTGCAATGAATAAGCAGTAGACTCTAAAAACCGTGAAAGGTTTCTTACTAGCAGAGGCTTATCTTCCAGGATTTATGTATATCTACTTGTTGTGCAGTTGTTTTCTTAAACCAGACAACAAATGCACCTGATATATAGGGAATGTGTTTGTGTCTGGGAAATCAATTCCAATTATTTTCTGTAACACCCAGCAACTATTGCATGAAGATACTGAAAGTAGGTTGTGGGCAGGACAAAGTCAGAAACTTCCTTGGTGGAGTCAACATGTTCAGAGTAACATGTAATCTCTGCTTCACTTTGAGTTGAACTTAAAACTCTGTTCATCAAAAGTGTCATTTGTTTCTACTTGAGCCAGAAGGTCATGTTCAGTTTTTTTCTCTTAAATTTTAATTTTTTTATTAAAATTTTTCTTAATTTAAAGAATCATGGCACCATTAGTATTGGAACTTAGAAAGGGAATTCTCTTGGCTTAAGAGATATAGTGTTTTTCTAATATACACACAGATCACTCAGGGAGGAACAGGTAAACAGGCAAAATTTTAAAAGCTATGCAAAATACATACATTTCTAATAGTTAAATTATAGAATATCAGCTATGCTGGTTTTAGCAACATTAATACCCAATCTCTGCTGCATCATTGGATGATTATTATAACTAGATCTATGCAGAACTCTATTGCAATATAGTTTCAAATTATACTGCTGGAGTCTTGGTTTCAAGCACAGTTCAAAAGTTTATTTATGTTGCAAATTCTTGAAACTCTAAGATTATTTTCCCCTCTTTTGACCTCCTCCACCTTACCTCCCCACTTCTTCTTTTAGCCCCTCATTCTTCCTCTTCTCTAACCTTCCTGTTTGTGAATTTGTGGAATTCTAACTGATAACCTAAAATTCTGTAATAATTTGATAGAAAGTAGAGTTCCCAAATTATATTCCTGAAGTTTTGATATGGCATGGCCACTTATCTCCTTTGTGGTTTGGGCCAGATTTATTAACATTTTCTCTATTATTTGTAAAAGGAGTATCATCAACAAGATTTTTGTATCTCATCCTAACTGGTAGGAGATATGTGATATGAGATATGTGTATGAAATAGTAATCAATGGGATATGAGATAGTAAAGCAATTAATCTGATTATGTTTACAGTAACTAGGATTTCTAAGTTAAGAATGAATTGGAAAGGACTAAGAGGAGAAGAAAGGGAAACACACAGAAGATTATTCATAATAGTCATTGGAAAAGATAGAGAAGATATCCGCTCATTTAATGTTAATGATAGATTTCAATGTGCATTAAGGAGCACATAGGTTAGTAATGAACAAGAGTAAAATATTAAAATAATTTAACCTTAAGTCGCATAGATTATATCTACATTTTCCTTTTTTTCTTATTTTAGTGAAGCAAGGTAGTTTTATTGAATAAAATTTGCTTAGAAATATAATGGATTAATTACAGAAGATTGACTTTGACAACCACAAATGAGCAGAACTTTTCTTGCTATCATAAAAGAGACCTTGGGGTTTGACAACTAACATGCCTGGAGCCTTTAGTCTGTCTTATGACAGTTTGCTTCAGAGTAGAGACACCCTGTATCTATTAGGCCAAGGGAATTTCCTTTCTAATTACCCCAACATTTACTGCACCTATGCAAAACAAAACAAACAAAAAACACTTGTCACCTCTACCCTATTTTACTCTTAATTTTATTTATATCTTCTAGATAAGAGCTTCTGCCTTTTTCTTGGAACTGTAGAACTTGAATGATTTTATGCTGTCTAATATTTTTATGTTTTCCTACAAATTGAAAAAAGAAAAAAAGTAGATGGTACCAGAAGCAAGCAGTCACATGAACATTAAGTGGAAATAAAAGAACGATCAGACCTAAATAACAAACCCAAAGGCAATGACAACAGAATCAAGATACCCAATCTACAACAAGCTATATACAAAAGAGACCTGTTACACTAGCAGTCTAAGGGGTAAAGGGGAGAGGTATGGGATGCATGCTGGGAACTCTGGTGGAGGGAGGTCAACACAGGTGGTGAGAATGGCCCCAATTCACTGTCACTTAGTGCCTGAAATACAACTGTGAAAGACTTGTGATTCACATTGGGCTCAATTAAAAAAAAAAAAAAAAAAAAAAGGAAGGGCCAGAGCACGGCCAACACAGAAAGGACCTTGGTTCGAATCCCAGCATCCCATATGGTCTCCCAAACCTGCCAGGAGTGACTTCTTAGCTCAGAGCCAGGAGTAACTCCTGAGCACCGACAGGTGTGACCCCAAAACCCAATCCACACACAAAAAAAAGAAATATGAGGAAGGAGAAAAAGAGAAAAAATGTGTTCAAGAGAGAACACAGAATTCTCTCAAGTGGAAATAAGCAAAAAAGCAGAACAAAAAAGTGAGATCAACATTCAAGGGATACACGGGCTTGAAGAGAAAAGCAAATTATTATCTATATTAACAGTCATTAGAGGCAGATTTTTATTTTTGTTTATTTTTATTTTTTTATATTTTGGTTTTTGGGTCACACCCGGCAGTGCTCAGGGACCACTCCTGGCTCTACGCCCAGAAATTGCTCCTGGCAGGCTTGGGGGACCATATGGGATGCTGGGATTTAAACCACTGTCCTGCATGCAAGGCAAATGCCCTAACTTCATGCTATCTCTCCAGCCCCTAAAGGCAAATTTTTGATCTATCAAATATATGAATGCATTTGTGTATGCATGTGGAAGTTGTCATATATTTTGCTGTCATTCTTTCCCTTTTTTAAAAAAAGTCAGAAAGACCTAGAATTACTTCTACTTTAGAAAGGGTTCAGGGAATAGACATTTATAAAATGGTTTTGATTTCCAATGGAACAGATGCATTCATTTTGAGGTATTCATTAAATTCTATATTGATGCATAAAAATAAGGGAACATACCTTGTGGACACTTCCTTTATATTTCATTTCTATTTAATTTAACCCAGATATTCTCATCAAATGTCCTTGATTTTATGTCCATTAATATATTTCTTAGAAATTTTATTGTCAAAATGTACTCTGAAAATTTTAATTGGTATGCATTAGGAAATTATTCACCATCAGAGTGTCTATAGAGACTATAGAGGTGTTATGGTATTGATAAATTCTAACTTTTATGAACATTTTTTGTTTGTTTTTGGGCCACAGCCTGCGATGCTCATGGGTTACTCCTGGCTATGCATTCAGAAATCACTCCTGGCTTGGGAAACCATATGGGAAGCAGGGGGATCGAACCGAGGTCCATCCTGCAAGAGCAAGTCAAATAAAAACTGTGGACTCTGGACTCTCACTAATCAGCTGTGTTCTAATTTCCCTCCTCTCCCATTATTGTTGTGTAAGAAGCAAAAGGTACTTGCCAAGCCTCAGTTTTTCACCTGGGAAATTTGATGCTGTGGGTTTCTAAGGAAATGGGCTTTCTATATCTGGTGCCTCCTGAACAGCTCAAGAAGTGTAATATCAGTAGAGTGCTAAATATATGTTAATATCTGCATGTTAGGTTATATAATTATCACAACTTTATTTTACAGAAAAAGGACATAAGCTCAGATTTGATTTATGAAAAAAATCCCACAGCTATAAAATGGGGGAGTCAGAATTTGAGCCTTAGACTCCGGTTCCTTAAGCTTTGTCACTATTTTTCGATATTGCTTTCCTGTAAATGAAATATTATGCCAGAATAAACTGCATAAGCTCAATGCATTCAAACCCAGAATTTGTAATGCAAAGTGTTGGAGACCCATAATGAAAAACCTTTGAGAAAATAGCTATCGTATCCCTTTTGTTTATGAATGCTGAAACTAGGATTTTGGGTTCTTCATGAAGTTTACAAGAATATAGATTATGCAGAGCCAAACTCCATTTAGTTTTCACAGGTTCAATAGTATATTTTACTAATTTATTTTTGCAGGAGGCAATTATGTCATTTGAATTAAAGATAATCTTTTCTTTCAGAGACTAATTTTATTTTTATTCAATGTACAATTTATTTTGATTTGGTTGATTGGTATTCTTTTTGTATACTGATGATAAGGAGGTTTAATGGCTGGCCTTAAATAGGAAGAAACTGAGAGTAGGAATAGGGTTGGGTTAATTCCACTAAGAAAGAGGTGGTTTTTCAAGAGGTCCTTGGTAGCAGTGCACAGCTGACTTCTGCTGGCTGTCAGTTCATTGTTGCTGGTCAGTATATCTTTCTATTACTTCGGGTTCACTTAATTAGCTTGTTCTCTAAGTGGCTTTATTTTCTTATACATTGGTCTTTTCTGCAGGGCGGTCTCTTGTTCCCTGCTTTTTAGCAATTATATACTTCAAAGTGAGTATTGGCAAAAAATAAACCTGCAGACAAGATACATTTTAAGTGGTTATACAACAAATGCTTTTCTCTCCCCCTACAGTAATACACTTGTAAAAGAATCAGATTGGAGAAGAAAAAAGCTGTTGAAAAAAATTTGCTAGGCAGATGCTTATTCCAAGTACTGAGAATATGAAATATGTTTTGACATGATGCTCTAGGTTATGAAATAATGCTGATTCATATTGTTCTAGAATAACCAAATGCTCAGGCTATAAGGAACCTTAAAGATCTTCCAGTTTGAACCTCACATTTTGAGGATGAATAAAGAAGACAGTGATAAACAGTTCAAGGTCACAGCTAAATTGGAAATGTCAAGAATTCTATCTCTGATTCTGAAATTTTTATAATAAAATTTTGTGTAAAAGATCAAGAATATATCATCTGAAAAATAGCAGAAAACTATCCAATTGTGTAATCAATTGAGATTCTTGTTAATCATGCAAGAAATGCTGGAACAACAGGATTGGGCTGATATGGATAGAGCTCAGTAATGTCACATAGTTGGTCTTCTCTGTCCTTTGATTCTATACTTTTCATGTATAGTTTACTAATATGGCTGCATGAATGCTAAATCTTTTAAGATAAGGCTCCTGTACTAGTGTAAAGAAATAACAAAACTATGAGAATCATACTTTTATCTGACCTTTAAAAATTTTTTCCCCAGAAGTATCACTTTCAAACTTCCACTAAAAATTCAATGTCTCGGGCTGTAGTGTTATCACAGTGGTAGGGCTTTTGCCTTGCATGTGGTTGATCCAGGACTGATGTGGGTTTGATCCTCAGCCTCCCATATGGTCCCCTGAGCCAGGAGCTATTTCTGAGCACAGAGCCAGGAGTAATCACTGAGCACCAACAGGTGTGCCCCCCCCCCCCTAAAAAAAAACCAACAAACCTCAATGTCTGGCCTTGGATAACTTCTGCAATCCTAGCTGCAGTGCAGTCTGGGAATGAGGTGCTTTGTCTATCTAGAGTCATCCCAAACATAACTGAGAAATTCTTAGTAAAGAAAATTGGAGGAATAGATAATGTATAGGAAACTATGAGAATTTGAGCCAAAAATATTCTGGAGATAAGAAATTAAAAACCATGGAGTTTATATTCAGACACATCTGGGTTCAGATTCCAGTTTTGACAAACTACAGGCATTCTACTCTATTTCCATAGGTATCTGTTTATACTTTCTATATTGAGAGAGTTGAGGCTTTGCCAAATTTGTAATCAAGTACAAGAAAATGAAAACAAAACCAAAGAAGAGCTGAATCAATTTTATTATTCTGTCACTTTTTTAGTATCTATAAACATTAATATTGCTCCCTGGAGTAAGTCATACTTTGTTTTAACTTTAATGAAACAGAATAGTCAGGACACCAAGACATAGCAAGTGGTTTAACTGGCTTAACATGGTTTAATAACTTCTCTATTAAAAACAATTCCTTTCTGATCATATTTAGACATCATTCACACAGATTCTAACCCTTTGCTCAAAGGGGAGAGACTTTAATGGGCCAAACATCCTGGCCTCAAACTAAAGTGCTTTCCTGTCACTGAGAAGTGATAGCCTGACAGATAGTCTTGCCCTTGTAGGAATTTTACAGCAAACAGAAGATGAAAACCTTTTGTATCCTTTCATAGGTCCAAGGCTCAATAAATGATGAATAGTTCCCAAACTAAATCTCAACGTCTTTGAAAGAGAGAGACAGAAAGACATAAAGAGACAGAGAGACATACAGAGACAGAGTGAGACAGAAAGACAGAGAGAGAGAAGATATGATGGAACACATGTATCAGATGTCAGGTCATCAAACAGGTCATCTATATATACATGTTATTTAATCTCATGTAGCTATCATAGGCACTACCATATGACAAACCTACAGTCAGTTTTGTTTAAGGACAGTAAAATTTAAGAACAATAAAATTAGCATGTCTTATTTCCCTCAGGATGGAAAAATTGTTACATTTTTATTGAGAGTTTATTTTCCTTCAGGAAAACTTTTCCAAATATTTCAAAGTAAGCAGTGCTTGGCATGCTAATTAACTTTTTAAAAGCATTTTATTTTAAAAATATTTAGACATCATGATTTACAAAGTTGTTTACAGTAGTATTTCAAGCATACAATGTTTCCACCTCCAATTCCACTACCCACGGGCTTGTCCCTTGACCAATGAATCCAGCTTCCCTTCTACCCCTTACATAACTCCTTGATAGATACTTTTTCCATTTTAATTATTTTAGTTTAGATTCCAAGCTTTTATTTCTGTTGTATCTAGTAGTTGAGTTATCAATAATTCTTGGTCTCTATTCCACAAATGAACCCAAGGCCATTATGTTCAATTTCTAATACCTATGTATTTTCATTTAAAATTTTTATTAGCAAAATGATGTATGAGAATTTATAGGTAAATTTACAAGGATATTAGAGAAATAAGTAATAAAATATAAAAATAAAAGTGTAATTCTATTATCTAAAAAGATTGCTACTAGTTCTTAGTATAATAGCCAGAATATGGAAGCAACCCAAATGTTCAACAATAGAAGGGAGGATAAAGAAAATGGTATATATATACACAAAGGGGAATACATATAGTCATAATACAAAAGTAAAATTATGTAGTTTTCAGAAACTTGAATGAACTTGAAGGGCATTGTACTGAGCAAAATTAGTCAGAGGCCGAAATATAAATACAAGATGATTTCAGTCATTGATGGTACATAGAAAGAAGAATCAGAATATTATCAATTGATAATAGATCTTGGCTACTTGAAAAGAAAGATTTCTACTAATATTTATGTGTATATTTTAAACTTTTATGTGAATGCAAATGAAATGCATACATATTAAGATTAGCTTTGTATTCTATAATATTTTAATTTATGTAATCTAAAGCACTCCCTAATTGAAGAAAAAAGATTTTTTTTTTGTGGTTTTTGGGTCACACCCGGCAGTGCTCAGGGGTTATTTCTGGCTCCAGGCTCAGAAATTGCTCCTGGCAGGTACAGGGGACCATATGGGGTGCCGGGATTTGAACCGATGATCTCCTGCATGAAAGGCATGAAAGGCCTTACCTCCATGCTATCTCTCCGGCCCCATTTTTTTTTGTATTTTTATTATTTGCTATGGTGGAATTTTGTGGAAATTAAAATTATTTTCTGAAAATGAAGTTTCTGAATTAAAAAATTATCATAAAGGCAAAATCTCCACCTAAAAGATACTTTATACTATATGCTACAACTAGTGGTATATGAATGCTTTCCCCCATGAACTCAAACTAAAGTGAAAAGTGATTTAAAAGTATTCTATTTGTTATCAGTTTTGACTATTTAATAACCATTTAAAAAAGGTTGCTACCTTCAATGAATCAGTGACGCTCAGAGATTACTCCTGACTCTTCGCACAGATATCACTCCTGGCTTGGGGGACCATATGGGACACCAGGGGCTTGAACTGCTGTCCTTCCTAGGTCAGCCTCTTGCAAGACAAATGCCCTACCACTGTGCCATCACTCTGGCCCTGAATCTGTTAATTTTATTTGATAACCCTTTTGGTTCTGTTTTTGTTCTGGGGTCACATCAGACAGTGCTCAGAGTTACTCCTGACTCTGCACCCAAGGATTACTCCTTCAAATGCTTGGGGGACCATATGGGGATCTGGGGTGTATGTATCAAACCTAGGTAGGCCACATACAAGGCAAATGTCCTATCTCTTCAGTCTTCCATGTAAAATCTTAAATAGAAAAGTGCTGCTTATTTAAAAAAAGATTATACATCTACTTTTGTATTTTCATTCTACTCACATTTTTCTTTCTCTTAACTTCTTTGCCAGCTTCATAAATAACTACAATTAGAGAAGCAACAGCTTCCATTATTGCATGAAACTGTAAAATGGATACAATGAGGAAGTTAAGGGTTGAATTTAAAGAAGACTAAGTGATAGGACTCAATAAGACTAAGAGAAACACACTGAATGCACTGTGTAAACATCCTAAGTCCAAAAATAAAACAGTGAAGTAATTGTTTTGTTCAAGTGTGGCAGAAAAAAATTATTCTAGGGACAACCTGGGAACAAGGTGACCATGAGTGGAAAGTAAAGTACTGCAGTTAAAGGAACAATCACGAGCCTGGATTTTATAAATAGGAACATGGAAATGGGGGGATGTAAACCTCTTAGGTCAATGCCTTATGTCCAATTTTTGATTCTAAAACTTGAGAGAGAGAGAGAGAGAGAGAGAGAGAGAGAGAGAGAGAGAGAGAGAGAGAGAGAGAGAGAGAGAGAGAAATGGAGAGTAAAAATAGGAATAGTTTTCTGGTTCCTATCTATGTGTCTTTCTATGTGATACTATTTCTTGCAGATATTAACACCTGTAATAATAATCATGAATAGCCCCTGAAAAAAATTAAGCTTCATTTTACTTGCAAGGAAATGAAAGCTTATAGATGAACTGTATAAGGTCATCTGTTTCCTCATCAAGGATACAGAGTTCAAACCAAGTTTGATCCACTTTTAGACTCATCTCCAATAATAAGGTGTAGCTGAAAACATTCCACAGCAAAAGAGAAAACATGTTGACCTTAATTCTATATCTAGAGATGATAGTCCCATTTTTATAAATTTACTTCTTCTGCTTGCTATGTATAGTATAGTTAGAATGAGGGTTAAAACCAATAGAAAGAGAATACTTTTTGTTCTCAGTGACTAACTTGCAAGGCAATTCCTTCACTGACCTTGCACATAAATTCCCTTGCCTGCTCTAAGGCAAATGATGACTCAGTCTCCTCTGACTGACCAGATCTACAAAGCCAACAGCAGGTATGCAGATGGAAGAAGGGAGTTAGAACATTGTCCAGCTATGAAGTGGGAGACTGAAAATAAAGGTTATCAGAAAAGATACAAGTTGGAAATAGTTGTTTCTCTAAATTATACATTCCAAAAGAAAATTATAGTATCAGAACAACAACAGGAGCAGCAGCAACAACAACAACAACACAATAATGCTAGATTCAAAGCAACTGACTCTTGACTTCACAAAAAAATAATGAAGAAATGAACACACACACACACACACACACACACAGAGTTGTTATTGTTTTGGAGCTGCACCAGATGGTGCTCAGGGACTTCTACTAGAAACAATTCTTCGAGGCCTCTTCTAATAGTGCTCAGAAGATAGGCAGACCCTGGGATCAAACCTGGACCTCCTATATGCAAAGCACACACGTAGTGTATTGAACTAACTTCTTGGTCCTATTTGTAGTATAAATGATTTAGGTCAAAAAGAATTTACTGATAGTGAGAATTGTTTAATATTAAATTATGAAATCTATTGAATTATGAAATTCATTGAATACATTATAAGTGTTGTATTTTTAATTTTTATAACGTATTTATTTAAGCACCATTGTTAGAAACATGTTTGTAGTTGGGTTTCAGTCGTAAAAAGTACACACACCCCTTCACCAGTGCAACATTGCAAAATTCCCACCGCCAACGCCCCTATTTTTCTCCACCCCCATCCCCTGCCTATATTCGAAACATTGTATGTCTAAAATTCAACTATGAACAACATTGTGATAGTGTTTTTAAATGGTATATTATTTGTTTAATATGTGCAAGGAGCCATAGAAAGAAGTATCATGTACATGTTCTAGTCTTTGACCTAAGGGATTCTTTAAGGGAGAAGCTGAGTCTACTCTATTCTAATATCAAGTACAGAATGTAGGAATGAAATAAAGAAGGGATTTAATGAGCTAGAGCACAATCTAATGGATTTTTTTATTGTAAGAATTTATTCAAGGGCCCGGAGAGATAGCACAGCGGCGTTTGCCTTGCAAGCAGCTGATCCAGGACCTAAGGTGGTTGGTTCGAATCCCGGTGTCCCATATGGTGCCCCCGTGCCTGTCGGGAGCTATTTCTGAGCAGATAGCCAGGAGTAACTCTTGAGCACCGCTGGGTATGGCCCAAAAACCAAAAACCAAAAAAAAAAAAAAAAAAAAAAGAATTTATTCAAGAGACAAAATTGATTAACATATTGACGTGAACTAACAACATAATATAGTAACATAACATAACATATAATATAATTAATATAATAATACATGTAAGTCAAAGAACATTTCTGATTAAAACACAATTTTTTTTATCGTAATGGCTTACATTATTAGAGGCATTTTATTTTTTTTTCACAAATCTTACATAGTGATATTTAAGGTACACAGTGACAATAAATGAGGGCCTTTCCACCACCAGTGTTGTCCTCCCTTCATCCCTGTTCCCAAGCATATATCCCTTATCTCCCTCCTTTATCCCCCAGAATGCTAGTGTAACTAAAAGCATATATGCAGTTCCAGATATTTTTACTAGTGGTTTCTTAAAGGTTTAGAGTCAAAGGAGCACTGTATAAACAATGTTAGAGTGGCAATTATCGTTTGAATGGGCCCACCAAAGTATGGGGGTCATGGAAAGGAAAAACTTTGGCCTAAGTATACGGAGACCCTACCCCTGAAATTTCCTGACATAAAACCATTTCTAGGCTCCAGGGAAACTAGTTTGTCCAATCCCGATCATTGTCTGTAGTGCCCATACAGTTATATTTTTCACAGTCTCTGTTGTTGGTATCATGTTTCTGTACTGAAGATCCTGGAATCTGTATATCCTACATTGATGTAGGATGGTGCGGAGTAGCGTCTAATTTCAACTCAGAATTAAAGGGCAATGCAGAAAGCCCTGTCCAGTACGCAGGTCGCTATTGTTGTTTAAATCTTCTCAGTGTTAAGGGAAAACTCTTTTGAGTAAATCGATGTCGGAGCAGCGGTAGGGTCTCCCCTGGTAAGGATTGCTTCCAGGTGATGTCATAGAAAACTTTGGATATTTCGTAGATGGCTTCCCTGGTTCAGGGGTGACTGGAAAATGCCCAAACCTCTGAGGCCTGTGCCAGGTCATCATGTCAATGTTCAGGGTGCAAGGTTCCATTGCACCACAAGATTTGTGTGTTCCTATCTCTATTACATAAGAACTTATTTGTATGTATAGTATTTTCCATTTTAATGTGCTCATGCAAACAAGGAATAATACCAACTAGCGTTATCAGCGCATAAGGGGGCCGCCAGAACAAGTCCAACAATCCCCGTGACCTAGTTCAAACATAAGCATTAAACTGAGGGACTCTTTCACCAACATTCCTTATTGAACAGTTCACAAAGAGAAAAAAAGATAAAAAGTGGGGGAAAATAAACAATCTAACTTAAGACAGTGGATACAATTGTCACCGTTTAAGAAAATTTGTGTGTTCCCATCTCTATAAGATAAGAATGTGTTTGTATATAATTTCCCATTTTAATGTGCCTATGCAAAGAAAGAACAGTATCACATGTCAAGATTGGAGCCAACAGGGATGCTAGAACAAGTCCAACAATCCAATTGACTTTTTAAAAGTTAAAAGAGGTGAGGTTATTTCCCTTTTTATTCATTTTTTGGGTAAGTGAAAAAATAACCTACATATTTTCCCCATTTGAATGCCTCTTCTCATGTAAATAAGATAGAAAATATATAATGAATTATATTCAATGCCATTCGATGATTAAATAATTTTGAAGATGTACTAAATGTACTAATAGATTCAAAACTGGTTCAACATGGTGGCTGGAATGTTACTCTATCAACCCAAGGAAGTTCAGATTTTTCTTAAACATATGCTCTATTTTTAAGAACAGAAGAAAAACAATCAATATATTTTGCCAAGATAACAGTATATACAGGCTTTTATACAGTTTATATAGAATAGTTTTAATTAATTTTTACCCTATAGAATTGTGCTATACGTTCTTACAAATCAATATTTTATGAGTATATACCTATTGATTTTTTGAATAATTATATTTAACTTATCCAACATCACATATAACTGAAATTTTATAGTTGTAGCCATCATTTACAGCCTCGATAGTTTTTATGATTGCTCTCATTTCAGCACTTTTTGTAACTTTTCTCTTCTATAGGCTGTCATTAAATTATTTCTATCTAAAAATATTATTTCTATCTATTTATATTGTTCCACTACTTTTTTGGGAGTGAGGGATTTTGGGATATAGTCAATGGTGCTCAGGGTTATTCCTGGCTCTGAACTCAGGAATTACTCTTGGCAGGCTGAGGGGATTATATGGAATGCTGCCATTGAATCCCAGCATACTACTGGGGTTCATTGGCCATACTACTTTCATTATTACTCAGAGAATAGGTCTTTATAAGCTCTATTTATCTTATAAACATTTCCAATTCATATTCAGTGTTATAGAATTTCCTGATTTACATAATATCTCAAGTTTATAATAGAATGATAATAGAATAGAATAGTTTCTATTATATTCTATATAAATAGAATAATAATGATAGAAATAAAGATATTACAACATATTTTAATTTTATAATATAGTTTTTGTCAGATGTCTTTCTCAGACTCTCTAGGTTTTAAGCAATATCATAACAGTGATAAAGCCTGTTGCAAAATCTGTTACCACACAGCAACATATAACACATTTCCACATTGCAGTCTTGTAGTGGTATGCCATATGCTTCACTAGAGATCCATAAAATAGAGTGTAATTCCATAAACTACGAACCTTCTGCTCCACTGGGACATATCTATTTCTTCTCTTTTAAAATATCTTTTACCAATTCAAATTTATTTCCATTTACCCTAAAAGTAAATCACTTGCTTATATTGTTCAGTGTACAGCTTTTTTTCTTTTTTTCTAATTTCTTTTTTTTCTTTTTTTTTCTACTTTCTTTTTTTCTACTTTCTTCTTTCTTCTACTTTCTTCAAGTGTGTGTGTGTGTGTTACTTTTAAACTAAAATCTAGAGTTAGAATTGTTCATTTCCACTAAGACTATTGTGTGGTGCTTGTCTTTATTGCTGTAGTGCTCACTGTATATTTAATTTGATATTTCTTTCTATATTGTTGTGGTGTTTCAATTACCTTTTCCATGTCCTCTCTCAAACTGAGATTGAAAGCCTCTAGAAGGTCTCTGCCCATTTTCAATGTATTTGACTTCTTTTTTTATTTATTTTTTATTTTTTCTTATTTTGTATCCCATTCTATTGCTTTTCTTTCCTTCAAACAAAACCACATAACTCGATTTATCTAGCTTTGCCTCTTTTATAGGGGGAAACAAGGGAGGTTACCAGGACCAAACAGATATATGACCACTAATAGTAAGCTAGACAAAGAGGGGTCCACCTACTCTATCAGCCTGGGGGGTGATGGTGGGGTATATGGGTTGCAGAAAGGGAACTGGGATGTGGGGAGGACAAATTTGGTGATGGGTATTCCCCTGATTCAATGTTAATATGTACCTAAAATACTACTGTGAAAGATATGTAAGCCATTATGATCACAATAAAAATTTAAAAAAAATTGTTCATTTCCCATGTATCATATATGGTTCAGCATTGTTGCTATTTTTATGTGTTTTATCATACTTTCACAACTATATATATGTATTTAAATTATCTTTATTTAAACACCATGATTACAAATATGATTGTAGTTGTATGATTACAGTCATGTAAAGAACACCCCCATTCATCAGTGCAAGATTTCCACCACCAATTTCCTAGATCTCCCTCCTTTCCACCCCACCCTCACCTGTACTCGAGACAGGCTTTCTATTTCCCTCATTCATTCACATTGTTTTGATAGTTTTCAGTGTAATTATTTCTCTAATTGCACTCATCACTCTATGTGGTGAGCTTCATGTCATGAGCTGCACCTACATGGGTAAATGGGGGGAAATAAGGATTATGACTGAGGCAGTAAAAGATTAGATATGAGCTTTGTGGGGGCAGTATCAAGGTCACAATACAAGATGGATATTATACATATATAAACTATATGCATACAATACTATCAATATATTTTCACAACTATATTTTAAGTCTGGATACGAGACTATGTAAACTTGATTAGAATCATGTGCAATTTGAGTACAATGTTAAACCTCATATCTACTGCTCTATGACCTTGGGAAAGTATTCTAGCCTCTTAGAGTTTGTTTGTTTGTTTTAGTTTTTGGGTCACACCCAGCGGTTCTCAGGGGTTACACCTGACTGTCTGCTCAGAAATAGCTCCTGGCAGGCACGGAGGACCATATGGGACACCGGGATTCGAACCAACCACTTTTGGTCCTGGATCCGCTGCTTGCAAGGCAAACGCCGTGTGCCATCTCTCCGGGCCCTCCTCTTAGAGTTTTACAAGCGTTTAGTATAAAAGTTTTGGGACCAGAGTGATAGCGCAGTGGTAGGGCATTTGCCTTGCAAGTTGACCAAGGCTGACCAAGGACGGACCTGAGTTGATTCCCAGCGTCCAATATGGTCCCCCAAACCAGGAGTGATTTCTGAGCGCATAGGCAGAAGTAACCCCTGAGCGTCACTGGGTGTGGCCCAAAACCAAACAAAAAAGAGTTTGTTATATAAGTTTTATAAGTGTTTATTATAAACAATTATCTATAAATGTGTTTATAATTTTTATAGAGTACTCTAATGGGTAAATAAAATTAGAGTCACATAGTAAATATTCATTAAATTGATGTAAAAGCCAATGTTAAATATTTCTAGATAATTCTTTAAATATAGAACCTAGAAAAATTTTCACATGTTGAGATTAATAGTTTTTTAGTTGAATGAAATAGAAACTATCAAAACTAAGAATTTACAATTACATCTACTTTTATTTTTAAAGAGCTTTATTATGTATGTCAATTATATATTGATAATTTCTTCTACAGCTTACATAAAGTGTCCACATAACTACTTAATTTTGTTGTTTCTTGCTAGTGCATTTGTTTTAGTGATTCATATTATATATGCAAGTGATAACATCTTGTAATTGTCTTCACGTTCTCACTTATTTTATTTAGTGTAACATATCAAATATCCTTCATTTTCTCAAAAGGTGATTTTTTTTGTTTTTGTTTTTGGACCACACCTGGCAGTACTTCGAGGCTTTATGCTCAGAAATTGCTCTTGGCAGCCTTGGGGGAATCATATGGATGCCGGGGATTGAACCCCAATTAGGCCACATTCAAGGCAAATGCCCTACTTGCTATGCTTTCACTCTGGCCTCCACAATGTAATTTTTTTTTTCGAGCTTTACTCCTCCATAAAGCTTTCTTTACGAGTGGTAAAGCTCTCCAGAAATTAGTCCCCTGCTGAAAATACAAAGCAGCTGCGTCCTGAAGCCTAGAGCTTCTCACAATGTAATTTTTTAATGGCAAAGTAGTAATCTGTCAAATATGCGCTCAGAAATTGCTTCTGGCTTGGGGGACTATATGGAATGCTGGGGATTGAACCACGGTCCTAGATGGCCATGTGAAGACAAACGCCCTACCGCTGTGCTGTCACTCCAGCCTCTGATTCTATATTTTGGCTATTGTAAATAATATTTCTATGAACAGAGTAGTAAAAATATCCTTTCAAATTAGTCTTTATATCTTTATAAAGATAACTTTTAAAGTGTAAAAATTTATAAAATACAAGCTACTGTTCTTACTATTTCTCTTGCACATATATCTGTTATAGAAAATATTTTGTTAGGCCACATCTTTTAGGCATATGGAGTTTAAAGATCAGGGAGCAGTTGAACATAGTCCAATGCTTGATATTAATCTCTTTGTAAATTAATATAATAAATAATTCCTATCTAAACAGAAAAATATGAGGAGAAAATCAATGCAAATCTGAGCTGTTGTCTAAATTAAACAGGCAATTTTTTTAGGTTTTGAAAGTATGTATATTGATTACTTTCTTACTGGGAAAAGAAATTAATCAGCTAGTAAGCAAGGCATCAGCCATTCCAATTTTAATACAATTATTTATGCCCAGTGTTGACCCATTTCACTCCTGTCTGGATCAACTTCCTTGATTATAAACTGTGGAGTTTTAGACACCAAATCCAAAACCAACTACAACAGAATCGATACCCAATCTACAACAGGCT
The DNA here is from genome assembly GCF_024139225.1 of Suncus etruscus. NCBI lineage: Eukaryota > Metazoa > Chordata > Mammalia > Eulipotyphla > Soricidae > Suncus > Suncus etruscus. The sequence goes on from NC_064862.1 coordinate 15,391,881, forward strand.
TGACACAGAAGGGACCACTTGTACTAGCAGCCCGGGAGGCAAAGGAGGGGTGATATGGGATGCATGCTGGGAACAGGGGTGGAGGGAGGACAACTTTGGTGGTGGAAATGCTCCTGATTCAATATCACTATGTACCTAAAATACTACTGTGAACAATTTGTAATCCACTTTGGTCAAAAAAATTATTAATAAAAATTAGCATAAAAAGCTGAGGAGTTTGAAGAGAGTATGTCTGTTTGTAATATTAAAGGTGTATAATTCTCATTTGAATGCATAAATAATCTTTTCTCATTTAGTCTGCTTGTATTTTGATCAAGAAATAAAATTGTTTTTCTACTTGATACCCCAAAGTGGCCATTTTAGCAATAAAGTTATTCCCCTTTCAATATCATCCTCTGATAAACTCACATTGCCTATTTTTTTTTTAGATATTTGGCTAGTGATAAACTTAAGTATTCCCAAATTCGTATTCATTGTGAGAAATCAGCATCTAATCAGCACCTCTTCTTTGTACATACATATGTGGCATTCACTTGCCAGTGGTAGTTTTCTCCACTATAATCAATCACTGTATCTTGTCTAAATCATGCTATCTTTCCACAGTTCATGTGGTTGGGGACTTTGTGATTCACTGATTTTTCCATTTGAGTTTCAATGGACTGGATTAATCCACTGAAGTATGTTAAATTAAAAGGCAAATAAATTAATTTATGTCCTAGGGGGTATATGCTCCAAAATAAAATTGCTGGTTCATATAGCAACTCAATTCTATATTTTCTTCGTATTGTTTTCCACAGATATTGAATTAGACAATATTCCCACAGCACAGTTCTTACTACTTTTGACATGGTCCATTTTCATTGTTGTGAGATGATATTTCATTGTCATCTTGATTTAGATTTCCCTAATGATCAATGATGCTGAGCATTTTTTCATGTGTCTATCGGCCTTTTCCCAGTCTTCCTCTGAGAAATGTCTGTTAATTTTCTCTCCCCATTTTTTGATAGGGGTTGATCTTTGATAGGGGTTGACTTTATATATCCTGGATATCATTCCTATATCTAGTGTATTAATTTCAAATATATTTTTCTATTCAATTAGCTGTCTTTTAGTTTAAGCCTGTTCCTTTCACCATGAGTAGCTCTTTAATTTGAAGTAGTTACATTTTTATCATTAATTTTGCATTTAAAAAGTTCCATTTTATCTTTAATTTTGTTGTCTTTGGCAGATAGATACCTTTGAAGATGCCTTTGAGATTCAAATCTTGAAGCACTCTACTTATATTTTCCTCATCGTGTTTTAGAGTTTTCTTTTTTTTTTTCTTGGCTTTTAGGCTATACCTGGTAGCATTCAGGTGTTACTCATGTTCTGTGCTCAGAAATTACTCCTGAAGAGTCTTGGGAGTTCTTTATAGTTTTCAATAAAATCGTAGGTCTTTGATTTACTATGAACTGACTTTTGTAGAAGGTGCGAAATATGGATCTAGTTTTAATATTTTTTTTACACATAGTTATATAGTTTTCTTAGCACCATTTGTTGAAGAGGCTATCTTTTCTCCACTTCGTATTCTCAGCTTCTTTACTGACAATTAACCATCTCTATCTATGGGGTTTTGTCTTTGGGTTTTCAATTATGATGCACTGAATAAAAAAGACTATCTTTATTCCAGTGCCATGCCTGTTGACCACTATAGCATTATAATAGAGTTCCAAATTAGGTAATTTAAAACCTCCCACTTTATTAGTTTCAATATGTTTTTAGCTATTTAGTTAAGAATTTTTTGCATGAATGTTCATCAGGGACATTGGTCTGGAATTTCCTATTCTGGAATTGTCTCTGCTTGCTTTTGCTATTAGTATAATATCAGATTCTATAACATTCTATGAATCTGACTATTAGAAAAGATTCTTGTGTCTTGAATATTTTAGACGAGCTTAAGGAGTAAAGGCTCCATAATTTTCTTTGAAAGTTTGAACCAGTTAACCCATCTGGACAAGACTTTTGTTCTTGGGGATATTCTCAATGAAACCTTTGATTTTCTTACTTGTGATTTGTCTGCTTATGTTTTCTACCTCTTCCTCTTTCAATTTTGGAGATATCATGACTCTAAGAAACTGTCAATTTCTTTTAGGATTTCCAGCGTAAGCACAGAAAGTTGTTCACAGTAACCTCTCATTATATTTTGAATTTCTTAAAAATCTGTTGTAATTTCTGTTCCTTTGTCTCTGATACAGGTGATTTCCTCTTTGATTAAGTTGCTATTTTAGAAGTGTTTTGTTCAACTTCCAAGTGTTGGAAATTTTCTTCATTTTTCTACTTTCATGACTTTGTGGTCTGAGAAGTTAGTTTGTATGATTCAGTATTTGCGAATGTATGTATTTGAGTTATGCCCATATGAAGGATATATTCTGAAGAACATTGCATATGCTTTATAGAAGAATGTGTATTCTTGTTTTGGGGATGCAGATTCTAATATGTTTCACAATTCCACATCTTTTAGTACCTTGTTTAGGGCTCTTTTCATCTTATTGTATTCCTTCTAGTTGATAGATCTAGTGGTAATAATTGGTTTTTGAGGTCTCCCACTTCTAACTAGATTTTATCATTGTGTTTCTTTGGGCTTACTAGCAGATATTTTTAAAATTTTGTTGGAACTTATTTAGTGCATAAATGCTGATGACATTTTATTTATTATTCTCTTAACCAATAAGTAGTATCAATCACTGTCTCTAATTACTTCCTTTATATTGAATGGAAAATGGTCTAATATAAGTATGACTGCCCAGCCTTTTTGTTTGTCATTGGCTCATATAATTGTTTTCAATCCTTTTACTCTACTAACTGTTCTTTCCTTTCTCTTTTTCCACTCATTCTGGTAATCTAATGATTCAAATATTATTCCTCTTGCTGTTATCTATCACAAATCTTGCATTCTTTTCCATTCAGGAATTTCTTTTATTAGTTTATCATTTTTTATTGGTGATGGTTAATATTTTATCTTCAGCATTAGTGTAGGATGACCATGTCCCCCATATGTTAAATTCTCTTGCTATGACTTGCTATTGCAATCTTTAACTCCTTTAATTCCACTTGGATTGACTCTGATACCCTAAATCTGTTCATTTTTCTCTTGATTGAATTTTTCTTCAAGTGCTTGCTTTATTTCCATGACCATCACATGCAGCATTGATTTGAGTCCCTATCAATGAGGCTTGATGCTTTATCTGAACTTCATGGTTTGCCAGGGTTTTTTCCCCCTTATGCCATAGCATGCAAATTCTGTTGTTCCAACATTGTCCTTAAAGATTTGTGAGTGCTGTGATTTGAGCTTCAGATTTCCAAATATCTGAGACTTCATCTGATTTGTTATCTTTTCCAAGTGGCTACTCCTGATAATCTGTTAATATAACAATATCTGCACCGTTGAAATGTTATTTCACTAGCCATGCAGGTGAGTATCTAATATTTCTGTTTTCACAGTAGGTTTATTTTAGAGATACTTGAGGAAGAATATCAGGACTACCAAACCTTAGAGTAAATGGGGTGAAGGGATGAAATTGTTGCATGAATGCTGTATTCATGCCAGTTGGGGTTGAAAGAAGAGTGGTGGGCCTTTCTATGTCTGCAGGACCCAGGAAGTGGTCATAAACAGGAGGTCATAGACAAGAGATTATAAGAGAAGCATCAAAGAGGGAACAGGGTCAGGGCCCCTGATGGATCAGTTTAAGGTCATGTTATTAAACATGTCATGGAAATAATTTTCATAGTGAATAATTTCTAGGGGGAAATAAATAAAAATTATCCTCAGATATGTATGTGGGTATCCCTTTCCCCAACTTCTTATTTATCCCACCTGAATGATCAGAAGTGCACACACCTGGAATGGGCATGTAGAGGAGTCTAAATGGGGAAGAGAGACAGGATAAGAAGGAGAGTTAGAGAGAAAAGTGTAGGAGAGGTATCATCATCAGATATTCGGCATTAGATTCATTATCACCAATTCAGTATCAGATTCAGCATTAGCATTTGAGCATCATCAAAGCAGCAGCAGCAGTAGCTTCACCAAAGGGAGTTAGTCAGCTAGGAAGCCTGGAAAAAGCAGCTGAAAGGGAGACAAAGGCTGAGAAAACCAGGAGTAAAGAAGTAGCTGCTAGGAAAAGGCTTAGTATAAAATGCCATGTGAGGAGGTGTGCATGGTAGGGACTGTGAAATAAAGGTGGCTAACTTCTGGAACTTCATCTGACTGCTTTGTTAATCTCTCTGCCTTCACCCTGCAACCTTCAGACCCACCAGACCCTAGGGGCTGCCAGAGCTGGGTCGAGCTCAGAGGGGCCTCATCATCCCCCTACCAACAATAGGGCTCATTAATTTAATTAAGACAACAATGTATATCAATAAAAAATAAATGGAGGATTTGGATTTACTGGAAAGTTCTTTCTAGCTAACTAATCATGAAAGGTTTTTAAGAGATGGCAGTATTTAAGTTGAAACATAACATGAACATCTGTAGAAGAGAATGTTTTCAGGTCATTACCTGAAAAAAGCTAGCACAGAGACATGAGAGAGTTTAGGATGATATAGTAAGGAAAAGAAGGCCAGATGAGTAGGTAAGAGAGATGAGACTTAACAGGCAGGTATGGGATTGGACAAATTGAAAGGCTCAAGATATGCACAACGTGGCATCCTGACAGAAATAGTTTTAGAATTTTTTTTTTACAATTAAAAAAGCCTTTCAATAGAGCAGTGATATAATGTGATTTATACTATAATAGACTGTTCTATTGGCCTATGGTGGAATGAATCATTAGAAACAAGTGGAAGCAAAGAGATAATCTAGGTGCTAGGGCAATTATCTCAGCAATAATTTGCAAAAGAATCATCTAAAGTTTTAGAAATGGATTTAAGGTGGTGAAGGTTGTAATTTCAACCTGTGTTATATTCTTCTCCTCCAGTAGGCTTGTATATCTGTCCACCTTCTCTTCCACCTAAGTACATGACATCACCAGTGAAAGATTTGCTGGACATGGACATGAACTCCTCAGGCCCTAGAAATTATCTTTCACTCATAACTATGAAAAATAAGCATCAATTAATAGTTTAGGAAATGGACACATGATGAATCTCATAATGTTTAGCACCAGTTCATAATGTAGTTTAGTGCTGGTAGAAATGTTGAATTTTACATTGTTGTAGCAGAGGCAATGTATTATGATTACAGATAAATTAAATTAATACTGGCAGGGGCCATAGAAATTGCACAGTGGATAAGTTGCTTGCTTTGCATATCGGAAATTAAGATTTTTTAAAATTTGAACCACACCTGGTGACGCTCAGGGATTATTCCTGGCTATGCACTCAGAAATTGCTCCTGGCTTGGGGGGCCATGTGGGACATTGGGGGATCAAACCTGTCCTGGGTCAGCCACATGCAGGGAAAATGCCCTACAACTATGCCATCACACCAACACTGGGAAATTAAGATTTGATGTCTTTCACCCTAGATGGTCACCTGAGCATTGCCAGGAATAATACTTGAGCACACAGCCAGTGTGCCACCCCCAACAAAATAAGTAATAAAAAAGTAACACTCTCAACTATGAAAGTGTTTGTACTACCCCTGGTTTATCTTGGGGCTCTGAGTTAATAGAACCTCTCTTTTATGACTGAAGTATGGTTCAGGACCTAAGCATAGTCATATTAGTGGCTAGAATGTGGTACCTAGAAAGGGATATGTAGAATCAGAAGATGAAAAAGAATATGTTTTGAAACTCTTAAGTATATCCGGAGATTTTTTTGCCCCTGGCAAGCTTGCTCAGAAAAAAGTAAAACTTGTCATGGATGAAGATGAAGACAATGATGATGATGAAGAGAATGATGAACATGATTTTGGTAATGAAATAACTGAAATAAAGCTAATATAAATTTATAGTGATGCTCCAACTGAAAACCCACAAAATTTAAATCAAATTAGAAAAGGCTCAAGACTATCAACATCAATACCCAATGGCCAAAATCCTTCAAAAATATAAAAAATAACTCTAAAAAATCAAATAAACCAGTCCTTAGAAGACATTAAAGGAAAAATATAGCAAGAAAAGAAAAAAATAATGTGAGGGGGTGGAGTGGTGGCACAGAGGTAGGGCATTTGTCTTGAATGTGGCTGACTTAGGATGGACCACAGTTCAATACCTGGCTTCCCATATGGTCTCACAAGCCAGGAGCAATTTCAGAGCACATAGCCAGAAGTGAACCCTGAACATCACTGGGTGTGCCCACTCGCCACAATGTGAATACATTTCTAAAGTCAAAAGTCAACTAGGTGAAGAATTACTTCTGTTGATTGACAAGGTAGCTAGTCAAGATATCTGGTAATGGAGAAAGTATCTAAGTATCTTTAAATAAACAGTTTCTTTAAAAAATTCTGTCCTATCTTATGTCTGTAGCAATTGATGTCTGCTTTTCTTTTTAGAATAGAGAACTTTTCATATCATGTCTAATTTTTTTCCAGTGCCCATGGCCAAGGTCTTGGACAAAGCATCTTTAATTTTCCCAGATGAACTCCACTCTTTGGTTTAATTCATGTGTGGTAGAATACAGTAGTGGTGATTTCCAGACATGAAAATGGTGGGGAGACAAAAATATTCATGTGAAAAATAAACTCATTTTAATTAAAAAAAGAAATAAATTAAAGAGAAAATATTAAGATAATCTAGGAGACAGTCTACAGAAATGTATGTGGAATATTGGAAAAAAATCAAAACAGTTCTTAAATTTTATGAGTAATGCCATAAGATACTATCAGGTAAGTAGGAATGAGAAAAATTTCAATGTGAAGAGAAGTTATTATTATTATTATTATTAATTTATTAGTTATTATTTGGCCTTAGGGCCACACCTAGTAGCACAGAGGGATTCACTCCTGATCTGTTTAGAATCACACTTTGTAGGGCTTGGAGACCATATGTGATGCTAGTAGGTGATGAAATTTAGCTTGGCTGCATACAAAATAAGTGTCTTGTCCTCTATCCTATCTCTCCAACACTGAAAATTCTGCTTTAGATATATTAGAGTGGAGATATCGGTAAATGGATGTGTCAGGTAAGAGAGTATATTTATCCTTTGTTGCAAGAACAGTACAGTTTTCAGAACTATATTTGAAATTCTCATGATATAAAAATGGTCTTTGAAGAAATGTGACTGGATATGAAATTTAGAAGTCAGAATATCAAGAAAAGAGTTTTCTGAGGACCATATTCTGGCAGGCATTTAGAGTAAACAGAAAAGGACAATCTAGCAATAGAAACTGTCTATAAGTGATGGGGAAACCAAAACAGGGTGTGTCAAATCATCAAGAGAACAAAATATTTCTAGGAGAGTGTAGCCACTGCTGAATGCAATTTAGTGATTGATGAAGACAGATCCTGAGATATAACTACAGTGAAATGAGTGGTAACCTTGATAAAAGAATGCTTTGATAATAGAAGGCTATAAAGTTCTGGAAATAATAATGAAAGATAGTGAAACAAATACATTGGCCTTAGAAGCTATTGCCATAAGTTTTGTGAATGAGGTGGTAATTTAAGTTGCAGAGTCCTAGAATTTTTTTCTTCTTTTTGATGAACTCCATAAGAATATAGACTAATTGATTTTATAAGATTTGAAAGTGGCAGAATCTAATGTTAATAAGTAGGAGCTGACTTCCTTTAAGACAGAAACACTTGAAACCTTAAAGAATAAATTTTAGAGAATACAAATTATGATGAAGTTTCAGATGTTAGATGTTTATATGGTCAAATTAGCTTTTGTTTGATGGTTTCTGTCTTCCTATCAATATACAAAGTGAAAAATTTATCTAGAAATAGGTATATTGGTGGTATAAGTATTTTGGAGATGTAATTATATATTAAATAATTATGTTGATATAGAAAAATAATTTACATGGGAGATGTAGTCTAATATCCTGGCACTATTGAATGTGACCTTTAATATATATGCTCATGAATTTTTAACAAAAAACAGTTGGTGAGGTTGTGATTTTACACATGTTTAAGTGCTCAGATATAAATTTGAATAGAGAATGATTGGATTTAACTAGGATTAGGTTTTGTGAAAAGCTGTAAATACCAATAGCACAAAAATACAAGGCTCAGTCAGTGGTGGTAAATGCATGACTTTCATGGATGAGATTCAATTAAATCCTGGGCACCAGAAAAAGCAAAACAACAACAACCAAAACAACAAAAGGAAAGAAAACAGAGAATAGCCCATAAGACAGCTAAAGGACTGTAAGGAAATAATTATGAGGATAGGTTAAGCTGAGATAATATAAACATGAGAGGAGGAATTGGAAAATGAGACGAATAGATGTGAAGTTTTTAGAATGCTGAGAAAATATTGGACTGTAACTATAGAATATGTGAGTTGTAAAATGCATAAAGAGAAAAAGGAATGGACTGGGAATGTAGATCAAGAGACAAAGCTCATACCAGGCAGTGATGAGACCCCAGGTTCAATCTCTGGCACATCATGGCCTCCTAAGCAAAACGGAGTGACTTTTGGTGGCACCCAAGCACTAATGGCTGGATCCCAATCAGAAAATGTGTGTGGCTGGGGAGGGGAAGTTAGAATGGGATACTTGGCATCCTCATAAAAGATGTTGAAAAGATTTACTTTGACAGGTCAAAACTATGGCCAAAGAAGTATATGGCCTTGTATGAGTTCTTCACTTTTGTTATATGTTATTGAATAAATGATACTACTGGTACATAAAAATCAAAACATATGGGTCAGTCTTTCCTAATAGACTTCATTAGAGGATTGAATTTTTGATGAAGTATTGGATTTTGGCTAAAGACTGTCACTTTTTTTTTTTTTTTTGGTTTTTGGGTCATACCTGATGACACTCAGGGGTTACTCTTGGCTATATGCTCAGAAATTGCTCCTCACTTAGGGGACCATATGGGACACTGGGGATCAAACCCAAGTCCTTCGTGGGTTTGATGTGCAGGGCAAATGTCCTACCGCTGAGCTATTGCTCCAGTCTTTCTGTCATTTATTTTTGACCTGCTTCTTACTGACCTGGTCAAGATGTTCCCTTAGCTTTTTTCACTCTTCATAGAAATATTGCAGGTCCACCTATCACCTTGATGGCTCCCTCTTATTCTGACTGCCAGCAAGAGTAAGCTCTCCAAGAGACAAGCCTTTTCACTGTGCTGGTTGAACTTGCCACCTCAGTGCGCTGATCTCTCCCACATTGTTAAAAATCTGGGACAACCACTATTAATTATGCTTGTAAAATAGGGCACCTCATTTCTCAAAACTTGCTTCCCTGCAGACATTATAGCTCAGGTAGTTTCTGACTATTTGCACAGAGTTGAACATTTGATGACATTTGATTACTCTTTTTAATCCATTCATATCTTCCTTAGGTCCTAGTCATATTTACAGATTACTGGACAAGACTGTCCTTTGTCATTCTCGGGGACTCTTGGGCCCTTCTTCCAGCGTGGAAGAGCCGCTGCCACCACCTTGTCTTGAACATCTACTGCTTGTTTCTGGACAGGGAATTATGGAGAAAGTGGAATGGATGCTTTCAAAGAGCTGGCTGCCCAGGAAGGTCTCTGCATCGCCCATTCAGACAAAATCTACAGCAATGCTGGAGAGAAGAGTTTTGACAGACTGTTGCGCAAACTTCGAGAGCGACTTCCCAAGGCCAGGGTGGTGGTGTGCTTCTGCGAAGGCATGACTGTCAGAGGCCTCCTGAGTGCCATGCGGCGCCTTGGTGTGGTGGGAGAATTCTCACTCATTGGAAGGTAAGAATCAATCGGTCTCGCCTTCTCTTAAACACACACACACACACACACACACACACACACACACACACACACACACACACACACACACGCACGCACGCACGCACGCACACACACACACACACACACACACACACACACACCATGCACATTTGCACAGGTATGAGTGTTCATAAAATTGCTTATTTGACTCCACAGTGAAGAAGATATACCCCCACGGCTGCACATTTGTTCTGAGGTAGCTTGAGAGTTGGACTATTATAATTTTTCTGATAGCAAGGCAAAAAAAAAAATACGCAGTTGATCACCAGGTTTTACTATTAGGAGAAAGTGGTAAATTGTTGTCAGATTATGTGTGGTCCTAAAGAGTATTTTTCTTCTGTACTGTTTTCTCTTTCACTGGTCCTGTTCCCCAGAAGATAAAAGAAGAACTACATCTAAAAGCCAATTTGGTATTCATGTCCTCATGCTTCCAGAGCACAGAAATCTTTTTTTATGATAGAAAATTTGTGGTAGTAATCTACTAATAATGATAAAATACTACTAATAATGGTTTTCTGTTACATAATTACAACACTACACCCATCAGCAGTGTATCCACCTCCCTTTCCCAAGGTTCTCAAAGTCCCTTTTATTTTGTTTTATTTGTGTGTGTGTATTTATTTATTTATTTATTTTCGCAAAGTCCTCCATAAACTCAGTTGTATGGATTCATTCTCCCATTGTGTTGCATTTGGCCCTTTGTTGCGACCTTGCTGTGTATCATTATTTTTTTTTTTTGGCTACACCCCACAACACTCTGGGATTACTCCTAGCTCTGTGATCAGAAATTACTCCTGGCAGGCTTGAGGGACCATATAGGATGCCAGGGATTGAACCTGAATCAGCCTCTGGCAAGGCAAGTAAATGACCTACCCATGATGCTATTGCTCCATTCCCCTTTGCTGTGTATCAGAGAGATCCATTTGGTTTCTATCACTTTCCTTTTCACTGACTTAACTCAGAATGATATCTTTTAATTCCAATCATGGTTTTGTTCTTTCTTAGAGCTGCATAGTATTTCATTGTGTGCATGTATTTATATAGCATATATCACACACATATACACACACATATATATCACAGCTTCTTGATTCATTCATATTGGGCATTTTGGGTAGTTTTTATATATAGTCTACCGTAGTAAGTTTTGCAATAAACATAGGTGTGCATGTATACTTTTGAGTTGATGTTTTTGTATTTTAGTGCTATTCAGTTTGTTATTTCTGTAGTGGTAGGTGATATGTTTTAAAATGTCTGCTCTTTTTCTAGATTATATGTATATGTATGTGAATGGGTTTTCTATGTCACTTATTTTCATGGGTTTTTATATTTAATAAATCATCTTGCTTAATCCTCCATCTTTTATTAATATTCATAGAGAACCTAGCCTGTTAATTTTATCCCAAGGAATCTTCTGCGTTTACTTGAATGAAAATCTCCACTGACCTATGATTCTACCATATTCATCTTCCACATCTTTTCAAGAATTATTTTGTTGAAGAAGCAGGATTTACAAAGTTTTTGATAGCTGAGTTTTAAACATTTAGTTTTCTAGCTCCTATTCCACCACAGTGTCAACTTCTCTCCACAAGAGTCTCCACACAAGTTCCCTTCTACTTCAAAGTTGTTCACTTTGACAGCACATTATATATAATAAATATAATATAAATCAATAATAAATATATATAATACCATAATAAATAACATAAACATAAATATATATTGTTTTTTGGTTTAGATCTCATGTTTTCAATGCTTTTGACTCTGATTTGAATATAGAGCTATACCACTTCTTTCCACTATTGAGGTGCCTTAGCTCCTGACACCTGCTCCCCATTACTTTATCTTTTTGTTTTGTTTTGTTTTTTGGGCCACACCTGGTGACACTCAGGGGTTACTCCTGGCTATGTGCTCAGAAATCGCTCCTGGCTTGAGGGACCACATGGGATGCCTGGGGAACCTCTCTAAGCTAGAACAGGCAATGCAGATGCCTTACAGCTTGCACCACTACTTCGTCCCTACTTTCTTATTTTCTTATTTTACAAAGATTGGCCACACACACATTAGCCACATTAACACTCCTATAAGTAATAGTGAATTGTCTTGTGCTCAGTGGATGTCACTGGGTTTCAAGCTTTAGGAGATAGTAAACATTGAGTTAAGATTCCTTTCACGAGAAAAGGAATATAGGAGGGAGGCATCACTTTTCCCAACTTTAAATTGTATTACAAAGCAATAGTCATTAAAACAGCATGGAATTGGAATAAAGACAGACTCTCAGATCAGTGGAATAGACTGGAGTATTCAGAGAATGCTCCCCAGATATACAATCAATTAATCTTTGATAAAAGGGCAAGAAATGTAAAATGGAGCAAGGAATGTCTCTTTAACAAATGGTGTTGGCACAATAGGTCAGCCACTTGCAAATAAACAAATTCAGACCTCTAGCTAACACCATGCAAAAAGGTTAAATGCAAATAGATTAAAGACTTTGATACCAGACCTGAAACCATAAGGTATATAGAACAACATGTAGGTAAAACACTCCAGGGCATTGAGACTAAAGGAATCTTTAAGGAAGAAACAGCACTCTCCAAACAAGTTGAAGCAGAAATACACAAATGCTTCTGCACCTCAAAGAAAATAATGGCTAGGTTACAAAAAACACCCACAGAATGGAGAAGCTATTCACCCAAACCAATAAGATAAGTGCTAATATCTAAGATATACAAGGTACTGATAGAACTTAACAAGAAAAAAGCATATAACCCCATCAAAAAATAGGGAGAAGAAATAAACAGACACTTTCTTAAAGGAGAAATACAAATGGCCAAAAGCACATGAAGAAATGCTCATGTCTCTAATCATCAGGGAGATGCAAATCAAAACAACATTGAGGTACCATCTCACACCACATGACTGGCACATATCACAAAGAACAAGAACAATCAGTGCTGGTAGGGATGTAGGGAGAAAGGAACTCTTATTCGTTGATGGTGGGAATATTGTCTAGTCCAGCCCTTATGAAAAACAATAAGATGATTCCTCAAAAAACTGGAAATTGAACTTCCATGTGATCCTGCTATAACACTTCTAGAGATATAGGGTGTATCCCTAGGAGTGGAATACCTGGGTCGAATGGGAGCTCAATTTACAGTTTTTGAAGGAATCTCCATATCGATTTCCATAGAGGTTCTACTAGACAGCATTTCCACCAGCAGTGGATGAGAGTTCCTTTCTCTCCACATCCCCACCAGCACTGATTGTTCTCATTCTTTGTGATGTGTGCCAAACTCTGTGGTGTGAGATGGTATCTCATCGTTGTTTTGATTTGCATCTCCCTGATGATTAGGGATGAGGAGCATTTTTTTCATGTGCCTTTTGGCCATTTGTATTTCTTTGTCAAAGTGTCTGTTCATTTCTTCTCCCCATTTTTTGATGGTATTAGATTTTTTTTTCTTGTAAAGTTCTGTCAGTGCCCTGTATATTTTGGAGACTAGTTCCTTATCTGATGGGTATTGGGTGAATAGTTTTCTCCCACTCAGTGGGTGGCTCTTGTATCCTGGGCACTATTTCTTTTGAGGTGCAGAAGCTTCTCAGCTTAACGTATTCCCATCTGTTTATCTCTGCTTCCACTTGTTTGGAAAGTGCAGTTTCCTCCTTGAAGGTGCCTTTACTCTCAATGTCATGGAGTGTTTTACCTACGTGTTGTTCTATATACCTTATGGTATCAGGTCTGATATCAAGGTCTTTAATCCATTTGGATTTTTTTTCATACAGGGTGTTAACTGGGTGTCTATGTTCACTTTTTTGTAAGTGGTTAGCCAGTTCTGCCAGCACCACTTGTTGAAGAGGTTTTCCCTGCTCCACTTAGGATTTCTTGCTCCTTTGTCAAAAATTAGGTGATTTTATGTCTGGGGAATGTTCTCTGAGAACTCAAGCCTATTCCACTGATCTGAGGGTCTGTCTTTATTCCAATATCATGCTGTTTTGATAACTATTGCTTTGTAGTACAGTTTAAAGTTGGGGAAAGTAATGCCTCCCATTTTCCTTTTCCCTAGGAGTGTTTTAGCTATTCGAGGATGTTTATTGTTCCAGATGAACTTCATAAGTGTTTGATCCACTTCTTTGAAGAATGTCATGAGTGTCTTTAGAGGGATTGCATTAAATCTTTATAATGCTTTGGGGAGTATTGCCATTTTAATGATGTTAATCCTGCCAATCCATGAGCAGGGTATGCATTTTCATATCCATATGTCCTCTCTTATTTCTTGAAGCAGGGCTTTATAGTTTTTTTTTTTGTATAGGTCCTTCATATCTTTGATCAAGTTGACTCAAAGATATTTGAGTTTGTGTGGCACTATTGTGAATGGGATTGGCTTCTTAATGTCCATCTCTTCCCTATCCTTATTGGTGTATAAAAAGGCCATTGATTTCTGTGTGTTAATTTTGTAGCCTGCCTCCTTACTATATGTACCTATTGTTTCTAGAAGCTTTTTGGTCAAGTCTTCAGGGTTTTCTAAGTAGAGTATCATGTCATCTGCAAACAGTGAGAGCTTGACTTCTTCCTTTCCTATCTGGATTCCCTTGATATCTTTTTCTTGCCTGATCACTATAGCAAGTACTTCCAGTACTATGTTGAAGAGGAGTAGTGAGAGCAGACAGCCTTGTCTTGTACCAGAATTTAGAGGAAAGGCTTTTAGTTTTTCTCCATTGATGATAATTTTTGCCATTGGCTTGTGGTAGATGGCTTCAACTATATTGAGAAAGGTTCCTTCCATTCCCATCTTGCTGAGAGTTTTGATCAAGAATGGTGTTGGACCTTATCAAATGCTTTCTCTGCATCTATTGATATGATCATGTGATTTTTATTTTTCTTGTTGTTGATGTTTTGTATGATATTGATAGATTTATGGATGTTAAACCATCCTTGCATTCCTGGGATGAAACCTACTTGGTCATAGTGTATGATCTTGATGACACATTGGATCCTATTTGCCAGGATTTTGTTGAAGATCTTTGTATCTGCATTCATCAGGGATATTGGTCTGTTATTTTCTTTTTCAGCAGCATCTCTGTCTGGTTTTGGTATCAAGGTAATGTTGGCTTCATAAAAGCTGTTTGGGAGTGTTCCCGTTTTTTCAATTTTATGGAAGATCCTGACTACAATTGGTAGTAACTTCTCTTAAAATGTTTGGAAGAACTCATTAGTAAATCCATCTGGGCCTGGGTTTTTATTTTTGGGCAGATGTTTGATTACAGTTTCAATTTCCTTCATAGTGATGGGGGTGTTTAATTTCCAATTGTTAAAGTTTTTCTTCTGTGTTCCTTTGTAGTTCACATCTAATTTCAGAGCCTTGTGGACAGCAAAGGTAGCCTGCCAGATTTCTATCCTCTTGATTTTATGAAGGTATGCTTATGTGTCAGCAATGTGGTCTATCCTGGAGAATGACCCATGTACATTGGAGAAGAATATGTATCCAGGTTTTTTGGGGTGGAATGTCCTATATATGTCTACTAGTCCTTTTTCTTCCATTTCTCTTTTTAGGGATAGTATGTTTTTGTTGGGTTTCAGTCCAGTTGACCTATTAAGTGTTGACAGGGCCATGTTGAGGTGTCCCACAATTATTGTGTTATTATTGATGTCTTCTTTCAGATTTGTCAATAATTGTATTAGATAATTTGCTGGTCTCTCATTGGGTGCATATATGTTTAAAAGTCTGATTTCTTCCTGTTGCACATGTCCCTTGATTAGTACAAAGTGTCCATCTTTGTCCCTTACCACTTTTCTGAGTATAAAGTTGGTGTCATCAGATATTAATATGGCCACCCCAGCTTTTTTAAGGGTGTTGTTTGCTTGGATGATTTTCCTCCAGCCTTTGATTTTGAGTCTATATTTGTTCTCATTATTCAGGTGTGTTTCTTGTGGGCAGCAGAAGGTTGGATACGTCTTTTTTTTAATCCATTTTGCCACTCTGTGTATTTTAATTGGTGAATTTAGTCCATTGACATTGAGGGAGATGATTGTCATAGGATTTAATGTCATCTTTGTAGATAAGTTTGCTGTGTTTGTTGGTCTCTCTTGTCTTAAAGTAGACCTTTCAGTTTTTCCTTTAAGGCTGGTTTTTCATCTGTGAAGTTTCTGAGCTGTTGTTTATCCATGAATCTATGTATCCTTCCTTCAAATCTGAATGTGAGTCGGGCTGGGTGGATTATTCTCGGTGAGGCTCTCTTCTGCGGCCTCTAGATGACAGGTTTTTTGGGGGGTGCGCTTCCTAGGCCTCTGAAGATAGCTTCCAGTATTCAGTGAAGACAGACAAGCAAAGCAGAGAGTTCCCTTCAAGCCCTCAGGGTCATCCAATGCACAGCAGGAGGGCAGAGCCAGCCAAGAACTCTCTGTAATAGGCAGCATCGCTGGCAGGAACGCTGATGAAATCCAGTCTCAGGTGGCTGGACACACCATGGCCCAAGATGGCTTTTGTGCCTTTCTTACTCCCAGCAGAAACCAGCAGGAATCAGTGTGTGTACGTCCGGACCCACCTCTGAAACAGGCAGGCTCATCGGTAGGAACGCTGATGAAATCCAGTCTCAGGTGGCTGGAAACACTATGACCCAAGATGGCTTCTGCACCCTTCTGACTCCTGGCAGAAACCAGCAGGAATCAGTGTGTGTATGTCTGGACCCATCTCTGAAGCAGGCAGGATCACTGGTAGGAACGCTGATGAAATCCAGTCTCAGGTGGCTGGAAACACCATCAGAAAGAAAATTATTAAAAAAAAAAAACTCTTCCATTTTTTTTCCATTTTCTTCAAATTTCCATCTAATTTTCCAGATTTCTCAGGGACCTGACTAAAGAAGTAGTACAAGGATCAAAGTTCTCCTCTTGCAAGCAGCAAACACAGTTTGATTCACAACTCTCCTTTCACCCCTTTGCAAAACCAAATAAATAAACAAACAAAAGCCAAAAAAAAAAAAAAAACCCTAAATAAAACTGAGGATATGGCCTGGGTTACAGGCCACATATCTCTAGTCTTGAGATATTTCCCCCATAATTTTTAGCCAGGGGACAGAACATAAGCAGCTTAATTTGGGAAAGGAACTGAACTTCTCGAGATCATTCAAATATGCTGATGTTCTTGTAGAAAGCCAGAAATTGGCAAAATTTCATTAGGGTCCACTTCATGCCTTCCAACCTCATTCCTGTTCATTGTTTGAATCTGGGTCCCAGCAAATATCACACAGAGACAGATTTCAGAACTCACATTTCTCTTTTATTTTTTTCTTTTCCTATTTTTTGATATTACATAGGTTTTATTTATTTTGATTTCTGTATAAATGTTCGTCAGTTCTTTGTATTTGTTTGGGGGCCATACCTGGCAGTTCTCAGGGATAACTTCTGGCACTAATCTCAGGGAACACTCCACTCTTGGTGGGAATGGGAGGGTCATATTGGGTACTGGGGATTAAATCTGGGTCTGCTGCATGCAAGGCAGGTGATATATACATTGTGCTATTGCTTTAGCCCCTAGACTTCTCTTGTTACCTAGCATATCTTAAGATGATTTGGGGTCAATTTTTAAAAAAATTTTATTGTAACACCATGATTTGCCAAGTTGTTCAAAATACAGTTGTTTCAGTCATTTAACTTTCAAACATCAATCTCACCAACAGTGCAATCTTCCATTTGCCAGTGTTGCCAATATCCTACCCACCACCATAAACTGCCTTCTTGTAGGCATAAAAATTTTACTTCATATTGTTTGTTACAAACACATGAAAATGGAATTATCAAAACTTAAATGAATAAAGGTCAATTTAAAATGTTTATTATTATTATTTATCTCTTCATAGTGTCATTAAAGTCAGTGTCTAATAATTTACTGGACTGTGTTACTGTTGAGGCTCAAAGAGCTTGTTAGATGTCTATGAATCTTCCCATTAGGCTTCCTGTGAGACTACTAGGTTGACACTACTATAAAATATTGAGGCCCAGGGTTTTTGGTGGTTTGGAAGTTTGATAAAATTAAGTCACATAGTTGGGCTGTTTTGGTAGCAGGGATAGAATGTAGTGCTGGGCTGCTATAGTTCATGCAGAAAAGGGAATCTGTACCTTTCTATCCTCATTTTCTGAAAATGCCACAGAGGTTTTAGCTCAGAGTGGGCTTCCTGGGAATTATCTGCAGCCTTTATTTTCTTCTGGAGCTTGGTGAAGGAGCCAGGCCATTTTTCAAGGTCTTATTTATGTCCTTCCATCTCGAGTATGATCTTAACTACATGCTGATGTTTCTTAATCATAGACCTTCTCTATGAGACTTATTAGTAGTGGTCTGAATATTCTCATGGAATTTTCCCTCTGTACTTGCAGTTGTAAGGACATCAAGAATAGTGACTAATTTTTGCATCATCTGGATTAGAGCTATATGACATTTCAAAGTGTTCTGAGAAGAAAGTACTAACTATAGAAATAGAAATAAATACATAAAGAAAAGAGTATTAGGCATGTGGAGTCAAGGTCAAAGTATAAATTTGAGTTAATAAAATTATTAAAATGGGTAAAATTAGCATATTACCACAAATATCACTCTGGCCTCATCATTGTTATGTATAGCTACTGAATATGTACGTAAAAATGTAATCCTTTTATGAAGAAGTCTGCTTACATCATGTAAGCATCTCTATTGTCTCCAGATATTATTACCATACTGGTTTTTATTTTTCTCATATCCCACAGATAAGTGGAATTATTTTATGTTTATCTCTCCTTCTTACTCATTTCACTCAGCATACTAATCTTAATGTCCATGCATGAATAAGAAAATTTCATGACTTCATTTTTCCTAACAGCTGCATAGTATTTTACTGTGTATATGTACCACAGCTTCTTTAGCTACTCACTTGGGTTGCCTCCAAATTCTGACTATTTAAATAGTGCTGCAATGATCATAGAGTGTGGAGGGCATTATTGTGCTGTGGTTTTGTTTTCTCAGGATATATCCTTAGCAGTGTTATTGCTGGATCATATGGAAGCTCAATTTTTTTGAGGAATATTCATATTGTTTTTCCAGAAAGGCTGGCCTAGACAGCATTTTCACTAGTGGTGAATAGAGGCTATTTAGCCCTGCATCCATGCCAGTACATGTTCTTTTTCTTTGAATAAATCTCTATGGCATGAGATGACTACCTCATTGAAGTTTTTACTCTCAATTTCATGGAGTATTCTGCCTATGTTTTTCTCTATAACCTTTTGGTTTCAGATATTATAACAAGGTATTTTTTAAATTTTAATTATAGTGGCTTACATATCGTTCACAGTAATATACCAGGTACATATTTACATTAAATCAGGGGAATTCCCACCACCGAATTGTCCTCCCACATCCGCTCCCATCCTGCCTCCCATATCCTCCACTCTCCCCCCAGGGGCTGCTAGAATGCGTGGTTCCTTCTGTGTCTAGTTTATTACTTAGTGGTCTTATAACTGTTTGGTCTTGGTGCCTCCATTACTGCCCCCTCTAATTGGGAGGCGGGACTAGAAAGTTCAAGTTATGTGGTTTTGTTTGAGGAAGAGAAAAGTAATATGATGGGGTAAAAATTGACTACGCCGACTATGAGCATAGTCATTCTAGAGGCTCTCATCCTTGGTTTGAGGGATGAAGGGGAAAAGAAGAAGGTGAAACACCACAACAGTTCAAAAAGAGGAATCAAATAAGATATCCAGTGAGCACTGTAGCAATAAAAATATGCACCATGCCATGGTCGTGAGATAGGAAATATGACAAGTTGCAAGAAGGAAGAAGAGAAAAGAAGAAAGAAAAAGTAAATATATAAATAAAAAAATGGACAACTACTTCAATATCCACCCCAAAACAAAGAAATCGACAAAAACTAGATAAAAAAGGATTATTTAGTGTTTTTTGTGTCCCCCCGCCCCCGCATAGGCACAGTAAATATTGGGGTCATCCGAAACAGGAATCCCCTTGGCCTAAGAGATACAGGGTTTCTCTTGGAATATATTGTCATGGGATTATCTATAGATCCCTTTCACGTTCATTTACTCTCCCCTTGGTGTTTTTGTGGTATATGGAAGACTTCTGCTCCAATCTGGATGATAAAGACAGACCTCTAAATCTAGAGGTCTCAGTCTGTGCACAGGTCAAGGAGTGAAACTTATGATGAAGACTTTCTTTGTGATTTTAGAAGTTCTGTTTCCTCGATGTCATTTTAATCTGTCTTCTGTGGTTAGTGGTCTTGGCCCTTGCGCTGAAACTCGGATGGAGCCTGGGATATCCTCTTTCATTATGTTTCCAGAAGACCCATTCAGTTGCAATTGCCTCAGTCAGGTCTCTGGAATTAGAGGTCATGATTGTTGTGCAGGACGTAGACCAAACCCTAGACTAGGGCTTTCTTGTTGGTCCCAGAATACATACTGCCGGGTCATGGTTCTATCAGCCAGTCATCTGTAGATCACGTTCTTGGCTTTTGCACGGCCCATAGTGTGATAAGTTTTCTGATTTTGTTTTATCATTAGTTGGTAAGGTAGGATAACTTGTTCTTATGTCCATTTGTTCCCAATTTCCTCGTTGTCAGGATATCATATTAGAACTGGCACATGTTGGAGTTTGAGTAGTATTCAGGGTGTCCCAGATGGGCTTTGGTTTCTGTAGCTGTTGTGAAGAACTGTGTTGTTTCTATGTCTGGGGTTCAGGATTCAAGTCTGGATGGTCGGTGTCTAATCTCCTGGAGTCTAAGATGGATTCACATGACATATTTTCAAGGTGGGAGATTCCCCTGTATTGTAAATAAGTATGAGTTCTTATCCCTAGTAGATAAGAGCTTATTTATATACGTGAGATTTCTCCTTTTTTAGTGTGCCAAAATATATATATATATTTGCTCACATATGTATAGTGAAAAATGATTTTAAGCAAAATAAAATAAAAAATAAAGAGGTAGTGTTATACAGGTCTTATACTTATGATGGAAGTATAGGTTTTCCCATTGCCTTTTGAGATTTTCTTGTGGGGTGTGGGTTCCCAGGTGCCTTTTCATCGCACACCCTGCCCTTCTTGAGATTGGTAAAAGATTTGAGGGAGGGGGGTCTTGTGTAAAGCTCTTGCATTGGGAATCCTTTTAGGGCTAAGTCCGGTATCCAGCAACAGTCCACATTAGGAGAAATTGGTAGGGAGGGCCACACAGCATGAGTCAGCAAGGGTGTTGGTTGTCTTTTCCTGCCGGTGAGGAGGTGTGGGTTTGAGTGGATGTTCCTTCGCTTGGGTGCTGGGTACTGGTTCGTTGGGGTAGGAGATCAATTTTGATGCCTAATAGATTAAGAACTGAGGGTGAAGAGTTTTAATAAGTTGGAAAGTCTGGATAATCTTCCACTTTGGCTATATATATATTTGTAATAATTATCTAATTGGTTTCTTCATTTTCTCTTCCTATTCTCCTGCCCAAATATCAAGGAAAAGCAAATTTAAAAAATAATTAAATGGATATTATTTTTTGGGGGTGGAGTCAAACCAGGTTAGTGGTCAGGGTTTACTACTTGTTATGCATTCACAGATCACCACTGGAAGTGCTCAAGGGCTGTGCGTGGTGCCAGGGTTTGCACCTATGCCAGAAGCATGAAAGGCAAGCACCCTACTTGCACTATCTCTCAGGCCTAGGGAATAATATTCTGATATTTTTAAAATCATACTATAAAACTAATTCTCATCTTTAAAAATTAACAAAAAATTACAATGACATTTAAAATATCACTTTCTATCATTGACACTGGGTTACAGTGAATAATAAACTATAATAAAAAACTTAAGATTCTCTCTGCCATGACTAATTGGATGATCTTGTTTAATTTATGTTTAAATCATTGTCCATTTTTCTACAAAATATTCAATTTATATTATTTTTAGTTTTCAGTCTGAGAATATACTTTGACTACTCTATGATCAATATGAATGTACTTAAATTAATTTTTGGGAAGTCATTTATGGGCTTTCATTAATTATTCTTTCAGTTACCTCGTTAAAGTCGCAAGAATATAATGAAAAGGCTTAATCAGTATTTAGTGTCTCAATTTGTGGCCCTGGAGAGTAACCTATCTATCCCCAAGAGAATCAAACCTTTGACTTTGGACAATTTTTTCTAGGATTATCAATAAATTAGTTAAGTAACCATAGTTAAGTTTATCATCATGTAAAATAATCATTTCATTTTGGCTATTGAAATAGTTTTTTTTTTTTGAGTTGCTTCTTAAAACTGTGTTCAATATGGTTATAGTTTGAATGGTGATTATGTTGTACAGAGAGTACATGTTCTATGGAGAAATAAAAAGCTTGTTAAAAATTCCACACTATTTGAACTGGGATGTGAATTTGGGCAGCCTGCTTCAGAATTCATGCTTCTGGAATGGAGATGAAGTTCATTTGTAGAGTAATAGTCTGGCAAGTATCTATCCCTGGCACTGAAAGACCCAACAAAACCCCCAAACAGATTTCTTGCTCTTGATCACTATTAGAAATATTATTTTATTTTGATTTTTGTCTTCTAGAGATTAAATAGGTTTTCCTTTTTAAGAAAGTCAAAGAATTTTAATGAAAAACTCATTTTACATTTATAATTATTCTCTCTTCCTTTTATGTCTCTCCTAGTGTTGTTTTTTTATATGCTTCCACAGAGGGGGTGATTATTTTCAGGATTATAATTTTTTAGGGGGGTCACACCTAGTCTTACTTTGAGTGTTATACAGTATTGGTGATCAAACTAGGGGTTTCTCACATGACAACATGTACTTTTTACAACTTAAGCTTTCTTCTTGTTTCCTACCAGTTTTTTTTAACATGGTAATTATTCAGTAATTTATTTCAGAAAGTTTGACAATTAATAGAGAGCAGGTAGTTTCATTGTGCCCTTTGATTTTCTTTCTAATCTAGGATGTTTAAGGTTACTTAGTATCTTTAATCAGTTTTTTAGCCCTAGAATTCATTGATAAAATGAGAATTTGTATTTCCCTACATCTCAGGATGTTGTGTTTGATGGATCATAAAGTACTTAATTGTTAAACTACTGTTGAGTGTTAGTAGTTGATACTTTGTGGAATCACTTACAATCCTAAAGACATTCCTTTCTAAGGTCAGTGAGAATTTCTTGGCTTCAGAATTACGCTTCGTATTCTTGTTCTTCCTCTGTGTGCTCAAGGGAAGCACTTATAGTAGTAAAATAAGAAGCAGAATATTAGAAGTATTACACATGGGAAGTATACCATATTTATGATATATTTGATAATTGTGTGTACATACACGGGATAGAATCCAGGGCCTCATGCATCCTAATTACTTTTATTGATTATTATTTCATCTTATTCCATGCAAAATAATGAGAATGACGTCAATCTTTTTTTTTTATCAACCCCTTTATCTACAACACCCTGGTCAGTTAAATGTTAAATATATGCTCCTTATTTTTCAAATATATATTATTGTATATTATTTTATACATCATTTCCCCAACTCATCTTCTTTTGAAGTGTACCATTTTCTTTCAGTTTTATTGATATATTATAGATTTATGGCACTGCATATGTTTTAGAGATACTGAATAAGTCAAATTACATATAATATTAAATCATAAGCATAATCATTTTAGTATGCATTCATCATTTCAATAGATAAAAAAGTAAAAAGTATTTTCCTTGTGTAAATTGAGTTATTTTACTCTCTATTCACTCAAGTAACATTGAAATATGCCATAGAGCAGTAATATATACAATAAAAATTTTGTATACCCTATTTCAGCACTTATTTATTTCTAGCTTTGACTACATTCAATTTCTGTACCCCACCCATTATCTGCTTAATCACAAATATAATTTTTATGAGTCTTACACTTTTACAAGTCAACAGGTGAGATCATACAATATCTTTCTCACTGACACCTTTAGCTTAATAATGTCTTTATAGTCTGCATTTCACAAATAATTAGATGTCCTGATTTTCTCTAAGTAGAGTTCCATTGTGAATTCATTATCATGATGTGATAGCACAACCTTTGTATTTATTTATGTGTTGATGAACATTCAGCATTTTTATAGTTTGTATTTTGGTTATTATAAGTAATACAGCAATATACACAGTGGGTATATTTCTCTTTAAGATAATGATTTTATTTTCTATAAATATATTCTCAAGTAGAATTTTTAGACTCTATGGGTAGTTCTGTTTTGAATTTTCTGATACATTTCTATAAAATGTTTCATTGTGACTGAATCAATTTATACTTGCCAGCAAAAGTACCCAAATATTCACTTTTTGATAGTCATCCTAACAGGTATGGTATGATATCTTCTGTGGTTTTAATTTATCACAATTGTGATTAGTAATATTGAGCATCTTTTCATGTGACTAAGTTATTCGTGTACCTTCATTAGATAGTCTCTAGATTCCTTTCCCATTTTAACTTAAAAATATATTTTGAAATTGAATTGTATGTGTTCTTTAAACATTCTAGATATCAATTCCTCATCAGATCATTAGATATATAATTAGAAATATATCTAATTTAGTGGGTTGTTTTTATTTTGTTATTTTTTCACTGTGCCTTTTAGTTTATAATTATTTCATTTATATTTTATTTTTGTTAATTTTGTCTTAAGTTTCAGTACCAAAACCATTATCATCAATGTGGTCAAAGAGTTTTTGTCATTAATTTCTTGGGGTTTTATGATTTCAGGTTTTATATTTTTTATTTTTAAATAAATAATATATTAATTTAAACACCATGGTTACAAACATGACTGTAGTTGGGTCATGTCCTCTCTCAAACTGAGGTTGAAAGCCTCTGGAAGGTCTCCGCCCATTTTAATGTATTTGACTTCTTTTTTTATTTTTTTCTTACTTTGTACCCCATTCTATTGTTTTTCTTTCCTTCAAACAAAACCACATAACTCGATTTTTCTAGCTCCGCCTCTTAAATAGAGGGGGACAAAAGGGAGGGTACCAGGACCAAACAGATATATGACCACTAATAGTAAGCTAGACAAACAGGGGTCCACCTACTCTAGCAGCCTGGGGGGTGATGGTGGGGTATATGAGCTGCAGAAAGGGAACTGGGATGGGAGGAGGACAAATTTGGTGATAGGTGTTCCCCTGATTCAATGTTAATATGCACCTAAAATAGTACTGTGAAAGATATGTAAGCCATTATGATCACAATAAAAATTTAAAACAAACAAAAAAATAACACCCCATTCACCAGTGCAATATTCCCATCACTGATACCCCCAAAACACCCCGCAACCTGTATTTGAGAAAGGCTTCTACTTCCCTCACACATTGACATTGTTATGATAGTTCTCAGTTTAGTTATTTCTCTAACTGCACTCACCACTTTTTGTGAGCTTTATATCATGAGCCGGTCCTTCCGGCCCTCATCTCTGGGAATTATTTCAATAATGTCTTTTATTTTTCTTAAAACCCATAAATGAGTGAGACTATTCTGTGTTTCTCTCTCGCCCTCTGACTTATTTCACTCAGCATAATAAATTCAATGTACACCCATGTATAGGAAAATTTCATGACTTCATATATTCCATTGTGTATAACTACCAGTTTCTTTAGCCATTCGTATGTTGAAGGGCATCTTGGTTGTTTCCAGAGCCTGGCTATTGTAAACAGTGCTGCAATGAATATAGGTGTGAGGAAGGGATTTTTGTATTGTGTTTTTGAGTTCCTAGGATATATCCCTAGGAGTGGTATAGCTGGATTATATGGTACCTCAATTTCCATTTTTATTTGAAGAATACCCATATTGTTTTTCATAACGGCTGTACTAGACAGCATTCCCACCAGCAGTGAATGAGAGTTCCTTTCTCCTCATATACACGCCAGCACTGATTGACTGATTGTTCTTTGTTTTGTGATGTGTGCCAGTCTCTGTGGTTGTGAGTTGGTTAGGTTTTATATTTAATATCTAATAAATTTTAGGTTGACTTCCTTCCCTTTTTATACTCTTTCTTTCTTTCTTTCTTTCTTTCTTTCTTTCTTTCTTTCTTTCTTTCTTTCTTTCTTTCTTTCTTTCTTTCTTTCTTTCTTTCTTTCTTTCTTTCTTTCTTTCTTTCTTTCTTTCTTTCTTTCTTTCTTTCTTTCTTTCTTTCTTTCTTTCTTTCTTTCTTTCTTTCTTTCTTTCTTTTTCTCTTCTTCCTTCCCTTTTCCTTCATTTCTTTCTAACTTCTTCCTTTTTCTCTTTTCATTCTTTCTTCTTTCTTCCTATTTCCTTCCTTTCTTTTTTCTTTCTTCCTTCCATCCTTCCTTCTTTCTTCCTTCCTTTCTCCTTCCTCCTTTTTCATTTCTTTCTCCTTCCTTCCATCCTTTTGTTCTTTTATTTCTTTCTCTTCCATCCTGTCTTTCTTTTCATTCTTTTCCCCTCCTTCCTTCCTTCTTTCTTCCTCCCTTCCTTTCTTCCTCCCTTCCTTTCTCCTTCCTTTCTTCCTCCCTCCCTCTCTCCCTCCCTCTCTTCCTCCCTCCCTCCCTCCCTCCCTCCCTCCCTCCCTCCCTCCCTCCCTCCCTCCCTCCCTCCCTCCCTCCCTCCCTTCCCTCCCTCCCTCCCTTCCTTCCTTCCTTCCTTCCTTCCTTCCTTCCTTCCTTCCTTCCTTCCTTCCTTCCTTCCTTCCATTTTCTTTCTTCTTTCTTATTTTTAAGCCATATCCAGTGATACTCCTGGTTGTCTCAGAATTGGGGAGCCATTTGGAATGCTAGGCATCATATCCAGTCCCTACTTATTGTCAAGTTGATTTTTTGAGTGTTGTAAGATAAGGGTTGTTTTAAAATTTTATTTATATATTTGTATTAACTATGATAAAGAATATGAACATGACCATTATCATAAAATAATTTAATGGCATTGTTTTCTTTCTGACTCATAATATCCTGTATCATTCTAAATTTAAAAGTATGATTATCTTTTTGCTCTTTCTCTGATAAATAAAGTTATGCTATTCTCTTTGAAAGTAAGATGCATTTTAAAAACCTGGTTTGGAACAAAATTAGAAAAGCAATGACTCCAGCCCAATAAGTACACAATTAATCAAAATTAGTATATTTTGTGTATATATACATATATATATACAAATCTATATATACATATATATACATATATATATATATGGGTTTGGGGCCACACCTGGTCGCTTTCATGGGTTAATTCTGACTCTGTGCTCAGATATTACTCCTGGCAGGCTCAGAGAAACATATGAGATGCCAGTAATTGAACTGGGGTTAGTCCTGAGTTGGCCATATGCAAAGCTATTGATTTTGATTTAATTCTTTTTGAGCAAATTTCCTCCATCATTTTTTTAAACTATTAAGCTCTTTCCCATTTTTTCAGTTTGGTATTGAAATTTTTATATGATAATTTTTATTTCAGTGCATTGAAAATATAAAATTTTTTCTCTCTTAAAAAACAAATGACCTTAAATAACAGTTTTAATATGCAAATATTAAAAATACACACTTTGGAAATGAACGTTTTGGGATATGGGGATGATCTAAAGTGAGTTTGATATTTAAGTTTTATTATAGACAAAAATGGTTAAATTTATACACATTTTTGTTTCATATAAATATGGTCTTGCCAACGAAAAACATCTAATCCTGAAAATATACTCCACGAGTCGGGGTTTAAATGGAGGAAGTAGGAAAAAGTAAATGAAAAGAAGGAAAGAACTATGTAAAATTTCTAATTTGTTTGTGTTCTGTTTCTTAGAGGCATAATTTCATATCCTAAAACTCACCTATTGTAACTGTTCATTACATACTTTTAATAAGTTTATGCAGCCAAACTGTTTCTTGATTTTACCATCTCTGTAATCTTCTCTTACGCTAGCTCAGCATTTTTCAACCTTTCTACAGCTGCATCTTAGCAACAGTTTCTGGTCTGTTGGTTGAAGATCACTGTATTAGGTCCACTTGACTTTATTTATTTCTCTAGAAAGTTATTTACTTAAAATATAATAATGAAAATACTAACATGATTTCTGAGTGGAAATCACGACAAATGTATTAAGTATATATTAAAAATATTTGGAATGAAGAAACTGCCTTATTGTAAAAAAAAGGCTAGTTTTATTGATAACAAAGGAAACACTTTAATTTTACAATGTAATTTTGCTTTCACTTATTATAGAACCTAACTCCATTTTTGGAAAAGTGACCACTGTGTCCTTGAAATATAGGATTATATCATCATATTATGTTTTAGATACTTTTGTAGAACTTTATTTTAGATTTAATTTTTCTGTTATAAAAACAATTGAGAAAATACCTGGAAAAGTTGCAATGATGATATGTTTTAAAGAAAACATGAATGTTCACTAAAGTATGGTGGCCCCAGATTGAATATAAATAGGAGACTGGCAAAGCTAATGAACATTTCTGATGCGTAATGATTGCAACTTACATGTACATAGATGGGTCTTCTCTAGGACCTCAAGAGCAGAAAATGGTTCCTAAGCAGCTGACAGGCTGTCTAACCTTTCCTCAAAAACACCTGTTTCAGTCAGAAATAATTGTAGACCACGTAGAGTGATCCCCATGACCCCATTTCAAAGACATATAAGACTAATGTTTTATAGGAAATGGAGAGAGAATTTTGTAACTAGTAATTATTTTGTTCTATACCATAGGTATTTTGGAAGTGTATATCAACCACAATTCTATAATAGTCAGAGTGATTAACTCCGTCTGTCTTTTATATAACAGACATCGAAAACAAAGACAAAGAAAATAATTGCTTCTTTATTTGCCTTTAGGGTTTTAGAAACTGCAAAGAAAAGAATTTCAACATGTTTTATGCCAACTAGCCAATGGCACAATTTGATTGACTTAAAAAAGAGGTCATAATGATTCATCCCAATTTGTGTTGGAGTCTGATCAAAGGCAATAAGAATTTTTTCTAATGCATTTTCATAGTCCCTGTAACAATCCATCCCTAATTTGGCTCCATTTCTCAATCACAAGGGCATTTAAAAACACAAATTTTTGGATCAGACTCCAGGGCATCAGTAGGTACTTCTTGACCAAGGACTTCGAAATATTTTCAAGTAACTGAGTTAGTGCTGCTATACTATAATGCCTCTATCAGCTGAAATACATCTGATGATATTCACTATAAATTATTTGGTTATAGGACATACTTGAAAGGGAAGATCAAACAAAATATTTAACTCCATTACTTGCCATTCCTCCATTTTAGCTCCATTAAAATTTTTTTGAATAAATAACAAATCACCAATGCCAATAAACTCCAAGAGTTGACCTACAGAATTGCGTTCACCAAAAGGGTGGGAATAGGGTTAAAAGAACCCATGGCACTATGATGGGGAATGTGGTGATGAAAAATTGTATGCCTACAACTTTATTAACAGTATTCTAAATTACAATTCTCAAAACTAAAAATAATTTCTTTGCTTTTACAATTTTCAGCTGAAAGTAGGCACATTTGAGTATAGTAAATAAAAATGGCTAATAGCTAAACATATTGAACCCTACCTTAAGTTCTATTTATTTCCTGTGAATATCTACCCCTCTGCTATCTAAGGAGGTATTGATCTACCCCTTGTAAACATATCAGCTTCCAGTTTTCTATGCCCAGTCAGGGTACAGAGTACACTGTATAGAAGCTTGTGATAGTCAACAGAACTCTAGCTGTATGATCCTAGAGTAGCCATATGAGTTTAGGATTGCCCTATGCTTACCAATAAACTATTATATACTGATAATTGTCAGAGTTAGGGTTGATTATTATGTGTCTTCATAATGGCTTGTGTGTGACTGTATCATAAACTCTGGCATAGCTTTTAAATTTTGTTTTCCTTGTTTTTGTCACCTTCACATTTTAATTAAATGCCTGTGATGGGCTGAGGTGATTATTTGTACTTTTCAGTTCAGTATGTTTAAAAGTAATTGATTTTAAATGTATAATCAGTTGATTTTTGATGACTTGCAGTGACTCAAACACTTTAGAAATCATGATATAAGATTTTTTTATTGAGACAATGTGAATTACAAGTCTTTCAGTTGTATTTAAGTTACATAGTGACAGTGAATTAGAGCTATTCCCACCACTACTGTTGACCTCCCTCCACCATAGTTCCCAGCATGCATCCCATACCTTACCCTTAGTCCTCTACACTGCTAGCATAAAAGGTCCATTTTGTGTATAATCTTATTATAGTTTGGGTCTCTTGATTCTACTAATGTCATCGACATTAGTTTGGGTATTTAGGGCTGACCATTTTTTATTTCCACTCTATACTCTTGAGCCTGATTGGCCCTGGATTCCATCCACTATTTTTCTTTTTTTCTCAGTTTGTAGGAAGACAAAAATGTGAGGCAGAACAAGATAATTCATGTTTTAGTTTCTGTAAAAAAGGCAGGGGCCCCTATTTAGAAGCTATAAATATAAATTTAAAAAAATGAGGCATATGTGGCAAGGTTTTATTTTGTTTATTTGTTTTGCATAAGTGTAGTAAGTATTGGGAAAATTAGAAAAAAAATCCCCTTGGCCTAAGGCCATAAGAGATACAGGTGTCTCTACCCTTGAGGCATACTGTCATGAGACCGACTATAGGCTTTGGGCATGTTAGTTGTCAAACCCCAAGGTCTTTTTCTATAGTCCTGGGAAAAGTTCTGCTCAGTCATGGTTGTCAAAGCCAGTCTTCTGTATTTAGAGATCTTGGTTTTTGCACAGATCCTAGGACGAATTCTAGGATAAAATCTTTCTTTATGGTCTCAGGAAATGTTCTGTTTAGTTGAGGTTGTTGTAGCCAGCCTTCTTTAATTAATGATCTTGTTTTTTTTTTGTTTGTTTTTTTTTTTTTTTTTATCTCACCATTAGGTGGTGAGGTAGGGCAGTTTACTCTAAGATCAAGTTGTTGCTGCTTCCTAATCATAAGGGTGTCAAATGAATTTACTGGCACAAGTTGGTGCCAGAGCAAGTGTTGGTTCTGCTTAGCAGGAAATTCTAGTAGAGAAGTCTTGCTTGGGATAAGAACTCAGGTCAAAACAAGTCCACAGAGATTGTATAGCTTGTTATTTTTACCACCCAAATGCTCCAATAATATAATCTGGTATCATTTTTTTCTGCATAGGCAAACTCAAATGGGAAATCTTATGTATAGAAAGAAGTTCTTATATAATAGGGGTAAGAACTATGAATTTTGTAATGCAGGGGTGCGTTCTACCCTGAACAATCATCATGGGGATTTGACTTAGACCTCATGTGACCGGACATTGACAGTCCAACTCTGATTCCTGGATCCCAATCTTACAACTGTCACAGTTCCCTGCACCAGCACCAGGAATGACAGAAAACATTTCTATCACTGCAAACTATATACTAGTTTCCCTGGTGTCCTTGTCAGTCATCTCCAACTTCTGGACACAAATTGTTGGGGATGTTTAAAGTTTTCTTCTTTAATACAAAATGCTACTATGCATATTTATCTCTCTATATATTTTAGAGTTTTTGACTTTACCAATGTTACTATGAACATATAAGTATTTGTGTGACATATTTAATTATCTTAAAAATATCTGTAGATAGTATGTTCTTATTATGTTACTTAACAGATAAAAGTAGCTGGTTTGAAGTTGTATCAAAAGTGAATGTAAAATTATATTTTCCCATCTTCAAAATATGTCATTTTTTTCACTTTTAGGAATTGTAGTTATTAGAGTTAGAATATTCTTGGCATTAGCATATTTTTACTGACTAATAATGTTGAGTATTTATACACATATTTATTTGACCTTTTAATAAATTTTGATAAAATCTCATATATAAGCCTGTTTTGCTGTCATATATTATTTTATTTTGAAGTTATATATTTTTTCTTGATTTTTAAATTAAAATTTTAATTTAAGATATCTGATATGGATACTAGATATAAAATGAGCTAGAAGTGGTCTCTATTTTTATGTTTTAAAGAAATCTTTATAAATAATTGGTTTTATTTTTCTAAGATTTTGCTTGTATTTATAGTAGTAACTGTATATTCCAGGGCCTTTTTTGAAGGTATTTAAAAATAATACAGTTTTTTAATTACAGGTCTCTTTACTTTTTCTATTTCTTTTATTTATTTATTTATTTATTTATTTATTTATTTATTTATTTATTTATTTATTTATTTATTTATTTTTGGTTTTTGGGCCACACCCGGCGGTGCTCAGGGGTTACTCCTGGTTGTCTGCTCAGAAATAGCTCCTGACAGGCACGGGGGACCATATGGGACACCGGGATTCGAACCAACCACCTTTGGTCCTGGATCGGCTGCTTGCAAGGCAAACACCACTGTGCTATATCTCCGGGCCCTTTATTTATTTTTTTGATATTGTTTTTTGGGTCACAACCGGCAGTGCTCAAAGTTCCTCCTGGCTCTATGCTCAGAAATTGCTCCTGGCAGGCTCAGGGGACTAAATGGGATGCCAAGATGCCTTACCTCCATGCTATCTCTCTGGCCCCATTTTTTTTCTATTTCTTTAAAGTCCTTTTCCCCCTAGATATCTGTTATCATTTAAGTTATCTATTTGGTTGGCATGTGGCTATTCATAGCCTACTTTTATAATATTCATTTTTCTAAAAATAAAACATTTTTATTAATGATCTTTGTGGATGGCAAATTTAGCTAAAAATTAATCCATTTCATTGATTTTCATAAAGAAACATGTTTAATTTTATTATTTGTCTTTTTTTTTTTTTTTTTTTTTGGTTTTTGGTTTTTGGGCCACACCGGCGTTGCTCAGGGGTTACTCCTGGCTGTCTGCTCAGAAATAGCTCCTGGCAGGCACGGGGGACCATATGGGACACCGGGATTCGAACCAACCACCTTTGGTCCTGGATTGGCTGCTTGCAAGGCAAACGCCGCTGTGCTATCTCTCCGGGCCCATTTATTTGTCTTTTTTAATTGTCTATTTCATAAAGTTCATTCCAATTTTTATTTCTTTGCTTCTTCAAATCAAAGAGCTAACTTTGGTTTCAGTATGCCCATGTTTTAAAATCACCAGGTCTCAAAGACAAAGATAATATTGTCAAATTTAAATCATTCTTTTAAAATGTAGATCGTTTTTCCCTAAGCACATTTTCCTATATTCACTGCTTGAGTTGTGCTTCAAAGTTTTATAACACTGTAATTTTTCATTTATACAGAATATATTGGTTTTTTTTTTTTACTTATTTGTGAACCCTTTGCTACTTATATGGTAGTTTACTTTTAATATATCTGAATAAGAAAATTTATTCCTATTATAAATGTGATCTTATTATAATTGAAACAAGTCTTCAATGATTTTAGAATTGTATTTTCTAGTATAGCCTCTGTCATCATCTTGGTGATGTCACTTCCTTAGTATTTAAAAATATATTTTCTAGTGTTCATTATAGGACTTACTATATAAATTGTAACTTCTCAAACCATCCTCAAAGGTGTGCTGTAAAAAAAATCCACGAGTTGGGGAGATCCTTCCGGCACCATGTTTCTAATCCCTTAGGAGTTAGATGAAATACAGTAGAGGTGGAGAGATAATAATAAGCAGTCAGAAAAGATATTCATTGGAGTCAGTTCTCTCTGTCATGTTCTTTTCTGTCATATGTTCACTCTGCCCAGCCCAAAGCCAGACTCCTTTCTGTATTCCAACCAACTCCCAATCCCAGGAATGGAAAAGTCAAGTCAAATACAAAAAAAACAAAAACAAAAACCAGTGGGATTTTACATACCAAAAGAAGAGGTTAGGGAAAAGGAAAGTTGGGAGAAACACTTTTGTTTGGAGTTGATAGCTGGATATTATCTTATAATATATTAATTTAATTCAATAGTAGTTTATAATATTGCATATTTATATTTAATGTCACCTATTTATTTTCTATCAATGTTATACATGTGAATTAGCATACAATGCAGCAATTTTTACTGCAAGTATCACTCTTCAATTTCTGCCTATTAAGAAACAAATATATATATATAAAACAAATATATAACAAGAAATATATATATATATATTTGTTCTTTGTCAACCTCTTAAATATATATTTTGGGTTTTTTGGGCCACACCCTGTGATGCTCAGGGGTTACTCCTGGCTATGTGCTCAAAAATCACTCCTGGCTTGGGGGACGATATGGGACGCCAGGGAAAGAACTAAGGTCCATCCTGGATCCACTGCATACAAGGCAAATGCCCTAATGATGTGCTATCACTCCGGCCCCTAAATATATATTTTTGAAATTTGTTCCTTTTATTTTTTTAATTTTTATTAATACCTTTATTTAAACACCTTGATTACAAATATTATTGTAGTTGGGTTTCAGTCATGTAAAGAACACCCCCTTCACCAGTGCAACATTTCCATCACCAATATCTCAAATCTCCCTCCTTCCCACCCCACTCCAACCAGTACTCTAGAAGGCTTTCTACTTCCCTCATTCATTCACATTGTTATGATAGTTCTCAATGTAGTTATTTCTCTAACTGCACTCATCACTCTTTATGGTGAGCTTCATGTCATGAGCTGGACCTTCCATGCGTCTTCTCTTTTGTCTATGAGAATTATTGCAAAATGTCTTTTCTTTTTCTTTTTTTTTCTTTTCTTTTTTTTTATTTAATAATATAATTTTTATTTTGGTCTTTTATTTTTCTTAAAACCCATAGATGAGGGAGACTATTCTGCATCTATCTCTCTCCCTATGACTTATTTTACTCAGCGTAATAAATTCCATGTACATCCATGTTTAGAAAATTTCATGACTTCATCTTTCCTGACAGCTGCATAATATTCCATTGTGTATATGTACCACAGTTTCTTTAGCCATTCATCTGTTGAAGGGTATCTTGGCTGTTTCTAGAGTCTGGCTATTGTAAGTAGTGCTGCAATAAATATAGGTGTGAGGAGGCCTTTTTGTATTGTATTTTTGGGTTCCTATGGTATATCCCTAGGAGTGGTATAGATGGATTGTATGGGAGCTCAATTTCTAGTTTTTGGAGGAATCACCATATTGCTTTCCATAAAGGTTGAACTAGATCTCATTCCCATCAGCAGTGAATAAGAGTTCCTTTCTGGCCACATCCCTGCCAGCACTCCTTGTTCTCATTCTTTGTGATGTACACCAATCTGTGTGGCAAGAGATGGTACCTCATAGTTGTTTTGATTTGCCTCTCCCTGATGATTAGTGATGTGGAGCATTTTTTCATGTGCTTTTTGACAATTTGTATTTCTTCTTTGTCAAAGTGTCTGTTCATTATTTCTCCCCATTTTTTGATGGGATTAGATGTTTTTTTCCTTGTAAAGTTCTGTCAGTGCCTTGTATACTTTGTATATACACTCAGTGGAGAGCTTGTGTATCCTGGGCACTATTTCCTTTTAGGTGCAGAAGCTTCTCAGCTTAATATATTCCCATCTGTTTATCTCTGCTTCCATTTGGGAGTGCTGTTTCCTCCTTAAAGATGCCTTTAGTATCAATGTCATGGAGTGTTTTACCTACGTGCTGTTCTATTTACCTCATGGTTTCAGATTTGATATCAAAGTCTTTAATCCATTTACCTTCATACATGTTGTTAGCTGAGGGTCTGAGTTTGCTATTTTGCAAATGGCTAACAGTTGTGCCAACACCACATGTTGAAGAGACTTTCTTGCTCCATTTCGGATTTCTTGCTTCTTTATCAAAAATTAGGTGATTGTATGCCTGGGGAACAATCTCTGAGTACTTAAGCCTATTCCACTGATCTGAGGGTCTGTCGTTATTCCAATGCAATGCTGTTTTGATATCAATGGCTTTGTAATACAGTTTAAAGTTGGGGAAAGTAATGCCTCCCATATTCTTTTCCCCAAGCATTGCTTTAGCTATTCGAAGGTGTTTATTGTTCCAAATGAATTTCAGAAGTGTTTGATCCACTTTGAAGAATGGGTATCTTTAGAGGGATTGCATTAAATCTGTACAATGCTTTGGGGAATATTGCCATTTTAATGATGTTAATCCTGCCAATCCATGAGCAGGGTATGTGTTTCCATTTCCTAGTGTCTTTCTTATTTCTTGGAGCAGAGTTTTATAGTTTTCTTTGTATAGGTCCTTCATGTCTTTAGTCAAGTTGACTCCAAGATATTTTGAGTTTGTGTGGCACTAATGTGAATGGGGTTGTTTTCTTAATGTACATTTCTTCCCTATCATTGGTGTATAAAAATGACATTGATTTCTGTGTGCTAATTTTATAGCCTGCCACATTGCTATATGAATCTATTGTTTCTAGAAGCTTTTGGTAGAGTCTTTAGGGTTTTCTACATAGAGTATCATGTCATCTGCAAACAGCGAGAGTCAAACTTTTCCTTTTCTATCTGGATTCCCTGGATATCTTTTTCTTGCCTAATCGCTATGGCAATTACTTCCAGTACTATGTTGAAAAGCAGTGTTGAGAGAGGACAGCCTTGTCTTGTACCAGAATTTAGAGAAAAGGCTTTTAGTTTTTCTCCATTGAGAATAATTGTTCTTTTTATTATCTTATTTGCCACTTCTTATCTCATTCAGTTTTTCCCTACACATTTAACTTACCATTTTCTTGTTCCAAAACAAATATTCTCTCATTTTTTATTTTTGTGTTGTTTTCAAATGTATTTTCCATTTCTGATACAGACCCAAAAATGTGATTATAAATATTTTATAATTAGAAAATTTTCTTTTAATTTATTAAAGGCTGTTTAAAGTTATTTAATTATAAAAAGAAAGAATATGCATTTTTATTATTCCTCATTTAGCTACATGGATCTGCACTACTCTGTTTTTTTCTATCAGTTTCTATCAGAGAAGCTTGCTTATATCCTGAAAACTTCTTTTAGTATTTATTTTGCAAAAGGTAGATTTGTTAGGAATGAATACACTGAGTATTTAACTGGAAATATATTCATTTTTTACCTTCATCTTCAAAAAGTTTACTTGTTAGACAAAATATTCTTCACAAATTTAAGTATTGTAAATATGTCATTCAAGAGTTTTCTGGTCACCATTTTATCTCCTAAGAGATATTACTCTTCTTGTACACAGCTATATAAAATGATTTCTTTTTATTTTGTTGCTTATTTTTCTTGAATTTCAGTATTTTTTTCTACAAGCAACCACACTGTCATTTCTTCACATTTATCATAAAAGAGAAGTTTTTTCTTGTATGTGTAGAAAAATGTCTTTTAACAAACTTGCAATGTTGTCAGACATTATTTGCTGAATTTTTTTCTTTTAATTTGATCTCTTTCTAGTATTCCTTTTATATTTATGGTGGTATTCCTAAAGGTTTCTTACATTTTTATGAACTTGTACTTTTAAGTTTATTCTATTTTCAATTTATCCTTTAGACTTTATAGTCCCAATGATTTTAAAGTTCAATTATTTATTTCTCCTATCAGTTTAGAACTACTAATGTGTCCTTCTATAGTTCATGTATTATATCATACATTTTTCATTTTTCTGTATTCTTTTTCATAATTTGACCTTATGGTTTAGATGTTTCTATAATATTTTATCTTACTTCTTTAGCATGATTTACTTAAATCTCTAGACTTGTTTTTACAGATATTTTAAAATCTGTTTAATTTACATCTGGTTCATTTAATGTGTCTCTTGTACATTTTAACATATCTTAAATATATATATTAAGACACATTAAAAATTTATTTTATAACTTAACTTTTTTTTTTGAGTCACACCGTTTGGTGCTCAGGGATTATTTTGGACTCTGTGTTCAGAAACTACTCCTGGCAGGCTTGGAGGACCATATGAAAGAAATGCAAGGCAAACACCCTATTCACTGTGCTATATCTATGGCACCCATAACTCAATTTGTGTATCTCTCTCTCTCTCTCTTTCTCTCTCTCTCTCTCTCTCTCTCTCTCTCTCTCTCTCATTCTGTGTGTGTGTGTTGGCTGGACTTGAACCCAGTATCAACGCATGTCTAATATATTGATATACACATTACCATTGAATCACATCCTTAGGCCAATCACATTGTTTTGAGAATCACATATCTTAGTGTTTTTGTTTGTTTGTTTGTTCATTTTTTGGGCCACATCCAGTGATGCTCAGGGGTTACTCCTGGATATGTACTCAGAAATCACTCCTGGTTCGGGGGATCATATAGGACGCTGGGGGATCGAACCGGGGTCCTTCCTAGGCTAGCAGTGGCAAGGCAGATGTCTTACCACTTGTGCCACTGTTTTTTTAATATTAGTTATGGATATGAACCCCCCATCCATGTTTGCACTTTTATGTTTATATTTGTATTGCATTTTGAGGAGGCTGTCTGTTTTTGAAAGTCTGTTTCCTTCACCGGTGAAGTTTTTGACTTCTCACAGGCTACAGTCCGTCATTTGCTCACCTTGGAATGATAGTGGTTTGATCAATGCTTTTTAGACTTTCTTTTCTTGGTCTCTCTATTAAGTTTTGTCTCTTATTTGGTATTACAATTAGTTGTTACAATACTACTTTCTGACTGATTGCTCTAGAATTCTGCATAATGCAGATGCATGATGCTTGGGTGGACACATCCTTCACATTATGGGGCAGTTACATTTGGGTATCAGTACCTTCTGCAGTCACATTTTTGGTTAGTTCTGACTACCGACAGTTAAAGATTTGGGAATTGAGCATTATTTGGAGGTTTCTTCCACTGGAAATCCCTAAATCCCAGCAACCCTAAGCCTGCCTTCCATCTAATTTGGATGGATAAGAAAATAATTAAGATACACCGATTTAACCATTCTAAAGAACAAGACTAAAAAGAAATACCATCTTAAAAAGTGATAAACATTTCCAGATTTTTTTTACTATAGACTGAAAAATTGACAATTACATAATAAAAAAAGTATTTTTCCTAATGCCTTCACCAGAGTTTTATGTTTTATTAAAATAAAAAATAAAGCATACTTGAGATTCCTTGTTTTTTTCACTTTTTAAAATTTCTTTTTGTAGTTATATTTCTTATAAAATAACAACAATAATTTTCTAGAGTGGATGCAATACAAAGATTTGTGGAAATACTACTCAGTAGTAGCTAGGAAGTATGCTTGAAAAGGTTGTTGGATTTACAATTCTTTTTAAATTTGGAATAAACATACTTATTAAGTGTATCATATTATGAAGCTATTATCATTTACTGTAATGATTTTATATGAAAACTATGATTCTAACTAATTGTTCAAAGAAGCTGACGTTGCAGGTTCTGCCAGCATGGCGTTTGGCAGCCCTCCGCCATGCCAGAGGCCTCTTTAACCAGGCCTAGGAAGGGGTGCGGGACATGGCTCACCCCAGCACCCCTCTACCTCCTTCCTCTGGTACTCCAGGACGTTTTTTGGCCACATGGCTGGGCAAGCCAGCGAGGTGGGTCCCTTGGAGGAGTTTATTGGTTTTCCTAGGCTTTCCCCATTTCTCTCCCAACTCCAAAGGGAGGTTCTGGGGGTGGGGACTCTGACCTTCTGGCCTTCTAGCTCGGGAAGCATCTCCTTCCTCCCTGGGAGCCGAGAGGTTCTGCCAGCATGGTGTTTGGCAGCCCTCCACCATGCCAGAGGCCTCTTTAACCAGGCCTAGGAAGGGGTGCGGGACATGGGTCACCCCAGCACCCCTCTATCACCTTCCTCCGGTACTCCAGGGCTTTTCCTGGCCACATGGCTGGGCAAGCCAGCGAGGTGGAAATAGCAGCACAATAGGTTCTGGCTTTAGGACTTACCAGGGAAGTTTCCTTATTAAACCTGTGCATTGTGAAACCGAGTGGGGTCGCTGCATTATGACAAATATATGGATATCATTGTGTTTCATCTGCTTGTCATTATCTGAACGCTGTTCAGGAGCTTCTTTTATTCCTTTACTCCCTCTCTCCCATCTCTTGTTACCCCCACATCTAACCATTTTTCTGTACTAATGATTTTTGTTTTGGTCAAGGTAGATTACATATCTTTCACAGTAATTTTTTGGGTGGAGTCTGAAGCTTCAGCAGGCAACGTGTCATAGCAAGGTTTCATGCTGTAGGCTTTTTGGCCAAGACAAGGTGAAGATGCAGCCTCGGCTGCTCCCTACAGCCTTCTCTCTCCTTCCTCCCCGTCCCCAGGGTTATTTCTGGACAACTGCTCAGGATCCCAGCAAGTGGGTTTCAGTGAGGTGCAATTTAAAAGAGACCCCAGGCTTCCTTGCTTCTGCAAGGGGCTGGAAGGGGACTGGTGAACTTTTAACTTCCAGCAATTAGGAAGCAAACGCCTCTCAGGGAGTCAAAAGCTTCAGCAGGCAACAAGGGGAGGACATGGCTCCATGTTCTCTTCGCTTGTCCAAATCACAGACCAAAGTGGTGTCTCGGAAACACCCCCCTCCCTCTTGACTATTTCTAAAACATAAAAGGGACACGTGTATCTCCTTTGTATATCTCAGATGTATTCCCTTAACATCTATAATTCTTTTCGAATATCCTCATATAATGACAATTTTGCCTACTGGATTTGTTATTTGATTGTTTGATTTTCCCTCTTTGAGATCTGTTTTATAAGCAATACTGGTAGAAGAATATCTCTGTATAGATTTCATGTTTGAACCAAGTTACGGGGAATGTTGGACTTTATTTGCCGGTCCCCAGAGGCACCAACAACATCTTGTGGCATTGCTTCTCTTTTGCATAGGCACATTAAAATGGGAAAATAATACATATGCAAACAAGTTCTTATCTAATAGAGATGGGAACACAAATTTAGTAATTTAATTAGGCCTTTTACCCTGAACATTGGCATAATGATTTGGCTTAGGCCTCAGAGGAATGGGCATTGCCCACACACACCTATGGAAACAACCACAATTGCCTATAATATTACCAGGATCCAAGCCTCTACCAGGGAAGACCTACCACTGCTTTGGCATTGACTTACTCCAAAGAGTGCTCCCAACACCCAGACGACTCAGCAACAGTCTGCATGCAGGGCAGATTGCTCTGCATTTAATAGTATGCTGAAACTAGAGGATGCTCCACATCAGGCAGACATCGATGAAAGAAATGCACAGAATCCAGAGTCTTTAAATATAAGAGTCTGATATCAACAATAGCTAAAGTGTGAAAAAGTTTTACCGGGACCACGGAGAATGACTCGAGTTGGACGGACTGGTATGCCTGGAACCCAGAGTCGGTCTTATGCCAGTAAACTTCTGGGGTGAGGCCTTTTTGTAATCAGGTCAAGGATATTTTTCCATTTTCCCATTTTTCTGGTCCTATGCAAACAATGGTGATCGTCACTATCACACCTTTACTATACTTTTTTACTCTTATTCTTTAAGGAAAAAAATACAACTTACTGAACTTAAAAACAAATAACTGTAGTAGAATGCCTGTCTTGAATAGAGGCAGGGGATGGGAAGGGGGGAGGGGTAATGTTACACTGGTGAAGGGGGTGTTCTGGTTATGACTGTAACCCAACTATGATCATGTTACTTAAATAAAAAATATATCAAAAAAATAAAAGAAGCTGGAGTTGCAAATATAAGACACCAAAGAAGTACAGGATCCTGATTTGAATTTTCATGGAACAAGGTGTAGAATATTGAAAATTATTCAATTGATTTCCTGTGTATGGTTGCCACAGCCTATTGGAAAATTACATTAATCTTCATAATATCACTTAGTAAAACAAGTCCAAAAGAGTAATTAAAAGTTCATTAAAATGCCTCAGGTTATTAAGTTAAAAATGTTATTAAATTATAAATTCTATTCATATCCCTAGGGCTTTGTGCCTTGAGTTTTCTTTGAAGAAGGAAAAGTGTTTGCTGACTCTGCTTTCTTTAGCAAAAAAAAAAAAAAATAAGAGTTTTCAATCAATTCAAGGTTTTGTCATCTCACTTTGGAAAAATCTGCTTCTATACTCACTCACTTGTCGGATTTAAGGTTCCTTCTGGTTGTTTGATAGAAATCAAACATGTGGTCCCCCACATGTGGTTGACTAAATGACACCAGGTTTCTTAAGAACAAGCCATCAACAAGAAAATAGAGAGAATAGAAGAAGGAATAAGAGTGAGAGAAGATA
This sequence comes from Suncus etruscus, assembly GCF_024139225.1. Taxonomy (NCBI): domain Eukaryota; kingdom Metazoa; phylum Chordata; class Mammalia; order Eulipotyphla; family Soricidae; genus Suncus; species Suncus etruscus. Next base: position 15,433,807 of record NC_064862.1, read on the forward strand.
GACAAATAAACAGAGAATTATTTTCCACTTTTTGACACTAGGGTTTGTATTACTGTTAAGAGACAGAGAGAAAGGGTGAGAGAAAGGGTGAGAGAGAGAGTGAGAGAGACAGAGAAAGACAGGGAAAGACAGAGAGAGACAAAGAGACAGAGAGACAGACAGAGAGAAAAGTAAAATGCAGGAGGCAGGCAGGGGTGAACGTGAGAGGGAAACTAGGGATATTGGTGGCAGAAAATGTGCACTGGTGAATAGTGGTATACATTGTATGACTGAAATTCAATCATGAAAAATGTTGTAAACATGGTTGTTAAAAAGTGATTAATATTAAAAATTATAGTTAGTATATTTTGGGACTAAGGAAGAGTTAAGTTTTAATGTATAAAGATGTGTTTCTCTGATCAATTAAGGCAAGAATAAATTAATTCTAACTATTCAAAAATTTTGACTTGCTAGCATTTTGACTTAAATTTGTTGTTTCTGTCTGCCCCAGAATCAACAGTGTAAAAATTTTAAAAGGAAAATCTGTTTTTATTATATATAAATAAAATATAGTTATTTCATGCTCTCTAAGCAATGCAAAATTATATTTATGATAGAATAAATAATAAGCTGATTCTGTCAGTCATTATAAGATAAATTAAATATTTGAATTAAGTAATTTTTTGATATTAACTTAAAGTACTTAAAATTAAATTATTACTTAAATAGTATAGTTTTGACTGATTATGAAAGTCAGAAATGCCTGGATTTTAAGCTACAAATTTTTATTCATGCTAAGATTATTGATAAAGATCCACCAATGTATATAGTAACAACTTCTTTGGGCTATTGTAACCTGGGATAAAGATTAAAAACTTTAATTACTCCCTGATAAACACAGATGCAAAATTTCTCAACAAAATTCTGGGTAGATAGGATACAACACGTTATCAAGAAGGTCACACACCATGATCAAGTAGGTTTCATTCCAGGAATGCAAGGATGGTTTAACATACATAAATCATTCAGCATAATACATTATATCAACAAAAAGAAAAATAAAAACCACATGATCATATCAATAGATGCAGAGAGAAAGCACTGATAAGGTCCAAAAGCAATTCTTGATAAAAACTCTCATCAAAATGGGAATGGAAGAAAATTTTCTCAGTATAGTTAAGGCCATCTACCACAAGCCAATGGCAAATATTATTCTCAATAAAGATAAACTAAAAGCCTTTCCTCTAAAATCTTGTACAAGACAAGGTTGCCCTCTCTCACCACTCCTACTAAACATAGTGCTGAAATTTCTTGCCAGAGCAATTAGGCAAGAAAATGATATCAAGGGCATTCAGATAGGAAAGGAAGAAATCAAGCTATCACTGTTTGCAGATGACATGATACTATATTTAGAAAACCCTAACGACTCTACCTATATGCTTCTAGAAACATAATAGATTCATATAGCAAATGGCAGGCTACAAAATTAACATGCAAAAATTAATGGCCTTTTTATACACGAATAATGATAGAGAAGAAATGATATTAAAAAAACAACCCTATTCACTTTAGTGTCACACAAACTCAAATATCTTGGAGTCAAATTAACTAAAGAGGGGAAGCACCTATACAAAGAAAATTACAAAAAACTGCTCCAAAATAGGACACAAGGAAATGGAGACACATTCCATGCTCATGGATTAGGAGGGTAAACATCATTAAAATGGCTATACTCTTCAAATTATTGTACAGATTTAATGCAATTCTTCTAAGGATACCTATGACATTCTTCAAAGAAATGAATCAAACACTACTGAAATTAATTTGGAACAATAAATAGCCACTAATAGCTAGAAAAACCCTTAGGAAAAGGAATATGGGGATCACCACTTTCCCCAACTTTAAATTGTATCACAAAGCTATAGTCATTAAAACAGCATGGTATTGAAATGAAGACAGACCCTCAGATCAATGGAATAGACTTGAGTATTCAAAGAAAGTTCCCCAAAATACAATCAATTACTCTTTGACAAAAAGGCAATACATGCAAAATGGAGCAAGGAAAGCCTCTTCAACAAGAGTATTGGCACAACTGGTCAGCCACTTGCAAAATAAGTGAACTTAGACCTCAATCAACACCATGCATGAATATCAAATCGAAATGGATTAAAGATGTTGATATCAGGCCCAAAACTATAAGATACATAGAACATGTAAGTAAAACACTCCATAACATTGAGACTAAAGACATCTTCAAGGAGAAACAGCACTCTCCAAATAAATGGAAGCAGAGATTAACAGTTGGGACTATATCAAGCTAAGAAACTTCTTTACCTCAAAAGAAATATTGACTAGGATACAAAAGCCACCCACAGTGTGGGAGAAGCTATTCACCCAATACCCATCAGATAAGGGGCTAATATCTAAGATATACAAAATTCTGACAGAACTTAACAAGAAAAAATCTAACTCAATCAAAAAATGGGGAGAAGAAATGAAGACACTTCCTCAAAGAAGAAATAAAAATGGCCAAAAGGCACATGAAAATATGCTCCACATCTCTTATCATCAGAGAGAAATAAATCAAAACAACAATGAAGTACCATCTCATGCCAAAGAGACTGGCACACATCACAAAGAACAAGAACAATAAGTGCTGGCAGGGATGCTGATAAAAAGGACTCATTCACTGATGGTGGGAATGCTGTCTAGTTCAGCTTTTATGGAAAACAATATGGAGATTCCTCAAAAAAAAAACTGGTAATTGAGCTACCATATGATCCAGCTACACCACTCCTAGGGATATACCCCAGGAACACAAAAACACAATACAAAATTCCTTCCCCACACCTATATTCATTACAGTGTTATTTACAATAGCTATAATCTGGAAACAATGAAGATACCCTTCAAAATGTGAATGGCTAAAGAAACTATGGTACATATACACAATGGAATATTATGCAGCCATGAGGAGAGATGAAGTCTTGAAATTTTCCTATAGATGGATGGACATGGAATCTATTATGCTGAGTGAAATAAATCAGAGGAAGAGAGAAAGACATAGAATATTGCCACTCATCTATGGGTTTTAAGAAATAAAGGACATTTTATTTATTAATTATTATTTATTTATGAGGGCTGGAAGTATTGGCTCACAATATGAAGCTCACCATAAAGAGTAGTGAGTGCAGTTAGAGAAATAACTACACTAACAACTGTCATGACAATCTTAATGAGTGAGAGAAGTAGAATGCCTGTCTCAAATACAGGCATGAGGGAGGAGGAATATAGGAAGCATCGGTGGTGGAAATGTTGCACTGATGAAGGGGGATGCTCTAAACCCAACTATAATCATGTTTGTAATCATTGTTCTTAAATAAATATATTATAAAAATTTAATTGCTTTAAAATATTCCTGATTGCCATTAACCAAGTATATAAATTATAATTTACCAGATTGTCATTAAACCAGTATGTATTAAACCAGTGAATATTAGCTCTAGTTTACAATATTATCGAATTACTGACTAGAATCAGTCTGAGTTTCTTTTGTTATTAAAATTTTAAGTATTTGGTTCCAAGCCTGCAAGTTATTTTCTTAAATAACTTAAATAATAGCAGAACTAGTAGAGGAAGTAAAATTATAAATAAGTTGCCCCTCTATGTCTGACCTTTAACATTCTTCGAACATATGATTTTTTTTCTAATCCAAACCAGTGGAGTAACAAGACCTGACAGATATTCCCATTGTGACTTTTTCTGACAATTCACATCAGACTGGAATAGAATAGAAAAGACTGAAACATGTTTTTAATCCTAGCAATTTTAGGTTCCTTCTTTTTTGACTTGTTATGTTCTGAAAATAGGTTATGAAATTAAAATTTGTCTTTTTTTCTCTAGAAAATATTCACTTTAAATATTGTGTTTTTGTTTTCTAACAACACATTTTATGTTTAATGTTGATAAATTACTTTTTCTTAATTTACACCACATTACATTTATGTATTTATATCATATTAAAATCTGATATAGTGAATCATCAACTATCAAAGTTAGATAATTGGAATGATTTATTGATAAAGTTAATCTTTAGGGATCAGGGGTCAAGGTTCTTGCTTTGCATGGCATTAACACCAATTAGATCCCCAGCACCATACAAGGGCTCCCAGATATGCCAGAAGTACTTCCTAGGTACAAAGCTAGGAATATGCCCTGAAAAACACTAGGTTGGTCTCCAAACCAAACCAAACCAAACCAATAAATATTAGTTTCTTTATATTCTTAGGTACTCATGATTTTTATCATGCACTTGTCCTTACTAGACATTTTTTAAATCACAAATGCTCTCAGTAAATATGTTTTTACAATTTTAACTTTGATCTTTCTAGTCTCTTCTCTGAAAAATATAAAGTGGCTTCCAAGAACAAACAGTTGTGAAAGATTAGTTTTTTTTTAAGATTAGTTTATCATACTCATGAATATTGTATTTTGTAGACCTTTATAGGTCTACAAAAGATAATTGATATTTATTATAGGCCTGCAGAAATCTTTCCTGTATCATTTTGATAAACCTTACCTTTTTAACAAAATGGTTTTACTCCTTTTATAATAGGTTTCTGAGAAAAATTTTAGTGACATTCAAAGGCTTTACACATATCTAGCATTTCTCTTATTGGCATTTTATATTATTCTGGGACATTCTATTAGAATTAATGAATCTATACTGATACACTCTTAACAGCTAGTCTTTATTCATATTTTCTTACTTTTTATGCATGTCCACTTTCCATGTTGATACCACACTGCAAATACTATCTATTTCAAGATATCACACAAAATAACATGTCTTCTTAGGGCCTTCTTGACTGTAGTTTGAGTCTTTATAACGTTAAAAGAGGTATTATCATCATATCTTATCCAAGGTGTATACCATCAGCATGACTAATCACTGTAGATTTTGTCTCTCATCATCTAGATTTTTGTATATTTTTAAAAAATAGATTAATTTAAAAATTATTCTAGTTTGAATACCAATATCTAAGCAGCTAAGGTTTTCAGTGTACTAATAGTTGAGTTAATTTTCTCTGGTCCAGGAGGACCAATCCATGGTAGAAAGCTTGCCACAAAAAGTGAAACAGTAGGGCAGAGAAGGGACCACTATGAAAATGATAGTTAGAAATGATCTCTCTGTAAAAGACTTGGGTGCTGAAAGGAGCCAAAGTGATATGTGATGCCCCTCAGTAACAATATTGTAAATTATTGTGTTAGAAAGAAAAAAAAGAAGGGAATGAGAAGAAAAATGCCCAGAGGCAGGCAGAAAGAGTAGGGGAGAGCTGGTGGGAAACTGGAGGCATTAATGACCGAAAAAGGGTACTGGTGAAGGGTGTTGTACATTGTTTAACTGAAACTCAATCATGAACAGCTTTCTCAAAAACAAAACAAAAACAAAAAAAATGGGTTTATGACAAAAATGTAAATTTTTACCGTCTTTAAAATATATAATTATATGGCAGGAAGTCAATTTTCTCCTGTCTTTTAAAGGTCTTTAAGATAGATAATTATTGGGGAATATATAAAATATATGTATATGTAAAAGGGTTAAGGCCCCGTGGATGGAAATTGAGAGTATTATACTGAGTGAAATGAGACAGAGGGGAAGAAATGAATATCTATACATTCTATATAGAGAGATATAGAATAATCTCTCATTTATGGGATATAAGAAAAATAAGAGATAGTGTGGTAACAATATCCAGAGACAATAGAGAGGAGGGGCCAGGAGTACCATTTATGGTAGGAAGTTTGCTACAAATAGTGGCAATCAGTACAGGAAAGAGAGAAGGGACCACTATAACAGTGGTAATTGGAACTGATCACTCAGGTCAATCACTGGGTTTTGGATGGAGATAAAGTGATATTCATATTATCTCTTCATCAACAATAATGAAAATCATAGTGTCAAAAAATGGAGAGACGGAGAGAGAAGGATAGACAGAGAGAAGAGACTGGGAAGTACAATGCCTACCCTAGAGCAGTGTTTTCAACCTTTTTGTGCTTTTTTCATGAAAAGACATGACAAGGCACACCACTATTAGAAAATGTTAAAAAAAATTTAACTTTGTGCTTATATTGACTATATATAAAGTAATTATCTTGATAGGAATCAAACAAACACAAAGAAATTATTTTTTAATTACTTCATTATGAAAAAAATCTAATGATTGGTCTATTTGTGAGCCGAAGCTGCATGTTATGGATGAAATTGGAATTTTTCTCACAGCACAGCAGACAATATCTCATGGCACAGTGTGTGCCTCGGCACACAAGAGGCAGGCAGTGAGAGGGAGGGAAACTGGGACATTGGTGGTAGGAAATGTTCATGGGTAAAGAGTGGTGTACATTGTAAGACTGAAACTCAATCATGAACAAGTTTGTATTCACTGTATTTAAATAACAGTTATTTTTATTAAAAATAAATAAAAAGTTAATGCACACATCTTTTATACTACCCCTCATCAGGGATCCAGAAGTAGCCCTTAAGTACTGCTGTATGACATTAACTCTCCCTAAATAAAAATAAAATAAAACAACTAATTCTCTATGATTTAAGATCAATTACAGCTATCTTTCTCACTGAAATACACAACATAAATAAATCATAGATTTATTTTTTTTCTTTTCATAACAAATTGAAATTAATGAAAAACTAATGTGAAAATCTGGCCAAAACAGTTATATGACTTGGAAGACCATGTGCAATGTAAAACAATTGAACCTTGTTTGGCTGCATGTAAATCAGGCACCCTGCACACTGTCATATTTCTTTAGCCCTAGATTAAAAAAATAAACTTAGGTGACCTTATGGGTGTAGCCATCTAAAGTTTCCAAAATTAAATAATATAATAGTAGCAAGCCAATAGTTTACCTGCAGTTAAATTGATTTATGTAAGAACTCACTTTTAATGACTATTTTAACAGTTTTTTTCATCTTTCCAGTCATAATAGCAGAAAAAATATAATTCTGGTCAAATTAAAAAATAACCTAAATGTTTTTTGAGGAATCTCCAAATTGTTTTCCATAAAGGCTGGACTAGACAGCATTCCCACCAGCAGTGAACTCCCATATGATCAGCTATTCAACTCCTAGGGATATACCCTAGGAACACAAAAATACAATTCAAAAAAAATCCCTTCCTTACACCTATATTCATTGCAGCGCTATTTACAATAGCCAGACTTTGGAAACAACCAAGATGCCCTTCAACAGATGAATGGCTAAAGAAACTGTGGTACATATACACAATGGAATATTATGCTGCCATCAGTAGAGATTAAGTCATGAAATTTTCCTATATGTGGATGTACATGGAATCTATTATGTTGAGTGAAATAAGTCAGAAAGAGAGATAGACACAGAATAGTCTCACTCTTCTATGGGTTTTAAGAAAAAATTAAAGATATTACTATAATAAGGCCCAGAGACAATAGAGATAAGGCCTAGAAGGGTTGGAAGGACAGGCTCACAATTTGAAGCTCACCACAAAGAGTGGTGAACTCTGTTAGAGAAATAACTACCCTAATAACTAACATGACAATATTAAAGAATGAGAGAAGTAGAATGCCTGTCACAAATACAGGCAGAGGTGGGGGAATAGAGGAACATTGGTGGTGGGAATGTTGCACTGGTGATGGGGGATGTTCTGTTTATAACTGAAACTCAACTACATGCTTGTAATCATGGTGCTTAAATAAAGATTTATATTTAAAAAATAACCTTAATGTGATATTTAAAAGTAATAGGATTGGGGCTAGAGAAATAGCACAGGATCTAAGAAAGTTGATTGCACAAGGCACTCTTAGAGCCCCAGTACTATATATGGTTGTCTGAGCACAGCATGAAATTATCCTTGAGCACAGAGCATGGAATAAGCCTTGAGCACCATTAGGGAAGGCCCAGAAATGAAACCAAAAAGCCATACGTTTATGTAAAATTGCAATGACAGATTTACTGAGGAAAATTTAAACCAAGTAAAGGAAGACATTCTTTTCACTGTCCATCAAGCTTTAGATAATTTTCACCAATACACCTCTGTTACACAAATAGATGTGTAGTGCACATGCATAACAAATATCTTTCAACAAGAAATTGCAGTGAATACAAAATGAGCTTAGAAGAAGACTGAAAAAGTTGAAATGTTCACACATAACTTGCCACTGTTTGAAAAAACAAAACACAACAAAACAAAAAATCCAGCAACTCTCCAAAGAGTAAGGGTGAGAAACGAAGTGTTTGAGGCACTGAATAATGAGGAAGTCATGACAGCTTTAGTTCACTAAATCAAATATGTGTAATGTCATCACCCCAATTTATAATGTTGCTCAAGATTAAAAGGAAAAGCTAAATAATGATCAGTTTTCAATAGAGGAAGTAAAAAAGTAGACAGACAACACATCACCACGTTGATGTACTTTCACTCTGCTCCCATTTATATATTAGTCACAGCAAACTTATACCCTTAGTATATTTGATGGATAGTCACTAATTATATTTTTATTGGTTAGATTCTGAAAGAAAAGTACTGATATAAATATGAATACCAGCACCAGCAAAATGTTAGACATTTAAATCAAAGTACAATTCATTCCCAAACCACTAGCAAGTAGAGTAGTTTCTCTCTGAGCCTCGTTTATTGTACTAAACTAAATAGATTTAGTAACACATGAGTAAAAGAGGTTGCTAAGTACTGGGTCAGAATGACTGACAATGACAATCTGTAATCATTTTATTAAAGGTTATTAAACACACTCAGGAATAATATGATTTTATTAACAAAGATTATTCTTAGAACTTACAGTATTATAATTATGTTATTATAAAAGAAATGTCATTATAAAGGATAAGTGATTGAGAAGGGTAGACATTTCTGTCATTAAAAGGTGTAAAGTGTTAATATCAAGAATTTCCACAGTTTATTAAAATAGCTTTGTTTTTTGAAAATTAAGGAAATTATAAACAAAAAACTTGACTATTTTGTTATTGATACCTATATCTTTATTTTCTGATGCAAACCATAACATTTTGAAACAGCGTTTGCTAACATTTTTTATTAATAGGCTGGAAAGACAAGACGCTTGATCATCAGAGTGATTTACTTTTTGTCTAACAAAATATTTCCCTCTGAAGTATTTTCTAGAGTTTTCTTTAGTAGAATTTCTAAAGGACAGGTGGAGGAAATAGTGTTTCTTCTGAATTTGTCTTGATTGCAAGAAATGAGCTAATTTCATTCATTGGTTCCTCCCAAGTCACTTCTATGCGACATTGTCTGATTGGAAATACACTTCAAAAGAACCATTCATTTGCATTTCTTATTAGGAGAACAGGAAAAAATCTAATGGAAATAATTAGTTGCCTTTCCCTGTAGCTCTTTAAAAAATACTTGGCAAAAATTCTATATAAATGTGCCTTAAAATTTGGGGTACTAGTTCAGGCATGTGTTTCTATTCTCAGAAAAATGTTTACTTCTGCTAAATATATTATTTTATTTTCTGAATTAGAATGAGATGTCCCGATTGACTCTATCAAATGGGTCATATATACTGAATTTGATCAGTAACATATTTCACTGTATTCTTTTCCGTGAAGAAAACCCTACTAGTAGTCAAATTGCAAAAGCAGACAATATTTTCTCTGAAATCTAATAAGAAAAGTACCTATTTGCCTTATTAGACTAAATTTTGTTACTACAATAAAAATGCAACCAACTTCTTTAAACCTGAAGATTGTTGACACTTCAAGGTTAGCGAAGAAAATGATTTCAGAAAGTCATTTAGTGAGTCAGGTTCATTCTGGTGGTTTTTATTTGTTTGTTTGTTTTGTTTTGTTTTCAAATTGTCTTTGAATTGGTTCATTTCAGAGTTCAAGCAGGCTAACAATGAAAGTTTTCTTTGTAGCTTTGAAAGAGAAATGAGAATAAATGGGTCATTTCCCCATAAAAATAGAACATGAAAATGATAAACATTTACCATGCCTCCTCACATATCATTGACAAGAATTCTGTTATAATGATTTATTTAAATTCATAGGTGATTGTGAGATTTCTTCTTCTTTGTGATTTACCTAACTAGAAATTCTTAGAAGACTATGTGTTTGGAGAAACAAATGATCATTTTTTGTACCATACTATTAGAGTTATGATAAAAAATCTAGACAAATTGATTTTTACATATGCTACTAGATCGAGTTATGAGTGTGTTCAATGGCACTAAATAAATCTTTAATTTTAAAAGAGAACCTAATTTAGATGGTCTTTTGTTCCTTTTTATGATTTAATGTCTTACAACAGATCACTTTACTTTTATTGTGTGTGTATTTGTCAATTTACGTTCTTTTAATTGAGACAACACTGTTTTACATAATTATATATGTATTTCAAGATTGATTTTTTTGGGGAGACCACTCCCGGTGAACACCCAGGGTTTACTCAGAAATCACTTCTGGTTTGGGGGAACATATGAGACACCAGGGGATCAAACTGCGGTCTAACCTGGGTCAGCCGAGTTCAAGGCAAATGCCCTACTGCTGCGCCATTGCTCCAGTCCCTCAAGACTGCTTTTTCATACATTCCTCCATACAAGTAATTTGCCACACTAAACCTACCATTAAAGTACCAAACATTCTCACCACCATCTATTGACCCATACCATTTGGGTTTCTTACACTCCTTCTTCTGGCAAATTAAGTTCTGCAATCAAAGTAAGTCTAAGGGTTAGCTTTGGATTGATTTGTCTGTTTCTTTACTGTGTCTCTTTATATACCACATATGGGTGAGAACATCCAGTTTCTGTCTTCCTCCTTCACACTGATTTCACTCAGTATGTCCTATAGTTCCACAAATCTGTTGCAAATGGCAAAATTTCATTTTTTCTTACGGTAATAGTAGTGTGTGTGTGTGTTTGCAAGTGTGTGTAAAACCTTTTCTTCATCTAATCATCTGTCACTGGGCACTTGGATTGTTTCCATGTCTTGCTAGTATGAATAGTGTTACAATAAACATAGGAGTGTCTATGTAGATATATATACTTTTGAAATTTGTTTTCATGTTTTTCAGATAATATGTAGGAATAGAATAGCTAGCTCATATAGTAAATCTATTTTTATCATTCTGAGAGACATACTTTTCAAACAGAGTGGTTAAATTTATGTCCCCACCAACAATGTAATAAGATTCCTTTTTTCCTGTAACTTTAGCCAACAATTGTTATTTCAGAGTTTTGTGATTTAAGGCATTCTAATTGGTATGAAGTTATACTTCTTTGTAGTACTGTTTTTCATTTTCTTGAAAATCAGAAATGAGAAGTATTTGTGTATGTTTGTGTGTACATATGTGTGTAAATTGTTGGTCATCTATTTGATACCACCATTAAATTCTATGATCCTTATCTAGAATCTTTATGTTTAGAGTGACTTGTTGACAATGGTATATTTAAGTAATTTTTTTCTCCTAAATTATCATTCCCTCTTTAAATCTCACTTCTGATGGCATTTCTAAGAATTGTCTTCTATCCTATCTCTTGCTAAAGCATTCAAATTTAAGTTTTGATTCATTGTTTATATTTTGTCCATAAAACTAGGAACAAAGTGAAAAACAAGAGCATATAACTCTGGAAGTATGGCAATAATCAGGACACAAAATCTGTAAATCACAGTTAGACCAAACCCTTAACTAGGTCTCCTCCCTGCTGAGAACCCTGAAGCATTGTAAAATGTAGGGCCAGGAATTTTGTATTAAAATAGGTCACCCCAGACATATAATAACACCCCTCAGACGCCAGAGTTTAATGGGATTATCGGGAACATTGGATTCAGCCTAGGCACTCTGAAAATGAAAACTTCATCAAAAAACTTAGAGATCTAATTTGCTTTATTAAATGATTCATGGATTGGCCAGCATACCATCGTGTGAGCAGAAAGGACCTGTAAGGTGCTTTCAACAAATTGAAAGTTTTTATAGTCAGAAAGAGGGTGTGATGTGGATATTAGTAGAGAAAACATATGGGGTCTATTCTGGAGGCCCTTGAACACTACCAGAGTGGTCTTGGTGGTCTGTAACTCCCCATGGCCTGAACATGGCTCAATCCTTGGGTCACAACATCCAAACATCTGACCTGGTTGCTGAGAATTGCCAGGATTGTTCCCCAAATCCTTTGAGCACCACTGGAAGCTTTCTCACTCCCCGAAAGGAAGAAAATAGATGATTTCAAATTGCCAACAGCATTCATTGTTTTAAATCAGGTTTTTGCTGTTGTTGTTTGTTTTTGGCCACACCCGGTGATGCTCAGGGGTTACTCCTGGCTATGTACTCAGAAATCGCGCCTGGCTCAAGGGAATCATATGGGACGCCGGGGGATTGAACTGCAGACCATCCTGGGTCAGCCACATGCAAGGCAAAAGCCCTACCACTCGAGCAACCACTCGAGCCCCTTAAATCAGTTTTAAAAAGGAAGATTACAAACAAAAAAAATCCTTGAGTAAGAAAAATATGTAAAGACTACTTAAGTAAACTTTCCCTCCAAAGCAGAACCAGTTTTATTTAAGGGCTTCAAATGTATTCTTTAACTTTTTGCTTATTTGTAAACTTGCAGCTCTCCGAGGCAATCTTTTTTTTTTTTAATTGTTTTCAACATAAAGAAATCCTTTAGTCTAGAGTTGATATTTCTATTCTGTTTCCCAATTACTTAGTTGTGGATTAACTGAACCAGGCCACTTTGAATGTTGTGAGAACCTACTATTTTTTTTTAACTTGTTACTTTGTTAGTTGATACTAAAATGTTTGCAGGATTTCACTTCCATTAATTCGTTATTTAATTGAATGCCTATGGTAAATGAAGCACTGATTTCCCATACCTATGTATCTTCTATTAGTCACACGACAGGTTGTGCTAAATTGCAGTAATTAGGAATTTTAATATCTCCTTTTTTTTTGGCGTGTTTCTAAAGGCTCCCTGGACACCTCTGATGATTCTTAGGCAATTATCTTAGACAATAGTCTAAGAGTGACTGTTTCATGGAAAGACCCAAAAATGATTGTTGTGGGATTGTGGAGTTTGACTGGGTCGCCCTAGTTCTTCTAGGGGTTCACACAGTGATTCACAGGATACCACATAGTTGCAGGAATGGAATCAGTTGGTTAAACATTAATCTTGTGCCCTAACTCCTAGCTGCAACCTCATCTCCAATATTTTAGTGGCTTAAAAATTCCCCAAACATTTATAAATTTATTACAAACCCATTTCAAGTGTGAGAAATATGCTTTATGATAATTGTATTTGGAAATGTGTATGCCAATGAATTTTTCATGACATGTGGTTATATGGAAATGGAAGGGAAAGATGTTAGCTGGATATTTTTTTAAGGTTTTAATTCAAGGAAACCACAGTTTCTATTTGCATTTTATGGGTAAGCTTTGTTTTATGGAAGGAAATTAGAATCATACAAATTATGTAAAAGAAGAAGCAGAATTATTAGCCACCCACATAAAAAACACACCCCAAACAGTATGTTTGGCCAACAAATGATTACCATATATATTCGAGTATAAGCTGACCCGAGTATAAGCCCACCCACCAATTTTACCCTAAGAACCCTAAGAACTGGGAAAACTTAGTGACTCAAGTATAAACTGAGATGGAAAATGCAGCAGCTATTGGTAAATTTCAAAAATAAGAATATATACCCAAAACAATTACAATAATTAAGGACTCGTAGGTTAAATTGTTTTCAATATTTATTGCTAAAGAAAAAATGTAAACGAGCAACAATAACTTTAAATAAAGTGCAGAAAACCATAGATTAACAGATAAACAAGCTAAATCACAAAGGCTAAATCCTTCAAAACTGGACTCCTTCTCAACCTCATCTGTATGTCCAGACAGCTTCAGCTGTACTGATGTGAGGGGATCAACATAGACATTGCCATCATCACTAAGTATACAGATATCATCATCACTGCTCTCGGTCTCATACAAAGTGCAGAATATTGTGGGTTAAATACTTAAGTGGCATCCAGTTCAGTTCAGCTGCCTACCTCTTTGGCTCAGCTGCGACTTGTGGACTGAGCTGAAGCACTGCCCCCTCCAGTAGACAGCAGAAGATGACTTGAGACTACTTGCATTTGATTCAGTGGACATGCACCAATCAAATAACCTGTATGACCCAAGTATTAAGCCAAGTTTGTTTTTTTCTGCATAAATTTTGTGCCATAACTCGGCTTATACTCAACTCAAGTATATAGGTAATTTATTTTTATTATTATGTACAAAATACATATACCAATTCCCAAAGGAGATCATGAAATTGTGTTCAGTAGAAATATGTCTCAGAATATCTGAATGATCAGAACTTCTGTTTGATCTGCAGACATGCATTTTTTACAAGAAGACTTCCTCTTACATTCTAATATAGACTTCAAAGTAGACTAGGATAACTAATAAGTGTCCTGATAGAGAAAGAGAAAGATGAAAGAAATTCAGCATATACTAGTCTGGCTCAGACTATTCCCACCAAGACAAATTCATAAATGCAGATACCTGAGGCTGAGAAATATTCTTGGCTCCACTCCTAGGATTAGGCCCTTTAGGATATTGTTCTTTGTGACTATTGAAGATTCTTTCCTTTCTTAATTTGTGGGCATATCTGAAAGACTGAAGTTAAGGTATTTGTCTCCATTAGGTCTGAGCATGAAAGCCTACTTTCTACCATGACTCCTAAGTCTACTTTGTACCTACAGATGGTTGGACAATAGAAGGGATCAATTAAGTTGTAATAGTGACAGTCCTTTAAAGTTCAATCCAGAGCTTACTTTTTATAAGTGCTATTTAAAAATTTTGTATTGAAGTACTGTGGTTTACAATATTGTTCGTGAGAGTTTCATACATCATCATCCTATATCCACCACCAGAGCGCCCACTTTCTTTCCTCATTAAACTCAGTTCTGTAGACAAATCCTCTAGTTCTGTTGCCTTTGATCATACCCTTCCTAAGTATCTTTAAATCCCACAAATAAGAGAGATCATTCTGTATCTATTCTTTTTCTTCTAATTCACTTTACCCAGCATGATGCCCTCTAGTTCCATTTACATACTGACAAATCCTACGATCGTGTCCTTTCTTACAGCTGCATACTATTCCACCCGGTGTATATATCATGACTTCATTACCTCCCATCTGCAGTTGGACATTTGGGTTGTTTCCTATTTTGGCTATTGTATACAGGCATGCACATATCATTTCAATTTCAAATTTACCAAACTAGTATGCCTTTTTTTGTTTAATAATTTCTTTATTGAAGCACCTTGATTACAGGAATGTTCATAGTTGGGTTTCAGTCATTGAATGTACTCCAGTGGACTTAATAACAAAGTTACCTGAAAATTTTTAATCTTACCTATTTAATTCCAGTCAGCATATTATACTAAGAATCCTATCTGGAGTTCTTTGTAAATTTTTGTTCTTAAGGCAGTTAATTATTTAAGTTTTTCATTTACTTATTGCTTCATATTCACTTATTACAGATATGATGAACAGATTCAACTTGAATGAGAGTTCCATTAAGCTCATTTTCTGGAAGATTTAGTTATATCTTATTTCAATCCTTGCCCAACGGGCTGAGTTTTACTTGGTCTTTTTTGTTCAAAGACCGTGTATATTATTTGACTCTAAGAACCAGCTGTATCTTCCTGTAATTCCCTGTGATTTTGTATTCAGGGCTCATTTGCAATGATTTTATTCTTGTTTACAGAGCAGTTAATTTTTTTCTGCTTAAGTCTTGATCTTATAATGCTCTTCCTGATGCAGACATTAACTGTCTATATGTCTCACAAATGTTATTTCTCTAATATCTTTTCCAAGAATCTGGAACTCATTAAATACTCAATTTATTATAAAGTTTTTTTTTTTACCAAATTATTACTTTACTATTAAACTAATGCTAGTTTCTGATAATACTCTCTACTACCTGCTGCATTTTTGCTTAGCCAGAACTACGTTTTGGTTACCTTAATTATTTTAGTCATTTCATTTAACTCAAATGTCTAGATCAATTAAGATGTGCTAGGTTTTATTTTGGAACAAAAAATGCACAAGAATTTAGTAGTCGAAAAATCACACAGGCTTATTTATTGCTCAATCTGTATGTATATTAGGTCTTAAGGGTGAATAATCTACATTATTGTCATTCAAAGATTCAACTGACAAGTTTGATGGATAGGGTCTTTAAAGACTTCTAGAAAAAAGGTTGGTTCTATTTCTGTTAGTCAAAAGAAGTCACATAGCCACATCTAACTTAAAGAGGGAGAAGAAATGCAGAAGAAATTTTCCTTTCTAGAAGGAAGGAAACAAAAAAAAATATTACTCCTTTGAATTAATGACTACCCTTTTCCTTTAAATTTCTTTAAGAGATTTGTTTATTGTGTATTAGATCTAGGTTTAGAGCCTTAACTGTGCTAGATTTATAACATCTACATCTGAATTTGATTCCATATTCAAACATTTTTAGTATTAAGCTATTTAAATAAGCTAAGCATAAAAAATATTTGTATCACTCCAGCTATCTTTCAGAAAAATTTCATTGAAAAATAAATAAAAATATGCACCAAGAGTATTTTTATAAATAGAGATCTATAAAGTATTAGATTTTTCAAATATTCATACTCATAACTCATACCACTTACTCCTTGAAGTGTCTGATTAAGTAGAATTTACTTAAAACTTTCCATTCTCATCTACATATGTGAGAGGCTCGTGTTAGAGTATATTTGTAAAAAAATAAAGTAAAATAAAATAAAACAAAGAAGGTCATTTCAGGACCTTGGAATTTTATTTGTTCAAGGCATAAACCCTATATCTTTTAAAAGATTCAAAGGCAGAAGCATATTTTATGAACAACAATAATGTTCTTTAATATTGCAATTATTTTCATTGGCTTGTGATTTATAGTCACTGAAATTATTTTGCTTTCAGGAAAATGGCAACAAAATAAAGAAAAAACAAAAGAAAACAAAATAAAACAAACTAAATAAAAAGGTTTAGGACAATTATTTTTCCACCGTTATCACAAACCATTAGGAAAATCTGCATCATAGGTCTAGTAGGATAATCATTTATTGTTGTTTAGATTATTCTTTAGTTATTTGGAAAACCTCTTCATCTGATGACTCTTTATTAAGTAGCAAACAATACTGTCTTATGCAATATGCCTTTTTTGTAAAACAGAAATATACTTTATTTTTCTTCTGCACATAATTATCACAGTCAGTCAAACTGTTTCAAAAAGAGATTAGTTTTTCTTTTAGAGCTATGTTGGGTCAAAGAGTGAGTAGCATTCTCTAAGTCTCCTGTGGCCACTGCACCACTGAGCTGATGGTAATAACATTCCCCTGCTTTCCTTTTCTCCAGATATCTATCTCAAATCCTGAACCCCACTGTTGAATTGATCTTTCTAAAAACCTTTATTCATTCAGTCCAAGAGGAAAATATCTTTGAAAATATCTTTGTAGGATGCTGTTTAAAACCTTTATCTAAGAGGAATATATCTTTGATTCCCTGTTGTTTATAGGATGAAGTTCATGCCTTGTGCGTACTTGACCTTAATTCTTGGTACCATATGATCTCCCAGATTTTGCCAGGTGCGTCCTCACCACTGGGTGAGTCCAAGAGGTCCCTGAACTGGGTGGCTCAAATAATTTCAGGCACTGCAGAGCCTGAGT
The DNA here is from genome assembly GCF_024139225.1 of Suncus etruscus. Taxonomy (NCBI): domain Eukaryota; kingdom Metazoa; phylum Chordata; class Mammalia; order Eulipotyphla; family Soricidae; genus Suncus; species Suncus etruscus. Next base: position 15,451,552 of record NC_064862.1, read on the forward strand.
AGCACTGCATTCTTGCACATAAAAGTGACAGTAGACAGTAGCACTCACTGGGAGATAAATCCTAGACCTCACAAGGGCCATTTGTGAGTCTCCTCCTTCCAAAGACATCCAATTGGCAACTGATTGGTAATGTTTGCATATATGAATTATACTTATGATTGGCACTTAGGTCTCAGGCTCATAAGGGAGGTTGGAAGTCTCTTAAATGCAATAAACAAAAACCCAGAATTTTCTTCTAGCTGAAAAAAAGAAGACATGGACTCGGAAGGTCTATTAGCATTTTCTGTACCAGATGAATTAATAGTCTTATAAGAAGCTAGACTTTAGAAAGGTATTTGAATATGTGATAAATATAAGTGTAGATTATAAAAGATTATAGTATAGAAAATATTCAAATATGTTTTATTTGTACTGAAACTCAGTTTTCAGTGTGACTGTGTGTACACCTCAGGGTGGTGAGAAGTGACACCAAGACACCCCAGGGTGTCCTACCTTTCAACTCAAGTTTATCATTTATCTATGATGGTGTCCAATTTTAGTTTAAGGCCAGCTCTGTTCAACTGCCCACCTCTACACCTATACCACCCTATTCCCACTGCAGACAGCTGTCTCTGCCCAGATTTTAGCTGTGCTTCTGACTACTGGCTATGGAGAGAAGAGGATCCTATTACTGCTTCCTTGAGTTTAATTTGGTAAAGAAGTTCACAGAAATCAGAGAATTGTATACTTATCACAAAAGAAATTAAATTAGGAATAATTAAACAGAAGAGATGCTTAGGACAAGGTATGAGGAAACTAATCACCATCTCTGCCTTCTTCAGGCAGCCAGTCTTAATATTTAAAGGTTCACCAACTTGGATTCCCATTCTTTAAGGTTTATATGAAGGTTTTGTTATGGTAAGTTTGATTGTTGAGTGACTTCTGATGATTCTGTTGCTTCAACCTCCAGCCAACCTCCCTTCTTGGGGCAGGGAATAAGAGCTGAGATAACTAATCACAAGGTTTTCCCCTGTAAAACTAGTCCCATCCTTAAGTTACCTAGGGTTTTGTAAAAATCACCTTTTAAATATAACAAAAATATTTATATGCCATTTAACATAGAATATTTTAAGAATTTAGCTACTAAAAGCCTAACATACATGAAATATATTTAGAATAGTCAAATTATTGTGGTTTTATGTACCACAATAATTCTATTTTAGTATGTATTTTACTAACCAATTTATTGATAGCTTGGAATATGTTTCCCATAGAATTTAGAACATTATTCAATCACTATTAAATATTATTAATATTATTCAAAAGGTAGATAAGTATGGCTTTGAATCAAAGTTAATTTTTTTATTTTTTTTGAATCAAAGTTCTTGACAAGTTTAAATTACATTAGCTACCTCTTTGATATATATGTCATTTTATTACAAATAGAATTTGATATGACATGATTTATTTTCCCCAAAGCTATTCTAATTATTCAGTAAGTCTTGCTTCAATTATAATTCTAATTTATAATATTTTTGCTTCACATTTCTCAGGAATCTGGGTATCTAGTATAAGTGGCTGATTTTAGCTTGAAAAACAATCACTCCTTTGTCTTCTATTCTCCAGAGACTTGCTCTGTTCACTCTGTGCACACAATGGGAGATTTGTGACTCTAGTATCTCATCAATTTCAGGGTATCATGAAAGCTTATAGGAAAGGTGTATTTTGGATTGCACAAAGCTCAATTTTTATCAAACTTTGCATATGTCTTTTTTTTTGGCTGACTTTTTTTGTCTTCCAAGAAAGATCCCAAATAAAGGATCACACTCACCCATCCAACATATTTAGAGAAAATGCACCCTATATCAGGGCTCTGTCTAAAGACTGAAAATAAAGAAAATGCTCTACTCAAAATGAAAATATAAAATCATAATGGAACTAGAAGTTAAGGCAGTAAATGTGTACATATAAATTTATATACATACATTAATGCTATAAATGTTGAGATTGAGGTATAAATAAGTGTGATGAAAACCAATGGAAGCTCAGGGGGTGGAGTGATAGCACAGTGGTAGGACATTTGCCTTGCACATGGACGACTTGGACAGACCTGGGTTCAATCCCTGGCATTCCATATAGTCCCCAAGCCTGCCAATAGTGATTTCTGAGCACACTGGGAGTATCCTCTGAGCACCACCGGGTGTGGCCCAAAATCCAAACAACCAAAACCAAAAAAAAAAACAAAACAAAAAACAAAAAACAAAAAAACAAAACAAACCAAAAAACATAGGAAGTTCAAAATATTGACCATTCTAGAGCTGTTTCTTCTAAATTGTTTATATTATCCCTTAATGAACATTTTCTGGTTTTTATTTGTTTCACATAATTAAACAAAACTTCATATTAAAATTTTTATGTACATAAGACCTGGTTCTATGTAAGTGGACTGTTTTTCTATCTTCCCTAATAACCTAATCTGCTTTGGACTTTTCAGGATATTCTCACTTGTCTTTTGGGCTATACATAATTCTGTATGGAACCTTTATGATATTCTTTTGTTTCCTCCAAAGATTCTATATGACTGTAAAAACTTATCATTATTGAAGGATGAGTATTGTGCATAAAATAACTTCTTAGTTTTCCTTGCATTAATTATTATTCATTTTATATTCTTTATATAAACATTCTGCTCTTTATCTGGAAATGTTGGCACATTCACTTATTTATCTGACCATCACAAGTTAAAAAGATATTATTTGGGCTGAAAAATAGTATAGTAGGTAAGGTATGTATTGTATGCCTTGTATGCAGTTGACCCATGTTTAATCCTCAGCATTTCATATGGTCCCTCCCCCAGCCCACGGAGTGATCCCTGAGCACAGAAGGAGTAAGCCCTGAGCACTACTAGGTATGGCCCCAAATAAATAAAACAGTAACAGTAAGATATTGTCTTGATATTTTGGGTATGCTTTATGTGATAAAGGTCTTTTCATACATTAAAATAATTTTTTACATTATTTTATCCATTTACATAAAATTTTAGTGGGGATAGTTGTTTTAATGACAATATTGCCTTCAGTTAGAAAGCTAAGATTTAAGCTCAAGTTTCTGACTTTATAATCTATTGTCTACTACTGCAGACTTTGCAGAAGTAATGCTTTGACACTTTCATTTGAGTCATCTATACTGTGAAAAATATTATATAACTGTGAAAAAATTATATATATTCTTATACTTCTTTAAGTAGCAAAACTCTTTCTCCTGCTGTTAATACATAGACATTTTAAATACATTATAATTTATAAAAGTTATGAATGCTAAAGAAGGGAAAGCTCTAGTTGCCAGAATCAAAGGGATACTTAAGGCCTGAATGTCAAATTAAATTATTTTGCTTTGGCATTTTAAGATTAGAGGGCAGGGGGTGTTGTATTAAGTTTGGTAGAGGAGTAATGAATGGTGTTGATTACTCTTTTGAAATAAGATGCATGCCCTTGAAAGCAAATAAAAGAATAGAATATAACAATTATACCAAAAATGAGGAGTGAAAAAGAATATGGGAAAAGTTTTCTATCTATTCAAAGAATAACAAAGAACTTGACTATGTCATAATTCTGGCTGGAGAAAAAATGAGTGAGATATTCAATTCCTAGATCAGAGTCCCAAATGTATGTGAAACCTGAAACTATTTAACACATATTACCAATTTTCTTAGGTTAAAAACAAAATTTAAAATATCTAATATAGTGAAAAACCCTGTGGGTATTTAAGTAAAAAAAATGATAAAACTACCATGTACAAGCTAATTCAGGGTACATTTTCTTCTTTAGAAAAAAAAATGACCCCACAAAAAAATGAGATCATGAGAAAAAAATAGAAAACACGAAAGAAAATATAACATGTGGAATGAGTCAGCCAACACATATGTAAAAGGAATTGCTTTCTGGGAATTTGAGATAAATGAACAAATCCAAGGAGGCCATGCAATAAATACTATACTGTCAAAATCATTGAAAGAGGCAAAAAAGAGGACAGATAATTAAGAATATAAAATGGTATTGATAAAGTAGATCACATATTTTATGAAAATGCAAATTATATATCCTATCAATAAACAATGAGTCACTAAAACTATATTTCATAACTTGAACATATACTATTTATACATATACACAACTAAGAAAATTTCCCAGGAGGAGTCCTGGAGATGGAACAGAAGATTGGAGAATATACCTGGTGCGCACAAACACCGAAGTCTGAACCTGGGAGTCTCATGGTCCCATTGGATATAGATCTTGTGGCCTCTGGCACCATTGTTCCAAACACTAAATTTTTTAAGTCCACAAAACTGGATTAAGTATGGGTATGAAGGGTCTCTAAAATGGTTTTCTGTATGACAAAACTAAGAATATTTTCCAGAATGCTACAAAAGGGACAAAGTGATGGTATTAAGAAGTCAAGAGAGGGGCCGGAGAGATAGCATGGAGGTAAGGCGCTTGCCTTTCATGCAGGAGGTCATCAGTTCAAATCCTGGCGTCCCATATGGTCCCCCGTGCCTACCAGGAGCAATTTCTGAGCATGGAGCCAGGAATAACCCCTGAGCACTGCCGGGTGTGACCCAAAAACCACACACACACACACACACACACACACACACACACACAAAGAAGTCAAGAGAATTGGAGGAATAAGAGAATTGATAGTGATCTATGTTTTTCTGAGTGTTCAAATGTATCAAGTTCTCAGATTTCAAGATTATGATATTACCTTCATTGAGGACAGTGCTGTGCAAATAACTAGAAATTTGGAACAAAAGTTTAAGTGCATCCAATTATCTGGGAATGAAACTGGGTAAGATGAATGTTTAAGCAAAGTCTCAGAAGAAATTGATTTTATTGTTACAAAATTTAATAGCTCCACCCTTAAATTTGTTTTTTATCAAATTTATATATATATATATATATATATATATATAATCTGTGTTTGTCCATCACTCATCTGTTTAACTGAAGTTGGATTCCTTAGTTTAATTCATGATTAAATTTTGTATTTGGTGCTTGGAAACTAATGTTTTATGACTCTAGTAGCTAATATCTCTGATTCTGCCAGTCAGATATTTCTGGCTGGAACAAAGGGCAGAGAGGTCCTCTCTCTCCTGACATGGACTCTTGTTAACAGGAGTTAACTAAGAGTAGTCCTTTGAGTACTTAAATAAATAAGAAAATATTAACAGATCCTAAGGGGAAAATTGACAGCAATACGATAATAGCAACAGATTTAAATTCCTTTCTTTCAACAGTGGATAAATCACTCAGACAGAAAATCAATAAGGAAACATTAGGCTTGATGGACAGAACAGACATATTTAGAGCATTCCAGCTAGCAGCAGCAGAATATACACTGCTTTGGTCACATGAAGAACATACAACAGAGACAGAGTAGATCCACACTTGTACAGGCAATTAATTTTTTTTTTTTTTTGCATTTTGGGCTATATCTGGCAATGTTTAGGGCTTTCTTCTGGCATTGCGCTCAGTGATCCCTCCTGATAGGGGTTGGAGAATCATGGAAGATACAGAGGATAGAAGTCAGGTCAGATGTGTGAAAAGCAAGCTTCTTACCAACTGTCCTATCACTCTGGCTATAGGCAATTATTTTTTAATAAAGGAATTCACAAAATATAATTTGGGGAAAATAAGTTGTTAGGAAAACTGGATAGCAACATTTAAATTATTTAAATAGCACTACTCTATTTTGTGCTTTATACATAAAAATAAATTCAAAATAAATGAAAAACTTGAATGTGGATCTGAAGTGATAGTTCAGAATACAGTGCATTTCCCTTGCATATAGTCAAACTGGTTTCCATCCATAAGCACTCCATATAGTCACCCAGACCCTGCCACCAGTGATAGCTAAGTGCAGAGCTAGGAGTAATCCCTGAAGATAGCTGGATATGGACTCAACAAAAGACTCAACCACACAACAAAGAAAGGAACTTGAATTCAGACTTGAAACCATTCCTAGAATGAAAAATAGGGTTAGTAAACTTCAAATTATTCTATATCAAACTAGAAAAAAATTTTGTAACAGAAGATATCAATGTAAAAAGCAATCTGTGAAACAGGAAAGGACATTTGCAAATCACATTTCCAAATAATACACAAGATATTCATACAGATCAATAGCAATAAAATAAAATAACTAATCAAAGTAGAAAATTAAAAAGTAAAAGAGTGGATGATGTTCTGGAGAAACAATACATAGGATAGGGTTCTTGCCTTTCAAAAGGCAATTCTGGGTTCAATTCCTATCACCCCATATGATCTACTGAGCCCTCTAAAAATGATCCCTGAATGCAGAGCCAAGAGTAAACAATGAGTACTGTTGAGTACACTCCCCAAAATGTTAGAGGGATCAGAAAATACATTATTCCAAAGTATGGGTGCCAGAGAGATAGTACAGCAGGTAAAGTGCTTAATTTGTACCAAATGGGATCAATCTCCAGCATCCCATATAGTCTTCTGAGCCTGTCAGGAATTAATCCTGAGTTCAGAGCCAGGAGTAAACCCTGAGCTATGCCAGATATGGCTCCAAAGCTAAAAATCAAAACAACTCCCTAAAAACATCAAAGAATATATATAAATAGCCACTAGAGACATGTGAAGCTGCTTCATGGTCTTTAGGAAATAGAAACTACAGCATTTCATCCTGTTGAAATAGCAATTACCAAAAAGACAAGAGATAATGAATGATGGTGAGGAGGTGCAGAGTAGGGAGCCCTGGTTAGTGGGAATGTATAACTCTATAATATGAAGACAATAGCTCATGAAGTGAGTAATAGCAATGCATTTGATTAATCAATTCCAAGTCTAGATATTAAATGATGTAAATGATCATTATATGTCAGTGTTGAGAGTATTTACAATAGATAAACTATGCACATAGAATACAGATCATTTATATGTCTATAGATAATATTTCTATATAATCATATGCTAATATCCCTGTAGTTACAAACATATTGACTAGTATAAAACTATTTTCAAACCTAAAATGGAAGAAAATCCTGTCTTTGGTAAAAATATTAGATTAACTGGGAGAGCAATATAAGTCAGATAGAGAAAGACAAATGCCACCTAACATCACTTTAAGGGAGCTGGGGGGAAAGATAAAGGAATCTGGAGAGCTTTTACTAACATACAAATTTTAGTTCTATGCTATACATAGTTCTCATGTATAGCATGTGACTATAGTTGATAACTCTATTGTGAAATTAAAATTTTCTTGAATAGTAGAACTTAAATGCTCTGTCTCCCTCAACACACAAAGGTAAAAAGAAAATGTAATAACAAAGAATGAATCTTCATATACAGAAAATAATCATAATACCGACAAAGCTCCTTTCTCAAGGACATTAGTAAGACATCAGCAAATCAGTGATGATAGAAGAGACCATATCTCTCTGGTAGGAAGATCGGGTGAAATAAAAGATCAGAAGTGAGAGGCCACGTGGGTAGCATTTGGTCTACTGTACCAAAGGAGCCAATCAGGAATTGGCTCATTAATTCAGCAAATGTTCTTTGAGCAATTTGGTGATTCACTTCTCTAGATTTTATAGCTTCAAATGGAAACTAGATGAGATCTAGGTTGATCTACTTATTTTCCTACTTGTTTCCATATGCTCTCCACACCTGCTAGGCAAAATAAAACTATACACTTGTTTTCAGTGGTAGACAATGGAAGTGGTGATTGGGCTTTGTGCAAAGGAAGTCTAGTGTATATTCGCTTCTATTTATTTCAACCCATTGACAATAAACAATGTGTTCTTATTCTTTCTGTATAGACTACTGGGTAATTGTCCCACTAGTAATCCAGACCCCATTTATTTTGGTTGTCTCAGAATCTCATTTCTCTTTTGGTGCTTTTCTACAGACTTCTCTATAAATAATTGCTCCTACCCTTTAAACTTGCTCAAGTTCTTAAAAATAAATCAAGGGAAGCCAGAGAGATAGTACAGTGGGTAGGGTGCTTGCCTTGTATGTGACTAATCTTGGTTTGATCTTTGGCACAATATATGATGCTCCAAGCCCACCATGCATGATTCCTGAATGCAGAGCCAAGAGCACTGCCAGATGTGGTTCCCAAACAATCAAAAAATCAAAAATCAAGGTAAAATAACAGTAACAATAACAAAAGAAAGACTATTTTCGCCATGCTTCAGAACCTCTGTTTTAGGAGGTCACATGTTATTGTTTCAATAACACTTAATTTTACTTTAATCAGATTTTTGTCCCTCTAGCGCAGGGGTCTCAAACTCATGACCCGCAGGCCGTTTGCGGCCCTCCTATACAACATTTTGTGGCCCGCGACCGGCCTTCAAATATCGCAGTATTCGCGATTATTCGCTTACCGAATAATCACAATAAAAATGGCATTAGTAAGAAAAAAATCGCATTAAACATTCACATACCCCGAGCAGTTCCGTTCGGGGTATGTGAATGTTTAATGCGATTTTTTGCGATATTTTTCTTACTAATGCGATTTTTTATTGCGACTATTCGGTAACCAAAATCCCTTATGCGGCCCTGCCTCACCCTGACTTTGTCTCCTGTGGCCCCCAGGTAAATCGAGTTTGAAACCCCTGCTCTAGCCTAAATCTATCTGATGCTGACTTCTGTTCCCTCCTTTTATTATACTTTATATTTACTCTCACTTTGAAAGCCCTCTTTTCTTCTCCTTCGTCCCTCTATTTACTCCTGCTACCTCCTGAAATGCTATTATTTGGTATGTCTAATGAACCTACAGGCTTTGTTTCTGACTCTTCCTCAGTTGCAGCAGAATCTCGCCTACTCTTAGGACTTTAGCTTCAACCAAAATCTCTCCTGAACTTTGTAAGCAAAGATCTAAGTACACAGTGAACATAATCAGGTGGACACAGGTAGGCAACACCAACATCTTATATCCAAAGCTGAATTTCTTGTCCTCTTTCTATCCCTTCCCCATGCCCTCCCTTTAATTCTTCATCATTGAGAAAAGTAAACTGTTGACACAAACCTGCCACACAACCTTGAATGTGGTAGCTACAAACTCATTAGGAGCTACATTTGCTCATCATCTTTTGCAATTTTATCTCTAGCAGTTTTGGCTCTGTCCCCTCAGAGACATCCTCCTAGTTCCTAACTTCATTCAAGTCCTCACCATCTTTCATTTGGCTTGTTGCCACAACCTTTGAAATGACTTTTATGCTTGCATTTTTATCTACCCTGATCTTGTCTTCATTCCCACTTGTTATTTACATTGTTCTATCAAAACATGTCATTTCTCTGATTTAAGTATTCCAAGTGCTTTGTTGTCTTTGGGATTGAGTCCAATCTCCTTGTCATCTTCTTTGTGACTGCTTTTGATTTGACGTCAGCTTACCTCCACCATTGTGAGTCAAGCAACTGCTTTAGCCTCTGTGCAACTTAATCTCTATTCCCTTTGCTGCCTCCCTACTCTCTCACACCTCTGTGCTCTTTTCTTGATGCTTTGAAGGGCTGTCAAGGCTCCTCAGCTCATGGAACTCTCTGGTTCTCTGGAGGATAGGAAACTCTTCCAGATGCTTCAACCCCTTACCATCCATCTCCTTTCAGAGAACTTGTGTTTGCTTCTGTCACAGAACTGTCTGCTGATGGGGGCCATTCTTGTGACTTTCCCAGAATGTGAATTTCTTGAGGAAAGCACAAGGTTTTCTTTGTCTGTTTCCAAGATTCATAATGAGTCTGTCAGAAATAAATGGGGACAACTTACAAATGATCTTCTTTATAAGGTGTCCTTCCTCTCTGTTTGATCCTATGAATGCTTTCATTTTTCAACAGAACCCAGAGCTTTTCTCTCCCGTCCCCCTATGTTTTGTATTTAGTGTGCATTTGATTTCTCACATCACTATATGATTACAGTCCTCTATCTCAGGTTAAGCTCAATTTATCCGGTCTAAAGGAACAACATTTAATTTTTCTCATTTTCTTTTTTTCATCTTGTTTCTTTAATTAATGCTTTGGTCTAGCATGGCCTCTCTATGTCCCTCTATATTTCTTTTTCTAGATATTTGTTTAAGTTATGTTTTTTTTTGTTTTGTTTTGGCTTGGCTCTGTTTTTTCATCTTTTCTCTTATGTGAAAGCTAAAAGCAGTCACCTTTTGTTCTACCTGCCAGTCAATCTCTAGTCCATGACAAATTAATGCTTACAAGCTTTTGTATTGAACATTTAATGGTTTCTCTCTGTGATTAGAAAGGAACACACAACAAAAACAAGTTGGAGAGAGACGATTTATCAAATGAGATGTTGGAAAAATTGCAATAAACATATTGATCTATCACATCTTTTGATTATGCTAACATGAGGCAAGGTGAATAATCTAAAATATTTACTAACCTCTTCACACACAAAATACTTTAACTCTAGCATAAACAAGATTGATTGCTCTCTAAGTCAATCTTCAATGTTAGTTTTGCCTTATTGAAAGAGGACAATCTTTAGAATAATAATATTCTGAAGTGCTCTATTTTTGCAAATATTTATAGTAACATTTTGAAACAACTATCAGTCATCCCAATTATAAGATAGCAAACTGAAGCAGGAAAAATAGGGCCACTATCTGGATTTGTAATTAAAATTTATAGATCAATAATGGGGCCTACATTAAGCACATATTTTATTCTGGTTGTGGAGGAGGGGTACTATACCCAGAAAGCTGTGTTAGAATTTTGTATTTGCAAATTATCTAATTTCCTTGTATATATTGATTTTTCTAAAGATTAAAGAGGCAGTACATAAGAATATTTAGCCATAGTTCCTGTGTATAAAAAGTACCTAAATGTTTGTGATGAAAATTGTGAGTAGAGATTTCCTGGGTGGTTTATGTGAAGTGGGAAGGAGAAAGGTGGCTGCCTCGAAAAGGACATCTACTGCTTTTCTATATCCACCTCTGTCACTCGGATAAATACCTGGGAGATTTAAAACTGATGGGGTCTGCAATGAGTCCCTGCACTGCACAGACGTTCATGCCCCACTGGCCCTATATTAGCTGTCAAGCTGCATCCAAAGTCCACTTGTTCTGCACAGCATGAGAGATGATCTCTGCCACCTGATTTCTCCAGACTTTGCATTTAGGCTTGAGTGAGGAATTGCTCTTTGCAAGAAAGCAAAAGCAAAAAGGTCCTCCTATTTTCCTCATAGTAAAGAATTTTAGGAGAAGGCAAACAGTGAGGTAGAAACAGATTTTATTTGTAAGTTCTGAGAATAAGAGAGAGAGACAGAGATAGACAGAAAGAGAGAGAAAGAGAGAGAAAGAGAGAGAGAGAGGAGAGAGAGAGAGAGAGAATGGGGTTTTGAAAGCAGGCAACATATACATGGACTTCTTTTTATCCCAAGCTGGCTTTCATAGTGTTTCTCCAAATCTGTCTCACATGTGGCAGGCAGAGTCCATTGCTAGGTTAGATGCCTGTTCTGATTCCAGTTAAAGGTCTTATCATTCCTTAATGGCAGGACAAGTTGGGAGTTGGGTCCTGGGGCTCATTGGTCTTATTAATTTCTAGTACTCATTGCCTTGGGGCTGGAAACTCCCTATCTGCCTTTCTTCCTGCTTAAATAAGAGTAGAAGGGAGTGAAGGATCAGAGTGACCACATGATGGATACATACACACACACGTCTACTAACATGCTTGATGATAAGTATGAAAGAGTCATTGTGGCAGATTACTGAGAAAAATGTTTTTCCATTATGTGTGTGACAAGAATCTTAAAGTAGGTTGTTGATGGGAAGAGAGATGAGTGTTATTCTCGGCTGGAGATACCCAGTATTCGGAATCATTAGCATATAAATACCATGTAAAGACATGAATCTGGATATTACTAAGGATTGTAGGGTCATCTACGAAATAGATTGGAAGTGCCATTTTAACAACTGGTTCTCATTGATGACATGGTACACTTACAGACAAGATTTTGTGCACTTGTGGGATTTTAATATGCATTTATATAAATAGTAAGTAAACTATAGTTGCCATTGAAATTATTTTCTTTCAATGCCATGTTGCAAAATTTATTCCAGCTTGTATAATCAGGCTTAATTTTTTTCATCTTCCTTTTCCTTTGTTATTGTGGTTGTGATGACCAAATCTGGCACTTCTAAAATTTACACATTTGGGAATGGTGTTTGTCAAAGTTATTTCTGGCCTTCGTGTTCATGTATCTTAGTTATGGTTCTCACACATCACCTGCTATGTATCAGATTTGCCCACTCTGCTACTGATTCAGACAGAATATCCCAAATTGCTGAGCCCTGGAAACAATTCTTGGTGAATGTGGGCAGCATCAGGAATAGAATTTATGACTAGGAGACAGACATTGGCAGCCATGGCCCAGCTCCTATCTAGGGGCTTTAGACTATTGATTATTTTACTTATATGTTGCACTTCAAATTTTTCTCTAATGATAAAACTGCTCTAAAGAATGTTCCTGTTTTTGCTTGGGCCTGCAAAAGTGATTATCTGAGAAAATCCTTAAACTCTGCTGAGTTATATATTCTCTCTCTCTCTCTCTTTTTTTTTTTTTTACAAAATGTTGTTGATATGCTCTATCTTGAAGACTTAATGCTTTTGTCTTCCTACCAGTAGTTAAATGGGTCTTCAATCTCTTCCTAACTTTTTAATACTTTTTATTTCTCTCTGATGTATTATTTTGCCATTTGAATGATCATGTTCTTAATTCTCTAGCTATTATCATTTGCATATCTCATCATTCACAATTTTAATATTTTTATTGCTTCCTTTAATTTGTGATTCTTTATGTATTTTTGCTTTAGTTTTTTGAACTACACCTGCTGGTACATAGAGCTTTCTCCTGCTTCTGTACTCATTCTTTTTTTTTTTTTTGGTTTTTCAGGCCACACCTGTTTGATGCTCAGCACTCAGAAATTGCCCCTGGCTTGGGGGGACCATATGGGACGCTGGGGGATCAAACTGTGGTCCTTCCTTGGCTAGCGCTTGCAAGGCAGACACCTTACCTCTAGCGCCACCTTGCCGGCCCCTGTACTCATTCTTGATGAGGCTCAAGAGACCACATAAAGAATCTGTGTGTACTAAATACAAAATTATTCTCCTTCCCACTGTACTATTTCTCTGACTAGCATTCTCACTATATTTGTCTATTTATAAATTCTTTGATTAGTTTTATACCCTTTCCACTGTATCACATGTTACCGTTTTTGAAGTCTGCATTATCCAATAATAACTTCTTTATTATTTACCAGTTTTGGAGGTCTCTATCATCTCTGCTTTGTCTTGTGTTTTCAAAGTAATGATTTGAAATTCAACTGACTCTTTGTCATTCATATATATATAGATGTAATTATTATATATTATATGTAATATAATATATAATATATCATAATATATATGATATAAATTATATATAATTTCTTATTATATATAAATAAATTATTTACAAATAAATGTATTTGATTATATATATAATTTCTTGGTTCCATTTGCTAGATCTCTGACTTGGAGCATCTTTCAGAATTTACCACTATTAATCTTTTAAAATAATCTTTTAAAATAAGTTAAAGGCAGGAGCAATAGCACAGCAGGTAGAGAGTTTGCCGTGCATGTATCTGACCTGGGTTTGATTCCCGCATCCCATATGGTCCCCTGAGCACTGCTCAGAATCAGGAGTAACCCCTGAGCATTGCTGGGTGTGGCCCACCAAAAAATAAAAACAACCAAAGAAACATAAAGATCTTATCTCTTTTGTTACAGTGGTTTTACTTTCCACTTATCTCCTATTAACTCTTACCCCCATTGAATTTTCTAATACCCTGATTTTCAGATTCTCTTTGGCACCCAGAAGTGGATGTAACTCTCCTCACTTGCTAATGTGAACATAATAAGAAGTTCATCAAACATCTCTCTTCGTAGAAAACCACATAGACCTACACTGAACTCAGATGGTTTTAAGTAGGAGCTGTCCTACTCTTCATTATTTCATACGCATGTTCTTCTAATTTATAAATTGTTTAAGAGAAATAGTACATTGGGTTTGATCCCTGCACCACATATAGTTCCAAGTCCTGCCATGAGTCATTCATTAGCATAGAGCCAAAAGAAACCTGAGCATAGCCGGTGTGGCCCAAAGACCAAACAAAACAGAAATAAAAAATAAATATAGAAACATGAAATTATTTGGACCCATAAGAATGTTTTGGTCAAGTCCAGATAATACCACTTAATATTTTTATAGTTGCAGAGATGTTATTTAACCTTTTGTACTTTGAGTTACAACACCATTGCTAGATGAGTTACCATGAGTGAAGAGCTTAGAGTGGTGTCTAAAATGTATAATTCCCAATGAGTGATAACTATCAATATAATCACTGCTAATTTTCTACTCTAAATACAAGAACATGTTGTATATATTTATAGATTTTTATAAAGAGGAACATTCCAAAGCAAAGACTACTTCCAACTATATTAAACCAATCAGGCAGGGCACTTCAATGCTCTGGACAGGCAATGCTAAACTGCTATCATCAGTAGCTGATGTGGGTTGACAGGGCCACCCACATCCAGCAGAGGGTAGGTAAGGAATGTGAGGCTAGAGTTTGAATTAAGGTACTTGTGTCCTTGTGTCCCTGACCACTCAAATATCTTCATGGCAGAGACCATCTGCGCCTTAGATTACATAAATTTGAACACAATAAATTGAGAACAATTAATTCTTTATCATTCTCTGTGCTTTTACAGTTGATCAAAAACATAGGAATTTCACAGATGTTAGATTTCATTATTATTTCTTTTCTCAGTCATTAATTGAAACCATGGTCATGCTGTACAAATGCTGGGAGAAAAACTTTGAATAAAGCTCTTCACTTCCTAGAAGTTCACATCAATAGTGAGATGGCAAAAATCATTAAGAATGCCTCCTAGAGCCATGTCTGTGCTTTTTCTTTTTCCCTATCCTTTTTGTAAACAGAATATTCACCCTGAGTCCTTTTGGAAATACCCTGGGACAGGTGTTGTTTTTGTGTAGAAAGATGGTATTTCCAGAGGCAGTAGGAAAACCCATGTTTGCCTGAGTAGAAGCCAAATTATTGAATCCAAATATATAATCAGTCAAGCTGACATTTTGATTCGCAACCAAATCTTTTCGTTTGATTCTTAAGAAATCACAAGAAAAAAGGAAAATGTGTAGCGAGCTAGTTAAGGGAGACTGATAAACAATTGACTAATTGTAAAGATGGAATGTAGATTAATTTCTTTGTTACTTTCACATAGGAAAGTTCATGGGATTCCAAAGCTGGTGACAGATGAAGAACTGAACATAGATGTATGGAAATATAGTGTTGAGACAGGCACAATTAGCTACAAATAGGGGACATATGTCAAGGTATTTCTAATAGACTACAGATTTTTGCCGGCATTCCTAGTATCTAAGTATTTGTTCTGACAAGGATGAATAATTAGTTTTATAGTTTTATAGCTATAATGAAAAGAATAGAGAACTTGTTTATGAGCGATAATGGGTAAATTAGATCAGCAATTTTATAAATAATGTGTTCTTAAACTTATGGTAAGCCATGTTATTTTAGTTTTAAATATTACCTAGAAATTGTGTATTTAAATATTTATTTTAGAAAAAATATTCACTAATTAATAAAAACTTGTTTTTAGTTATTCAGCTAATTAATTATCAAAGTATAGCACCTAGAGCAGACAGAGTGTTGTTATCTGGGATGCTGTTATAAAGGGAGTTTTGTTTAGAAATATAAGAAGAGAGAGAAACGAAAGACACTGAGAGCGGCAGAGTCCTATAAAAAAGGAAGAGAAATTGTTCATGTCACAGTGTGCCTATAAAAAAGTCCTAATATTTTTAATAATATTTTTATTTAAGCACCATGAATACAAATATGTTTGTAGTTGGCTTTCAGTTATAAAAAAGAACACCCCCTTCATCAGTGCAACCTTCCCACCACCAATACTCCCCGTCTCCCTCCTTCCCCACACCCTGCCCATATTCGATACAGCTATTCTACTTCTCTCATTCATTAACATTGTCATGAGAGTTGGTAATGTAGTTATCTCTCTATCCGCACTCACCACTGTTTGTGGTAAGCTTCATATCATGGACTGGTCCTTTCATCCATCATCTCTATTGTCTCTGGGTATTATTACAACAAGGTCTTTTGTTTTTCTTAAAACAAGTGGGGCTATTCTGTGTCTATATCTCTCCCTTTGACTTGTTTCACTCAGCATAATAGTTACCATGTCCATCTGTGTATAGGAAAATTTCAACTCTTCTAATGGCTGAATAGTAGTACTCTATTGTGAATATGTACCACAGTTTCTTTAACCATTCATCTCTCCTAATGGCTGAATAGTACTCCATTGTGAATATGTACCATAGTTTCTTTAACCATTCATTTGTTGTCAGGCATCTGGGTTGTTTTCAAATTCTGGTTCTTGTAAATAGCATCACAATTGAATATAGATGTGCAGAAGGCATTTTTGTATTGTGCTTTTGTGTTCCTAGGGTATATCCTTAAGAGTGATATAGCTGAATCGCATGGTAGCTCAATTTCCATTTTTTGAGGAATCTCTGTATTGTTTTAGATAAAGACTGAACTAGATGGCATTCCCACCAGCAGTGACTGAGAGTTCTTTTCTCCTCATATTCCTGCCAGAACTGACTGTTGTTATTCTTTGTGATGTGTGCTCATCTATGTGGCATGAGATGGTACCTCACTTTTGTTTTGCTTTACATCTCCCTGATGATTAGTGATGTGAAGCATTTTTTCATGTTCCTTTTGGTTATTTGTATATCTTTGAGGAAGTGCCTGTTAATTTCTTCCCCCACTTTTTGATGGAATTAGATGTATTTTTTCTTGTTAAGTTCTGTCAGTCAGTACCTTGTCAATATATTAGCTCTTTACCTGATGGGTATTAAGTGAATATTTTTCCCCATTCTGTGGGTGGCCATTTATTCTCATCACTATTTTCTTTGAGGTGCAGAAGCTTCTCAGCTTAATACATTTGCTTATCTCTGCTTCCACTCATTTGGAGAGTGATGTTTCCTCCTTGAAGATGCCTCAATATCATGGAATGTTTTTACCAACATGTTGTTCTATATACCTTATGGTTTGGGGTCTGATACCAAGGTATTTAATCCATTTGGATTTGACCTTTTTGAATGGTGTTAGATGGAGCTCTGAGTTCACTTTTTTTGTAAGTGAGTTGTCCCAACAACACTTTATGAAGAATATTTGCACTTCTTGATCCTTTATCAAAGATTAATTGATTATATGTCTGGGGAACATTCTATGAATGCTCATCTATTCCATTGAGCTGAGGGTCTGTCTTTATTTCAATACCATACTGTTTTAATAGCTATTGCTTTGTAATACAATTTAAATTTGGGGAAAGAGATGCTTTCCATATTCTTTTTTCTAAAGGTTGTTCTAGCTACTCATGGGTGTTTATTGCATCAAGGGCATCCAGATAGGAAAGGGAGAAGTCAAGCTCTCACTGTTTGCAGATGACATGATACTATATTTAGAAAACCCTAAAGACTCTACCAAAATCTTCTAGAAACAATGGATTCATATAGCAAGCTACAAAATAAACACACAAAAACCAATGGCCTTCTTATACACAAGTAATGATAGAGAAGATGTACATCAAAAGAATCCCATTCAAATTAGTGCCACACAAACTCAAATACTTTGGAATCAACTAACTAAAGAGGTGAAGGACCTATACAAAAAATACAAAACCCTGCTTCAAGAAATAAAAGAGGGCACAAGGATATGAAGACATGTATCCTATTCATGGATTGGGAGGTTGAACATCATTAAAATGGCAATACTCCCTCAAAGAATTGTACAGATTTAATGCAATTTCTCTAAGGATACCTATGACATTCTTCAAAGCAGTGAATCAAACACTCCTGAAAAGTTCCCAATATTTGTCTAGAACTTTTTAGTCAGAAATTCCTAGAGTTAGATCACAAGCTATACTTTAAGAAGCTCTGCAACTAATTTGATCCTACTGGATTTTGAGAGCCACTGGATTTATTTATATGAAATAATAAAGATGCAGACAAATTGTACTATAAATATATGTTATGGACTTATTTTGGGAATACAATTTTTATTGTGCCTTATATTATATGAAAAATAATCTTTAGTACAAAGAAGTATCAACTAGCTTTTTTTGGTGATTTTTGGGTCACCCCTGGCATCGCTCAGGGGTTACTCCTGGCCCCACGCTCAGAAATCACTCCTGGCAGGCTCGAGGGACCATATGGGATGCCGGGATTTGAACCACTGTCCTTCTGCATGCAAGGCAAATGCCCTACCTCCAAGCTATCTCTCCTGCTCCTCAACTAATTTTTTAAAGAATTAATCTAGTTTGTAAAGATTGTTGTCTAATAATAGAGAATACTAACTAACTAATTCGGCTAAGATTTCCATGAGAGTTCAGAAGAGAATTTCCAGTGAGAGAGTATAGTCAGGACATTCTGTGGAAATTGTGCAACTTGACTGACAGAACAGACAGGAAATGGCAGGAACTGGGAGAGTCTAACAGGTAATAAAATTAGTTCACACCATAAAGAATATCTGAGAAAAGCAGTGTGAACATCAATAAGGAATTCCCTTCTTGGTCCTGAATAAAGACTCAGAATAGAATACATTTTGGAAATTTGGAATTAAACAATGTAAAGCAGTTTTTTCTTCATATACTTCCTAGTGTCCTTGAAATTTTAAAGAGCAGTGTAGGAATTTCAGTACAAATTTAGTTTATTCTAAATGGAACCCATCACTGAAAACTTAAAAAATGTTTTTAATAGTTTTATTATTTTATATTTTTTTGGGGAGGCATATCAGATGATATTTCAGGATTACTCCCCCCCACAGGAATTATTCCTGGTGGTTCTTTGGGGACCATCTGATGCTGTGTTTTAAACCTGAGTCATCATGTACAAAGCAAGTGTCTTTCCTACTGTACTGTTGTTCTGGTCATGGATCACCGAAAACTTTCAAGTGTAAAATCCTGAAAGCATTGTTGTAATGTAATTTCTAAAGCTGTCTAGTTTGCTAGTCCTTCTTGTCTTTCTTGCTGTATCAGAATTAAAGCAATGAATCAAAGCAATATTTTCTAGAAGTCCAGAAAGCCTGGCTTTTTTTGGAGAGTGGGAGATATAAAAGGCCTATGGGAGTTATGGAATATCGCTGTTCATCCTACCTTGAATAGATATTGTTTATGGCCCTTTATTCAATACTTAATTTAAAAGAAGACATTGCAAAATGGTGCTAACATTTATTAAGGCTATACAAATTTGGGAGCCCGGGATATAGTATACTGGGAAAAGTGTTTACTTTGCACATGTCTACACCTGACTTAATATCAGATACAAAACAGTCTCCTCCCTAAGGTTTGCTGGGAACATATGAGTGATACATGAGCACAGAGCCAGGAGTATGCCCTGAAAACTTCTCTCCAAGATCCCACATAAAAACAAAACTATACTTGCCTTCCCCAATATTGCTGCTTCCATAAGCTCAGTGGAGATGATGGTTATGCTTAATACTTGATTATGCTAGGGAGGTCTAAACTCCTTCTTTAGTCTTTGTCTTGTATCAATTATATATAACACAGAAAATTAAATGGAGGTGATGGTAATACTAACCACAAATGTTTAAGACTATAATGGTGGCAATCCCTTGGTCTTTATCCTTAGATAGAACATAAATTTAATTTAAAATTTTTACAAACAATAAAGTCACTTTAGAAGTTTCTACTTGTATTTTTTTCTCAGACAAACAAACACAAAACAAACTCTGAACCCAAGTGATTATAATTACAATATAAATTTCAATTATGCAGAGAGAGAAATGAAACTGGAGAATTCGGTACTGGGAAGGTCCATATATCTAGTAAGGTCACCGTAAACAGGGCTTTAGCTGTGACTTCATTTATTACCTGATCATTTAACAGAGAGTACAGTAATACATTGGGTTTCTGGGAATTGTACCATTAGTTTCTATGCCCATTCTTCCAATATGCAGTATCTTGAGATGACGGGAATTAGAGTTCTTTTAAAGGACACTACCATTTCTTCAGCCAAGATTTTCAAGATCTAAAAGTTGGCTCAAATTTGGAAATTAATACTGGGATTGTGATTTTTTTAAGAAGTTTTCCCCTTCAGTCTTCTAAACGCCCTCTGTTGCCTTTTTTCATATGTGGATAAATGAAGAACATCCATGTTAGTTTCCAGTCACCACTAAAAATGTTACATTCTGAAACCAACTTCACATATAAGTGCTTAATTGATCCTGTAATCACTTTGGTTGTTATGGAAATTTTAACTTCTTTTCTTTTTTTTTTTTTTTTGGGGTCACACCCAGCAGTGCTCAGGGGTTACTCCTGGCTCTACACTCAGAAATCGCTCCTGGCAGGCTCAGTGGACCATATGGGATGCTGGGATTCGAACTAACGACCTTCTGCATGCTATCTCTCCGGCCCTCAAATTTTAACTTCTTTATTCTGTATGTAAAACACTATCCCATAACCTATAATACTCTGAACCCCAGTATTCCCATGAATGTTAATGAGTCTAAGTCTATGACTACCTCCTCCTACAGTTAAAGCTAGAGGTAGAGGAATGTCATCACTGGATAATTTGGTAGTTCTGCTCACCCCCTACTATTGTATTCTTGAGTCTGACTAAGTATCTGATGGGCTTCCTATAGGGCATATGTCATTGGTGGATAAACAACAAGTTATGTACCCATTAAAGTGTGCTCACTTTTCACAGCTTCTTAATTTCATAAATCATCTTTTAGGAAAACTGATACATATCCATTGAATTAATATTATCTATTGAGTTTTCCAGGTTTCTAAGGACCATTGTCAAGGAATATTTGCAACCACATTTATGGCAGACAACTAATTTTGACAAAGGAGCTAAGTATATGAAGTGGAGCAAAGAAAATTTCTTCAACACATTGTGTTGGGAAAACTGGATAGCCATACATAAATCACAAAGATTGCACCATTCACAAAAATAAATGCATTAACGATCTATACAGATTAGAATAGAATACATAATGAAGAAAACAGTGACAGATCTCTCCAGAAAACTGCAGAGAAACCCTTATAGTGCAAAGAAAGAAAAATAAAAATAAAAAACCTTCTGTATAGCAAAGGAAACTCAAGGTTTAATAAAATGGGTTCCCACTGATGTAGCAGATAAAGTGCTAATATTCAAGATCTATAAAGCACAAAATTCAACAACAACAGCAACAACAAATAAAATGACCCCATAAACAAATGGGTTGAGGAGATTAACAGACATTTTCCCAAAGATGACATACAGATGACAAACAAACATATAAAAAGTGTTTTTATCATTTATTATTAGGAAAATACAAATTAAAACCACAATGACATATCATATAACACCTATACATTTGTCACATATCAAAAAAATTTGGAAATAGCACTGGCAGGGCTCTGGTGAGAAAGAAACCCATAAGCATTTTTAGTGGGGATATCATCTGATTCTGCTTCTATGGAAAGCAATCTGAAATTATCTCATGAAAATTAGGAACAGAACTCCCATACAATCCATAAATACTTTTTTTTTTCGGGCCACACCCATTAGATGCTCAGGGGTTATTCCTGGCTACGCACTCAGAAATTGCCCCTGGCTTGGGGGGACCATATGGGACGCGGGGGGATTGAACAGTGGTCCTTTCCTTGGCTAGCGCTTGCAAGGCAGACACCTTACCTCTAGCGCCACCTCGCCGGTCCCGCAATCCATAAATACTATACTTGACATCTTCCTCCCCCCCACATTAAGAAGAACATATGTACAATTGTGTTCAAAAGCCAAGCTATGGAAACAACCCAAATACCGCCTATAGATGAAGTTCATGATAGAATACTATGAACTCTATGAAAGAACAAAACCATGAAATTACAGCAATGTGAGTAGATGAAGTGTATAACATCCTGAGTGAAGTTAATCAGAAAGAAAGGGACAGTTACAAAATGCAGTCGCTCATGTATGGGATTTTTTTTTGGGGGGGGCACATCCAGTGATGCTCTGGGTTACTCCTGACTATCCACTCAGAAATTGCTCCTGTCTTGGGGGACCATATCATTGAACCACTGTCTGCCCTAGGATAGTGTGTGCAAGGCAAATGTCCTACCCTTGTGCCACGCTCTGGCCCTATGTGGGATTTAAAGAAACACTGTGATAGCATCAAGGGTCCCAAGGCAACATAATTGGAGAACTGATCCACTCAATTGAGTTGTTTTTGTTGTTGGTTTTGACAGTGAGAGGCATAACAGTTTGGGGGAGAAGGTGGATACATTGGTAATGAATGTGGTGTTTTTGGAATTATGTGCATGAGAAACCATTATTAACAGGATTGTATATCAGTCCTTAACCAAAAAAAATCTTTGAAAAATAGCCAAAGGTTTAACTGTCTCTTGTCATCTCTGACAAGGTTGAAATTGATGTTCCCAAATCAATAAATTCTTTTCTAATTTTTGACTATGGCACTCTGTATTAAACACTCAAATATCAATTCTAGGAACAAATCCTTAACTCCTTGGAATTAATATCACCTAAATCATGTAATTTTTTTCAGTAGATACTCTCTTCCTTCTCTATCTCATAAGGTGTATCCCCTAAAGAGTTAGGTTGGAACTTCATCTCAATTACCTGTCCATAGCCAGGAAGGAAGTGGGACAATTCTAGATGGGAATTTACAAATTTGTGGGGATGAATTCTGGAGCACCTCTGAGGATAAGATAAGATCTAGATCTTTAAATACTAAACTCCTGGGGCCGGAGAGATAGCATGGAGGTAGGGTGCTTGCCTTGCATGCAGAAGGACAGTGGTTCGAATCACAGCATCCCATATGGTCCCCCGAGCCCTGCCAGGAGCTTTACTTCTCTGAATTAATTGGTTCTATCAGTGAAAGCAGTTATTGTTGCTAGTGTACCAGAACCACAGAGCAGGAGGATATGGTGGAACAGTAGATATTCTGGTGATTTTAATGAAACAAGTGTATTGTGTTAACTTGAGGTGGTTTTCAAATGTATGTCCTACTGATTCTATATAAAGACCAGACTTGTTTTTCTTTAAAGTTTTTAAGAGGCTTAAAAGATCTTCCTACTTCTTCTATGTTAGATGAGAGATTTTCCTCTGTGTGTAATAGCATTTTTTTTTCTTCACAATTTAGAACCACAAATAGGCTCTAGGTTTGCTAGATAAAAATCAATGGATAGACTGAAAAGAAGGGTGAAGTCGTGTCTTTCCCTCATGACTTTATTTTTTGTACAACATTTTATTCATATGTCACTGTAGCCTCTATAAAATAAATTCTTTCATTTCAGTGGTTTAATGCAGAGTTTATGCTCTGATTACTTACATGTCCTATGTAAATGATTCCATTTGTTTATGCTACTTATCTTTGAGATATTTTTATTTTCATTCATTTTGTTATTTTGTCATTCACCAGAATATTTGGACCCTCTGTAACTAGCAGACGTAGAAAATGCCTGTGAAAATTTACGTAGAGGGAGTTACATCCCTTTCCTTTAGATTCCTTTGAAAAATGCTTCAGTGAACATTATTGAAAATGTATTATGGGGCTGTGGAAATGTCTTGCCTTGACTGGTCAGTGCATATCAATAAGCCCTTTATACTGGATATGTTTTGTTCTGTTGCAACCAACTTTCTCCACAATAGTCAGCTTTGTCAATCAGTGTGCTTGATGGCAGCTAAAGTCCCTAACTGGGCCAATATCTGAAGTTGATTTTTATTTTATGTTTCTTAAACCCTTTTGAAACTCAATTCTATATTTCTTATTTGACATAGAAAAGATAAAGTATTACAAAATATTTGATCTCTCATGTAACTTTCCTTAAATGTGAATGTGGAAGTTTTACTTCAGTTCTTTATAGATTTCCTTATCCCTGAGTGTATGGCTATAAATTGCAGACATCTTTTAAATAAAAAGCAAGTTTATATTTTTCAACTACAACTTATACCCAACATTTTATCAGAACAAACTGAACTCTCTTTCCCTTTAACAAATGTAGATTATGTGTTATTTTTGAATATAATGTTCCTATTGAGTGTTAATTGCATGCACCTACAACTTTCTAAGTAGTGATAACTAGATACTGTGGAACTGATAACAACCAGTCTTCTCTCTGTCATTTGCATGTGTTAATTTATAAGGTGAATTAGCAAGAACTTCACAAATCAATTATTTTGGGTTGCTTGATGATGTGAGTGAAGATAATTCATGCAGACATACTGCTTCCTTGGAAAACAATGAAATAAAGTAATGGAAAGAAGTAATCTAACACAGAGGATTATTTTGAAAACTTTAAGCACGGAATTGCTACTAGTACATAGAGTACATAGAAACCCAGAGAAATAGCTAAGTAAACTTAAATTTCACTTTAATTTTTATAATAAGTACATTTTAATTTGAAACTTATGAATATACACACATACACACAAATATATATGGGTATTGGGTCACATCCAGCTGTTCTCAGGGGTTACTCTGGGTTATGTGCTCCAGGATACTCCTCGCAATGCATGGAACATATAAGCTTTGCTGTAGATTATTAAATCTGGATCTGACAGGTACAAAGCAAGTGTTATAATCTGTCTTTTATATCCTGGTTTCCTAATTTGAAAATCATATTAACTCTAAGCAAGTGTCATAGTCTGTTTTTATATCCTGGTTTTCTAATTTGAAAATCATATTAACTCTAATTGAGATAGTTTTTACTACATAGTTGCACAATTTGATATCCCACTTTTTAAAATTTAATAAAAATCTTCAACCATTGTTTTTGAAAATTTTTTTTAAAATATAAGTAAAAATAAAAAATAATAAAATCTTTAATTGTTGTATGTTGAAATATCGTAACTTACAGAAAATTTAACATGTCTACTTACTATATGCTTTTTTCCCTTTTATTACTGTTGCTGCAAACAGGTTCTTATCTCTGGTTCCCAAATTCTAGAATCAAGAGACAAAAGAAAATAGCCAAATCAAAGTTGATTTTGTTAGAAAATAAATTACATTGAGTGTAAGTAATAATAATAAAAAAAGATCAGCCCTAAGTACCAAACTCAAAGTCAAAGACAATAGTATTAAGAGACCCAAACTACAACATGCAAAAGAGACCTGTTCCTTAGTCCAGGGGGCTAAGAGTAGAGACAGGGGAAGCATGCTGGAAATAGGAGTGGAGGAAGGTCAACACTCTTGGTAGGAATTGCTCCAATTCACTATCACTATGTACCATAAATATAACTGTGAAAGACTTGTAATTCACATTGGTCTCAATAAAAATTATAAAAATAAATCAAGAAAATCAGGTAATGAATAAGTAAAAGTAAAAAAAAATAGAAAGAAAATAAAAAGAAATCACCCACAGCAGAAGATGGGGTTCCCAAGAGGGGAAATTCAAGGAGGAGCATCTATTTCCCCTTTTACATTCCCTTGTTTGTTTGTTTGTATGTGAGCAGACATATTCTATACTTTGTCAATAAGATCAGAACATGTAAAATGTTAAAATTGAGACTATCTGGTAGTTAAGGAGACTATCACTTTGACCATTATTGTCTGGCCCCATGTCACTCCATATGTTTTTATTTTTCTGATTATATTTTATTCATTTCACCTTGATTCTTATTATTTCCTCTGCTATATTACTATCTGTGCCAATGATAGGATCTGTGCCAATGATAGGATCCAGGACCTTTCACATTCAAAGCTGGTTCTACAGGCTGATGAATTTCATCCTCAGTCCTATATATATATATATATATATATATATATATATATATATATATATATATATATATATATATATATATCCCACTTTCTGTTTTGATCATGCTTTGTGGTGCTCAAGAAAACATGCAATGAAGTCCTGGGGATAAAACCTGGAACTCTTCTACATGCAATGCATGTATTCCAGTCCTTTTACCAAGTCCCATGGCACATACATTTTTGTGTGACTTCATGAGATCCCATGAAATGAGAGTGAATGGTATAACAAAATACCACATTGATGGTGGGGCTGATATTACAGTTTGCATCACTCCTGTTGAGAACTTTACCTTTAAGGTAAATCTAATTTTATGTTAATTTATCAGAATAGTATTATTTATAAAAGAGTTTGCCAAATAAATGCTGCAAAGGAGTTAAAAAGAAACCTGTTTGTTAAAAATTTATGTGGAGGGGCCGGAGAGCTAGCACAGCGGTGTTTGCCTTGCAAGCAGTCTATCCAGGACCTAAGGTAGTTGGTTCGAATCCCGGCGTCCCATATGGTCCCTTGTGCCTGCCAGGAACTATTTCTGAGCAGATAACCAGGAGTAACCTCTGAGCACCGCCAGGTGTGGCCCAAAAACCAAAAAAAAATTTTTTTTATGTGGCAAAACTTTAAAACAACTAAGAAACATTGAGTTTGTGTGCCACCTCATTCAGCTAGGAGGCATTTTGGTTTTCAGAGTTCCAGGATAGGTGTGAGGAAAAGAGTTAAACTGTGAGGCAATAGTCTTCTTTTCAGCCTGCCCTTGAAGCCTTTGTAAAAGGAAGACAGGGCATTCTGTCTTTTGGGGATCCTTGCTTTCTAGCTCTTGAGAAATTTGATTCCTTTCTTCAATGTTACATACCATTAAGGAGTGAATTTTTTTTTAAAAAAAAAGTCTAATGATTCTACTCCACTACTTATTTTAATATATTTAAAAATATTTTGAATTTTTAATTTATTGGAATTTATGATTGCATACCAGGATGATTGTATCTCTATGACCCTTCTTGCCTCACTCTTCTCCAACTGTGTGGCAGTTAAGTACTATTGAGAGCATCTTAATATGAAAAGGAGCTTTGGGATGTTTTAGGGTTGAATTTAGGATGTATTTAAAAGTCAGCATGTTTATAATAGTTATGGTTTTGTTAAAAAATGACAAAGAAAGTCATTGAACTGTAATATATGTACAAGACTTTTTTCTTTTGAATTCTTTTTAAATTCTTTCATGCAGTACAAATATATATTTGTAGTAATAGCTTCTATACCTATATAAAATAGAATGTATAGATACTAGACATATATAGTATGCATGTTATACATCTATATTGTATAACATACTCTCAATATAATATAATATAATATAATATAATATAATATAATATAATATAATATAATATAATATAATATAATATAATATAATATAATATAATATAATATAATATAATTAATATACACTATTATATAACAATAGATTCTAAGCATGCATTTATATTAATATACATTAAATAAAATAATATGTATTCTAACTATCATGCATTTTAGAGGAAACTTTCCAGTATCCTCTTGTTTTCTTTATTTTTTTACAAGAATTCATTTAACCCAGTACATATATTTTAGGAAATTATGAATCAAAGAAACAAACCTTTAATGTCTAACTGATCTGACAGTGAAATATTCAAAAGGTTAAAGCAACAGAAATAGCACAGTAAAAAGTCGTAGAAGGCTGGAGAATTCTCATGTGGAAATTCTTTCAAACTTTTGTTTTTTAGTATGTCAGTTGGAACCTGATAGGTATCATAATAATGCAGCGCTTTCTTATCCCTGAGGAGTTAAGTACAGAAATACAAAACGTCCAATAACTGACTTTTAAATTTAAATGCACTTTAAAATTAAATGTATTTTTTCTCTTTAAATGTTCTTTTTTTCTCTTTTAGTCCTAGCCTGGGGTGGATAAGGTTTTCTAAGACATATTATATATTATAAATATCCTTATGACAAATATATGTCCCCTATATCCCTATACATATATCCCTAAGATATCCCTGAGACATTTCTAAAACTATATCAACATTCAGTTTTTGAATTATAACCAAACTGTGGTCATCTTCATATTTACTGAATGCACTTGGCAACCTAGCTTGCTCTTATCCTATTCACTTCTTGTGCAAATGTGAAGAGACATTGCAAAGCTACATGAATGTTTTCCCTTATAGGCAATATAATCATAACTTTTTGTGTTTGTTTGTTTTGTTTTGGGCCACACCCGGTGATGCTCAGGGGTTACTCCTGGCTATGCCACAAAAAACGCTCCTGGCTTGGGGGACCACATGGGAAGCCGGGGGATTGAACCATAGTCTGTCCTAGGTTAGCGTGTGCAGGGCAAACACCCTACCACTTGCATCACTGCTCTGCCCCTAATCATATCTTTTTAATCTGTGTAGGATGCTGGATTTTTTTTTCTGTTGGAAAGGGGATTTATTAGATTGGAGTGAGGTGAGGCAGCTGTGAGACCTTCAGAAATGCAGTAAATGGAACCTTGATCTATAAGTCTCTGAATAGGGAAAGACTTGATTCCCTATCTATCTGGGGAATATATTTGACACTGCATCAAAGCCACTTTTCAGCCACCACATCATTACATCATCTGTTAAAAACCTGGGAAAGCCCCTCTTCATGGTGATTTGGTTCTTCTGGCAGCCAGGGAGCATGCACTTGGCCCAGCACAAAATATCAATCACAAGCTCTTTATTCTGCATTTTGTACAGACGGATATAATGACTTGGCTAGTCTGGACCCTGCCATCATGCCCTGGAGTTTCCGAAAGGCCGTCCATATGTCAATTAGAGCATCAGACTAGAGATAGCATGCAGGCAAACATTTATGTTCTCTACAAAGAACAGTCTTTCCCTTAAGGCAAAGGGCAACTCTATAAGCAACACACTGCTATATCGAGGAAGTCATGGTCTGCTGTGTTTGCTCATCAGACTCCAAGGAGATAATAGACTTTGGAAAGCCAGATGGAAGGAGTTCGAAGCAGGCTGATGAAAGCGTAGCAAGCAAGGCAGGCATCTATAAAGGATTAGCAGTTTGTTTTCTAGGAAATAAAATAAGAAATATCATTCTAGGACTCTTACACTAGAGGCATCTTCTCTTTTCTTAGGAAGTAGCAAAGTATAGAGAGGAGCAACAGTCAGAGAATCATGGGAAAATCGATGCTGCTGAAAGAAGATGGTGACATTCTTTGTATCACTCACAGAGGAGAGTTTTATTCTTCTCCTTTGAGCCCATCTCTGCTTTAAGTTTTCAACATTTTCAAACACAAAAGTTGCAAAGATTCATGCTGAAATCTTGATCTTATCAGTAGTAAGGGGTACAAAGTTTTTTCAAAGGTACAAAGTTATGCCTATTTATTATTCCTTTTCTGATTTACTGAGATGGATGTGTAAGTGATCTTATGATCTTTTTGGAACTTGTTTCTCTATCTCTCTCTCTCCATTTTGCTTGTTTTCTCTCATATACTTAATTTCATCATACTTAGAAATATACTAGGAAGTAATATTATAATCTATTAATAGAGCTCTATTTTAAGGACTCATACAATTATTTACATAGTACTCTGCCAAGAAAGGGAATGATGAGTAATATAAGTTCTAGATATCTCTATATGGTCATAATATTGTCAAACACAACTAAACCAAAACTCAAAATATGAAGGGAATAAAATGTTGGGTATAAGAAAAGGAAAGACATTAGATCAAAAAGACTTGGATTTGAATCCTAACTCAAATACATAAAGCAACTTTAGCCAGCTCTTGGATATTGAGCTCTTTTATATTGATTTTTTCCTAAGGCTTCTTTTATATGTGAAAAATAAAACTTCAATATTTTTTCTAAGAAAATTCTTACAAGAATCAGGGTCAGACTGGAGAAATAGTACAGAGGTTACTATGCTTTCCATTCTGTAAGCAGTTAAACCAGTTTGATTCCTGGCTTGGCATATGGTTCATTTATCATTTCCAAGAGTGACCCCTGAGCGCAGAGCCAGCAACAAACCCTAACTTCTGGGTCTGGCTCAAAAATATCCCATTCCTTCCAAAAATAATGCTAATGCACCATTATTAATATATAGTTGATAATAATATAAAAGACCTTTTATTTTTATCAACTTCTGAATTTTTCCCTTTAATTCTTTCCTGAGTCCTCCAAAGTCTCCTCTTCCTGCCATACATTGCACTCATTTTTCTGCTCTGATTTTTCAGTTTTCTATAAACCTTACATGATTTACTTCACCTGTGATGATTCAAGGCAAAGTCAAGAAGGACACAAGTATTATGGAATTTTAATGAATTAAGTCCTGAGCTATGTTAAATAAGTAACCTTCATCAAGCAATCTGATGTTTCACTGTATAACTAGAAGCTAATAATATGACATATCTAAACTGATATTACTTAATTTTTTTCAGTTTTTATTTAGAATGGTTAAAGTTTCTATTAAAATTACACAGAACTTTTGTATTAAAAATACAACACAGGGCCCGGAGAGATAGCACAGCGGTGTTTGCCTTGCAAGCAGCTGATCCAGGACCAAAAGTGTTTGGTTCGAATCTCGGTGTCCCATATGGTCCCCCGTGCCTGCCAGGAGCAGACAGCCAGGAGTAACCCCTGAGCACCGCCGGGTGTGACCCAAAAACCAAAAAAATACAACACAAACTGCATAAAATATTAAATTTTGGGATGGTTTTTATTTTATTAAAAACAGGAAGCAGTGGTTAAATATATACATAGCAGTAACATAGTAGTAAGGACAATAACATCCTATACATATGTTTCCATTCTTTTTTTTCTAATTGGTTAATAAAAATAACTTCAAAGGAAACATTTTTCTTATTTTCTCTTTGTAATTTTTCTTTCTATTCATTTTGAAGTAATAATTTAATGCTATTTTTGGTATATATTTAGAAGGTATTTTCAGCTTCTATTCTTTAATTTATAATCGATTTCTGTAAATGTCTTGCAGTAACTGTTATTCATGCTGTCATTCATTTTGAATAGTTTCCATCCCTCAATTTAATTTTTTCCATCTTAAATATTTATAGTAGCCAACAATTATCAGAAGCATAAATAATTTTTAAAAATAACTTGCTTACAGCAATAAAATTTTGTGTAAAGTTATAAAATTATACTTTATGGCTAAAATTTTAATGTATCCTCATACACTGGTTTGTTTTAGTTTTTATTTATTATATTTATTAAATTTTCCTTAAATTTTATGAAATTATATGTTTTTAGGTGAAAAATGTGTGTACAATATATGTTAAATGAATTCTGACAGTAACCTCACAAATTAGGTAGCATTATTACTGTAGAGAGATAGCTCAAGGACTGAAGCTAAACTCGAATATTAGTACTACATGATACTCTCTATTCCTTTAGTACCAACCAGGGACTAATCTTCCCACATAATTTCTAGCATATTGGGTAGGGCCAAACAAGAAAAATTAACAAATAATATAGAATTAAGTTTTAAAATCATGTAATTTACCTGGGTATAAAGCTTGAAGTATGCTTAACCAAAACTTAAATATTACTTATTTCCATCTAAATCCTATGTTCTATCCTGTGACCATATTATCATTAACATATTTTTATTTTTAGAAAATTGAACGAATGCTTCAAATAGGAGGTTAAGAGTCAGAGAGGCAAATATAGAAAATCATCCACCTGGGATGATTTGTCCTAGAGAGTGCAATTAAATTTGCACCCCCAAAGCTTTAAAGATCTGGGACATTTTTCATTAAGTAGGTGAAGGTTGATAAAATTCGTCAACTTCTTTTATTCTGATTCATTTATTTTTTTTTGTCTTTTAAATATGGTTTCATGGAACAAAGGAATGGTGTTCTTTGTAATGTAACATCATTTCTCACCAACCATTTGAAATATCTTTTATTTTATCACATAGGCTTTTTAGATAAGCAAAGTAGATCTAAAAGATTTACAGAAAGTGAGTTGGAAGCAAGTTATATGAAGCAGAATAATTTTGGGGAGAGAAGAGTGTGTTCCATTTATGAAAAGAAAGTGTTAGAATTTCTAAGATTTCAACAAGAAAAAAATGAACAACTTCATCAAAAATAAGAAAGATAGATACTTCATCAAAGATGATAAAATTGATGGCCAAAATCTTCATCATCACTATCTAGTCAGTAATTCCACTCTTCAATGTATATCCAAAGAACAAAAATATGTAATTCAGAAGTATATGCCTATATTCACTGAAGCACTATTTATTGTAGATAAGATTTACAAAAAAACCTACATGCCCAGCAACAGTTGAGTAGAAAAAGATATATATATATATATATATATATATATGTATAAAGATAAAGATAGGTATATATGAATATAAATGGAATACTACACAGTCACTTGAAAAGTTAAATTTTCCCCTTGTCTCTGACATAAGTAAGCTAGAGTGGGTTATGTTAAGCAAAGTAAGTCAGACAGAGATGAACAAATGCAAAACAAATGCTCATTTGTGTTCAATCAAGAAACTAAGAAACAAGACAAAAAAAATTCCTTAAAAACTGAAAACAAGCCCTTGGACTTTGACCACCACACCAAGCTTGAAATTAACTGTGCTTTGTACAGGGATTAGTGGACTGTGGGGGATATATTAGTGATGCTTTGAAGTGGCATGAACATATAAAATGGCATTCTCCTATAAACCAAAATTACCTCAATAAAATATAGATGATTAAATTTAGATATTGGAACAATAGTAAGGTGTTTGACAGATTCATTCCTCCACATACCATAAGGTTCTCTGAGTCCTGCCATTAAGGATTGCTAAGGAACAGAGCCATTGAGTAAGCCCTGAGCTCTGTTGGGTATGATTTCAAACTAAAAAAATTAATTAATTAATTATAAAAGGAATGTCTGATCCATCATTATTAATATGTCATTATCAATTCATTACATTATTTGTTTACATTATACATAAATTTATTAACTTAATTTGGTTGAGGGTTCTTTTTTTCAAGTTTACTCCTGGCTCTGTGCTCTGGGATTATTTTTGGCATGTATGAGGGATCATAAAGAGTGCTGGGGATTAAATCTTGGTCAGCTGCAGGCAAAGCAAGTGACCTGCTATGTTATTACTCTGTTCTCTATTATTATTTCTTTCAACAGTTCATTTTAGTCTGGTTGTTGCTGATGGAAGTAGATGTTTTTCTTTCTAACATACAGGGCAGGTGAGGCTGAAATAAACCTTCCAGCCTTATGAGTTTTATTATTTATTTATTAAGTATAATAATAAAATATTTTAAACAGAAAGCCATCTTTTAAGAGTGGATAGCTTCCATTATTCACAATACAAAGAATTATATGCAATTTTTATTATATGCAAAGAATAGCTAGTCTCTAAAGGTACTCTTACTCTTTGAGAAGATCATTATAAACTATTGCAATTTCAACTGCAATATCATATGAGTCTCTCTGGCTTTTTTATGTTCCAAAAACTTTTTGTGACATAGAACTGTTGAGTTAAAATATTTGTCGGGGGAGGTAAGAAATAAAAAAACTTAAATGTATAAATAAGTCCTTTACAAAAAAAGGGGGGGAAATCAAGTCACAGAGCTTTCTAATTTCTCCCCAAATTTGAGGCTTCCAAATCTGTTCTTAAAGTCTATATCCTAGAATTATATAAAAATTATGAAACAGGGGGAATAATAACTCTAATTTACAATGTTACTCTGGTATGAACTGAAAAAACTATAAATGCCTAGCAGTATGAAGCAGACGTACCAAAGATTATAATAATAACAACAATTATTCTACATTGTGAGCTTCTTTACTTTAACGCACTATAGTAACACAAGATGATTCAGTGGTGATACCAGAGTTGGCAGAGAAACTGCTGTGCCATTGTTCCTGTCCTACTAGGAAGTAGCTGTGTTATGGTGAGGCAGGGCAGGGATAGAGAGTGCTGTTGAAGGTGGGAGGAAGAATGAGATGCAGAGCAGGAACAGAGCCTGCCTGTGGCACTATTATGGAAGTCAACTTCCTTTCTCCAGCCTTTCTGAGTTTTCTTCCCACCTCATTGCTAGGAAAAGTCACTGAAAAGGGACTTATTCACTTACCAGCTCTTTATTATGAATAGATTTGTACAAATAAAAGAGACCCATTACAGCAACCCGACAGACTTCCAAATACAGGGGTGGCACACATCGGATTGAGAACTTTGCTTCTTGCTTTCATGGTTCACATGCCGGCACATGTGTAGTGATAAATGGAAATTCCTAGCAGGCATAGGAAGGACCATTTATCGTTTCACAATATGTTAAAAGCATCCGAGATAAAACAGCTTGTGCCTATTTCACAAACCCCCCTTCTGATATGATTCTTTCCAAAAACCCTTCTCAATGCAAGTAATTATAACCTACCCTACTAATCTTCTCTCTGTTTTCAGCTCTATTAAATCTTCCAACTTCCAGCAGTATGATTTTCTTTATGAGATATATAGTAGCGGGCAAGGGAACACCAATTTAACTTGCTATAGCATTTTTCAAAGCCCAGGCATCACAAGGGTTCTTGGAAAATAATGGCTGTCGAATAGGTCTTCGGTTCAGAGACTTTTCATTCCCTCTCGACAGGAACTGACAGTTCTGACATTTGATCATTAGTATGGTGACCCTATGTCTCCAATGAAACTTAAAAACTTCTGACGATGGAAAGAAAATAAAGAAAAGCAAAGAAAAAAAGAAAAAAATTCTATCATTTGCTCTACGACTGATAAAAATTTACATTTTAACATCAAAAGTTAATATATGTTTTAGTAATTGAAAATTTTTTTCTTTTAGATAAAAACAGTCTGGTACCAAGCACTTGACTAGTATAGAATTAAAATAAAATGGCTGATTTCAGGATGTGTGTGTGTGTGTGTGTGTGTGTGTGTGTATGTGTGTGTGCGTGCGTGTGTGCGTGTGGGAAGAGATATTAAGTATGCAGTTATTTGTGGAGTAAGTATGTCAGGTGACAAGGATCAATTTCATTAAAATTTTACCTAAAATGTACTCACAATTTTTGACAAATACTTCAAATTATATTTTTCAGAAACAAATGACTATGTTTAAACTTTCTATGAGCTAATAACTCCAATATTAAGTAAAATAGCAATAAAAAGAATTTTAATAAGGTGTTATGACTTATACAGTTGATTGTAATAATTTCAGGCATAAAATATTCTAACACCAATCTTCCCAGTAGAGTGTACTTCCTGTACCAGGATTCCCATGTCTCCTCCTCTTCTCTAGTTGGCCTTCTTAGCAGTTTTTGTTTTTACACTTTTCTTAAATGTTAATTTTTTTTCAGCTTTGCTCTACATTCAACTAACTATACTGGCTACCAGGAAATTCCTCAAAAGCTCAGAAAACAAAGTATCATTCAGGTTCCGTTAGAGGAATCAAACAATTTATGTATGCTTATTACAAATGTATTATAGAGAATGAATTTGTGGGGATTGCAGCTCTTGAGTATATTTTGCCAACAGATATAACTTCTTTATCAGGGAAACCTCAACTCTATTTGAAGACTTTTTGTTTTGGAGCCACACGTTACAATGTTAGGGCTCACTAATGTCTCTGTGCTAAGGATCCCTCCTATTAATTCTCAGATTATCATATGGGATGCTGGGAATTGAACCTGATTCATCCTCAAGAAAGGCAAGCACCTTATCTACTATATACTATCTCTCCAGCTCCTACTTTAAGACCTTATAATGAAACCTTATAATCCAGGTTCTTCTAATTATAAAATTCCCTTACTCCTTAATCATGTAACAAACTGCATTCATTGAAATATTTATGTTTGGATTTTAATTGATTAACTTAGAATTTAAACCTAGTCAAGTGGGCATATCAAATGATGATTTCAACATTGCCCTTTAATTTGTAGTGTAGCTCCTAATAAATAAATATGTGAATTTGGTGAATTTCCATTTGAGGATTATCTGATTAATTTAAAGCATACTTATTAATGCTTCTAGACTTTTCATTGAGTTTACTGATACAAAAAATTAGAATATTAAAAAATGTGCTTAAGTTATTAAGCTAGTACCTCAAAGTCAAGTTTAAAAATCAAAACGTGCTCTCTTCCAGCAGTATACCTTTTTCTAAAATTTATTTGTGTGTTTTGGGAAGGCACTTAGTTGTGCTCAGGGCTTATTCCTGGTTCTGTGCTCAAAGATCACTCTTGGTGATACTTGGAGGACCATGTGTGGTGGCAGGGATAAAATTCTGGTTGATTATGTGCAAAAAACCCACCTTAACTCCCTTACTGTCTCTTGACCTATACACTCTAAATTTGGAGGCTTCTTTTCTAAGATAACTGCTACTCACATTTACAGCTAACATAAGAGATTATGCAACCCGATTTAATCATGGTTATAAGATGATACAACATTTATTACTTTACTATCCTTGTTCTTAATTGGAATAGAAATATGTGCTAAACTTGATATCAGATACTGTGGTAGTGATGGTAAAGATATAACAAAGTTTAATTATATATTCAATTTAGGATCAGTGGTATTATAAAGTAATAAAATTATATAAGAAAAAGTAGGATGGAATTCAAGACTTTGCATCTCTTACTGGGAAAATATATTCCTAAACTGGTATTACCATGGTTGAGGTCATATGGGAGTAAGGAAGAGATAATAGTAAACATGAACAACCATCAAGAGTAAGAGGTTTGAATTCTGAGATAATTCTGAATATAATTCTGAATATATTCTGAGAGTTTGATGCAAAGAATTGAAATGAGTGTTTCGTTCAGAAGTGATGCTGGAGAATTAAATAAAAGCTAAACATTTGAAGTCATAATTACACATGCTAATGAATATTGAACTTCACTTATGGGAAATCAAAAGTTGACAGGAAGTTGGGAACCACAGTAAAGGAATATCTTAGAAAAATCCCCATGAATATAATATGGAGAATTGTTTAGGCCCTGTGAATTCAGCAAGGCTGAAGATGTTTCTGTTGTGCATATAACTGCATATATTACTACTGATCAGATCATTGTTTGGAATGCAGTCGCATTAATTAATCAAATGTGTATGTGGTGACTAGCTATAATGCATAAAATTCTTTCTATCTGTAAAATATGTTATGCTTGTTAAGATTAGCATAGTTTTAAAAAAAGATTAGCATAGTTTAAACCACAATGATTATGATAGGAAAAAGAAAGAGCTGTCAAGCATATTTATAAATAAAATTATTATCAATTGCTCTTTGTAACATGAAAGGCACCCAAAGTTTTTTTCTATTACAGAACAACAGATATGTCTCATATTTTTATATTATTTTTATTTGGGGGGTTAGTCACACCTGGAAGTCAGGGATTACTCCAGCTCTGTACTTGAAAATTGCAGGCTTGGGGGACCAAATGGGGTGCCTGGGATTGAACCCAGGTTGATTGCTTGAAAGGCAACACTATCTGCTGTGCTATCACTCCAGCCCTAGTGTTCCCATTTTCTTGAGCCTTCTTTTAGCAGTGATTTATAGTATAAAAAATGTTTTCAAACCATTGTATAAGTTAATTTGCAAATACTTGATTTTTTTAGGCAAAATTGTAAGTGGAATTTTTTCAAAATTTTTCTCCGCACTTGACTCGTTTATACATAGAGATGTCATGGATTTCTACTTATTAATTTTGGAGCTTTTCACTTTATTATATTATTATATAATTATATTTTATGTTTATTATTTATAAAAATTTTTGTAAAGTTTTTAGGTGTTTTAAAATACAGTAGACATCATTTAAAATTGAGATGCCATATCTGAAAGTAGTGATGATCTGACTTCTTTTCCAATTTGGATGCCCTTAAAATATATGAATATATTTGCTATTATTTATTATTAAGATATACATATTTATTTGATATATATAATTATTTGCTAATCACCATGACCACCGCTTTTTAATACTGTACTCTACGTAAGAGTGGGCAACTTAATTTTGTTCCTGATCTTAGAGGAGACTTTCAGTTTTCACTCTTGATTCTGATGTTAGTTGTAAATGGGATCAACTGTATTGAGTAGTGTTCCTTTATTCCACATTTGGGGGAGGGGTTGGGCCACACTCCTTGACCCCGTTGATGCTCAGGGGTTACTCCTGGCTATGTGCTCAGAAATCACTCCTGGCTTGAAGGACGTATGGGACATGGGGATCGAACCCAGGTTCATCCTGCGCCGGCTGTGTTCAAGGCAAATGCCCTAGCACTGTGCTATCGCTCTTGTCCCATGATCAACATTTTACTTATTTATTTATTTATTTTGGATTTTTGTGAGGCTGTATTTATAGTTCTTAGGGCTTACTTCTGGCTCTGTGCTCATATATCACTTCTGTCAGTTTGGGGACTGTATAATAATATGAGGATTGAACCCACATCACCTTCATGTAAGGATGTGAGGCAATCACCTTATCTACTGTGCTATCTTGTTGCCAACGATAAACTGGAATTACCCCTGGTGGTGTGTGGAAGACTATATGAACTGCTGAGTATCAACTTGGGTCAGCCACAAGCAAGGCAAATGCCCTACCTATTTATTGAACTATTTCTCTGGCTCCAGTTTCATTAAATTTTGAATGGTGAAAACTTTCCCTGACATTCACAAAGATCTAAAATTCAGTCTACTATTAACTTCAATGAAAAGATATTCTTCTACTGACCAGCTTTCATAGAGAAGTATAATGAAGCAAGTCAGACAATTTAACAATGTCATGGAAACCAAGACTAAGAAAGTGAAACTGTCACAGAAACTAGTCAGCATTTCACATGGAAGAGCTGGGTTCCTCAAATCTATAAAACACTCACAACCAAGTTATTATATTCTCATGAGCTGACACACACTCTTAAGTTATCACTCCAAAAATTGTTGAGGCATCTTTCCTAACTGAGATCACCCACTATAGAGCATCTGTTTTCTGAGCATCATAAAACACAGACAAGTGGCCTATTTAGCTTTCTTTAGTTTCTATGATGCTACTCCAGATCTTAGGATTGTACAAGAACATGGGTATGGACAAAGTTTAAGTATAGTAGTGAACAATCACTTTTATATGTTGAAGATTATGCGAGGCACCTTTTCTTTTTCTTTTTCTTTTAGCCAATAGATTTATTTATTTATTTATTTATTTATTTATTTATTTATTTATTTATTTATTTATTTATTATATCTTTTCCCTTTTATCTAGACACTGTGATTAAAGTTGTTCATAACTCAGTTTCAGTCTGGGAAGCCTTGTGAAAACATATTTTTCAACCATGAAATCACACTGATTTTATTATCTAGTGACTTGATACTTATACTTAAAGAATAAAAATGAACTGAGTCCAAAAAAAAAAAAAAAACCAAAATAATGAAAATCCTTCACTTATGATACACAGAATGCCTACTAGAATATATTAATCTATGTTTAAATTCTCTGCAGGTCGACAAATAAATGGCAGTTTTATGACCTAATTTTCACTCAAAGAATAGTTAGTAGTTTAATTTTTTTAATATGTAAAATCTTTATTTAAGCACTATGATTATAAGCATGATTATAGTTGGGTTTCAGTCATCAAAGAATACCCCCCTTCACCAGTCCAACATTCCCACCACCAATGTCCCCCACTCCCCCATGTCCTGCTTGTATTCTAGACAGGCATTCTACTTCTCTCATTCTTTAACATTGTTATGCTAATTGTTAGTGTAGTTATTTCCCTAACAGCATTCACCACTCTGTGGTGAGCTTCAAATTGTGAGCCAGTTCTCCCGGCCCTTCTGGCCCTTAACTCTATTGTCTCTGGGCCTTATTACAATAATGTCCTTAATTTTTCTTAAAACCTATAGATGAGTGAATAGTTTCAATTCTTACACTGACTTCATCAGTCAAGATATCTTTGAAACATACTTTGAGAAACTTTACACTACAGATTTTTTTTTCATTTTTTTCTTTATTTAAACATCTTGATTACTAAATGATTGTGCTTAGGTTTCAGACATGTAAAGAACACCCCTTAACCAGTGCAACATTCCCAACACCAATGTCCCAAATCTCCCTCCACCCCACCCCACCCCCACCTGTAATCCAGACAGGCTTTCCAGTTCCCTCATTCATTCACATGATTATGGTAGTTCTCTGTGTAGTTATTTCTATAGCTGTACTCACCACTCTTTGTGGTGAGCTTCATGAAGTGAGCTGGTGTCCCAGCCCTCCTCTTATTTTCTCTGAGGATTGTTACAAAAATGAGTTTTATCTTTCTTAAAACCCATATAAGGGGCTAATATCCAAAATATACAGGGCACTGACAGAACTTTACAAGAAAAAAAACTTCTAATCCCATAAAAAAAATGGGGAGAAGAGATGAACAGACACTTTGATAAAAAAGAAATACAAATGGCCAAAAGCACATGAAAAAATGCTCCTCGTCACTAATCATCAGGGAGATGCAAATCAAAACAACTATGAGATACCACCTCACACCACAGAGATTGGCGCACATCACAAAGAATGAGAACAATCAGTGCTGGCAGGGATGTGGAGAGAAAGGAACTCTTATCCACTGCTGGTGGGAATGCCGTCTAGTCCAATCTCTATGGAAAGCGATATGGAGATTCCTCCAACATCTGGAAATTGAGCTCCCATTCGACCCAGCTATTCCATTCCTAGGGATATACCCTAAGAACACAAGAATACAATACAAAAACCTCTTCCTCACACCTATATTTATTGCAGCACTATTCACAATAGCCACGCTCTGGAAACAACCAAGATGCCCTTCAACAGACGAATGGCTAAGGAAACTGTGGTACATATACACAATGGAATATTATGCAGCCGTCAGGAGAGATGAAGTTATGAAATTTTTCTATACATGGATGTACATGGAATCTATCATGCTGAGTGAAATAAGTCAGAGGGAGAGAGAGAGACGCAGAATAGTCTCACTACAGATTTTTTATTAATGTGATTATTCTCCTTTGACAATAATTTGAGTTTTCAAATTTAAGTTGATGAATTAAATGTCATGTATGTTTCCTGATTAATAGCTAATCTGATCTGATGGCTCTGTTTAGCATTGTCATTAACCCTATAATCCTTCCAAGTAGAAGTGGAGTTACAAATTATTTTTTACTACCTGCCTGGTGACTAGTATTTAATTTTCTTCCCAATACCAATAATACTTGGATAACTCAACTTCAGAAACATGCTGCTATTACATTATTGTACAGTGCCTTATAAAATAACTTAATCTATCATTCTCAACTCATCATTGTTCTGCTTTAGATAGCATCATAATTCCTAAACATTAGTACATGAAACATATTATGCAATTACTAATATTTTGAGACTGTCTTTTGAATGAACTGTCATGAAACATCATTGATATGTATTGTGCTCTTAAAACATTTAGAATAAAGTGACTATATCAACAACATAATCACTCAATAAGTAGTAAATCATCAAAATGTAGCATTAAGATATAACATAATACAATATGAAAGAACTAATAGATATAAATAACAAAATACTTTAAAAGTCTCAGAGTGAAAGGTCTGGAGTGGTGGCACAGTTCTATCCCCCAGCATTCCATATAGTCTCCCAAGCCAGGAGCAATATCTGAGTGCATAGCCAGGAGTAACCCCTGAGCGTCACCGGGTGTGGCTCAAAAAGCCAAAAAAAAAAAAAAAAAGTCTCAGAGTGATAATAGAGTTAGTAGAGCCTTAGTTTTGCATGCAGCTAATTTGGAGTCACTTGCTTGTACTACATCTGGACCCCTAAACCCTACCAAGAGAGTGACCAGGACACCACTGGGAGGAGAAGGTCACACCAAAACAAAATTAAAAAGTCTTTGGGAATATATAGAATAGTATTCAAGGTAAAGGTTTCACAAAGAATGTGAGGAATTTTCTGGGAAGGAAGAGCAAATTCTTTTACACAGATAATATGATTTGTTGCCATTGTAATAGTACCAGATATATTTTATTATATATTGCCAATTATTTTCTAAACATGTTTCTAAACATATTTTCTTTTTGGGGGGGGTTTGGGGGGGGCCACACCCGGTAACGCTCAGGGGTTACTCCTGGCTATGTGCTCAGAAGTTGCTCCTGGCTTGGGGGACCATATGGGACACCGGGGGATCGAACCGTGGTCCATCCAAGGATAGCGCAGGCAAGGCAGGCAACTTACCTTCAGCGCCACTGCCCGGCCCCTCTAAACATATTTTCTAAACATAAAAGACATGCACCTATACCATTATTGTTTCCATCTTGGAAAATAATGGTTACTTAATTATCAAAAATTTTAGTCAGCGAATAGAAGGAAATAATTTTACCTGATATTTATTCATAAAAATAAATTTTTATCACTGTATTATGATACTAAATGGACACTATAGTCATGAAAATGTGCATATTTCTGACACAGTTGTTCAGAGTTTGCTCCAAATTTACTAGTTTTGTTGGAGTATAAGATCTTGAGAGTCCAGTCTAACCAGTATATGTCTTTCTCTCCTTTAGCAGGAACTTTGATGAACCTTTAGATGATTATCGATAAAAACTCATTTTTGTGTGTTCGCATAGCATATTTTTGAAAGTCATTTTCAAATTCAAAATACTGTCCTTAAAATATTTGAAATAAATATGTTCTTTGAAGCAAATGCACAGTCATTGATTCATTAGAACAGAGTTTTTACTATGGAAACTGGAGAAAGATAAATGATGCATAAATCAGTGATATGCTTGCAAGATTCTGAAAAAGTCAGTCTCAGAAGAATATACATAAATAAACTAGACCTTTGATGAATAAAACATATAACTTTATCAGAATAAACCTGGGAGGAACTAGAATCTAGTTTATACTATATTTATACAGATAGTAGAAAATAACTGGACAAAGTGCCAAACTCTTTAATAATATTTACTTCCATATATAAAATTCTGTTTTCTTCTCTCTCTCTCTCTTTTTCTTACTACACATCTATTTTCAATGTACAGTATTATCAGGAAAAGTAATAAAGTAATTTTTTACTAATATCTTTATTTAAACATCGTGATTACAATCTCTTCCTTTCTTTCTTCCCTCCTTCCTTTCTTCTTCCCTCCTTCCTTTCTTCTTCCCTCCTTCCTTTCTTCTTCCCTCCCTCCCTCCCTCCCTCCCTCCCTTCCTTCCTTCCTTTCTTCTTCTCTCCCTCCCTCCCTCCCTCCTTTCCTTCCTTCCTTCCTTCCTTCCTTCCTTCCTTCCTTCCTTCCTTCCTTCCTTCCTTCCTTCCTTCCTTCCTTCCCTCCCTCCCTCCCTCCCTCCCTCCTTCCCTCCTTCCTTCCTTCCTTCCTTCCTTCCTTCCTTCCTTCCTTCCTTCCTTCCTTCCTTCCTTCCTTCCTTCCTTCCTTCCTTCCTTCCTTCCTTCCTTCTTTCTTTCTTTCTTTCTTTCTTTCTTTCTTTCTTTCTTTCTTTCTTTCTTTCTTTCTCTTTTTTCTTTCTCTTTCTTCTTTTCATTATTGTTATTTTTGTTTAGATATGTGTCAATTTCTGGAGTTTATTGGCCTTATTCTATTTATGATTGATAGCATTTTCTGAAAATATTATTATGTGGATCATATAATGGCTTTAATTTGTTCTCTTATTTATTTTTTTTCTCCTATTTATTTTGTAGTGAAACAATTTTGAGCCACCTCCCCACAGTATGCCTCATTTCTCAATTATTGAAGTTCCAAATTACATTAAAGTTTAAAAAATGATCATGTAACTTGTTTTGTTCTCCAATTATCTAGACTTGCTCAAAATCTTGACATTTTTTAAAAACTTTATATATATATATATATATATATATATATATTGGTTTTTGGGCCACACCTGGTGATGTTCAGGAGTTACTCCTGGCTATGTGCACAGAAATTGCTCCTGGCTTGGGGGACCATATGGGATGCAGGGGATCAAACCAAGGTCTATCCTACGT
Organism: Suncus etruscus; assembly: GCF_024139225.1. Lineage (NCBI taxonomy): Eukaryota > Metazoa > Chordata > Mammalia > Eulipotyphla > Soricidae > Suncus > Suncus etruscus. The sequence continues at coordinate 15,495,430 of NC_064862.1, forward strand.
CAGCTGCATGCAAGGCAAATGCCCTACCATGTGCTACTGCTCCAGCCCCAAAAACCTACATATATTTTTGCAAAAGTATTTTTAGGGTTTAAGATGACTGAATACATCTGTCTTCTAAAATTACATTCAAATAAGCATCAGGCTAGATAGGTTTGAAGAGACTTTTGAAGTAGAAAACATTTTGTCAAATATAATCTCTGACCATAAAAAAGATTTTATATTTGTGAGCTGTATGCTTTGGCAATTTTCAGAGGAGCTAGTGTGAGAAATCACAAAAGCCTGGCCTTGTTATGAAGCTACTTTGCAAGTCTTCAATGTGTACAAACAAGACTTGGAAGATAGAACGTATGCTTCAGTTTGTGCAAAGAAGAGAACAACTTTGAAAAGCAAAGAATGAATGAAATTAGTCAGTCAGGGGTGGTTTTTAAACTGTAGATCATATATAATTAGTGTTCCATAATTGGTGGCTGCTGATTATTCATGAATAAATAAACATGCAATAGTAGAATGGAAAACTGCATAAATCATGATGAAAGTAAAATATTAATTCTAGAACATATTAATCAATCACACAAAATTAAGTATAATTTTATTAAAGTTGATTTAAAATAGTTTTTGCATAGTAAATAATTATGTCATATATAATATTGGTAAAAAAAGTTATAAAAATGATCTAAGAGAAAGGGAATTTGATTTGGTGTTGGAGTAGAATTTAGTTTGAAAAACAAAATAAAGATTTTATACATTCTATCTTTATTGGTAAAACTCAATTCTACTTTGATTACAAAAATTAATTGTATTTTCATCTATTTTTGGCAGTGTTTGAAAATAAGCCCAGGCAAGTGTTTTACCACTGAATTATCCTCTAATCCTTATGAACACTTTAATGCAAATAAAATTTGTTCTTATTGTTTTGGAAAGTTTTAATGAATGTGTGTATTAAGAAGATTCACAGATAGTAGGGGAGTATTATGAGCATGTAGGGAGGATATCAAGAAATAGAGAAAAGATCATGCTAGAATCATACTCATCTATATACACATTTAAGTGTCATATGTGTATTGATATAATAGAAATTTTCTTAAAACTTTATATACATTTGGGACCAGAGTGATAGCACAGCAGTTGGGTGTTTGCCTTGCACGCAGCTGACCCAGGATAGACCTGGGCTCCATCTCTGGAGTCCCATGTAGTCCACCAAGCCAAGAGCAATTTCTGAGCACATAGTCAGGAGTAACCCCTGAGCGTCACCAGGTGTGGCCCAAAATTTATATATATATTTAAATAATAGTATCTTATGGTCAAAAGGTAATAAAATTAAAATGTGTATGTTAAGAAGGGAAATAAACATAGAGACATAGACTTCATTAAATTACTTAATTAGATGTTTTGATATTCCTCACTTGAAATGATATGCATGGTTAACTAAAAGTGTAATGTCAAGTCCAGTGCTAAAAATTACTTAATTTGCAATAATTTTTTTTTGTTTTTTCCTGTTTATTATTTTTTTATTTAAACAACTTTATTACATACATGATTGTGGTTGGGTTTCAGTCATGTAAAGAATACCACCCATCACCAGTGCAACATTCCCATCCCAATAATTTTTTCACATTGCTAAGCTATAGTGTGATATTAAAAATATGATGTGAGTATGATTTAAAATTTTTAAAATTTAAACTTTAGTCTGGAATCTCCTTACCTGTATCAATATTTCTGGTACTTCTGCATATATACCCCAGTAGTTTGTGTTAAAATTTAGGTTATTTTTTTTCTGTTTTCTACAATAGATACAATTTCTTTCTATCTCTTTTATATTTTTATATGCATTTAAAATATGTATAAACACACATATATACAAGTATATGTAAATTTCTGTTCAGGTTTTAGATATTGGGGATATTGGTAAATAGGGCAGATATTATTTCTGTCCTACTAAAATTACAATAAAGAAAATGTAAGCAAAGTCCAAGAGTACACATGAGTGTGACATTTAACCTGCAAGTGAAGTCTTGGAGTGAGCCCCTATTACTACAGATGTTACCTTTCAGGTTGCTCAAAGTATGAGAAAGTATGTGTTTTCATGTATCCTGTCAAATCAGATTAGGTAAGGTGAAGAGTGTTGAAAATGAAAGAAATAGTTTGTGCACTAAGCAAAAAGCAAGAAAACAGTAGAGATAAGTTGAAGGTTAGAGGTTACATAGAAACACAAACTATACTGAATTTGAATAGATAGGGGCTTATGTACGACCTTAAATCAACTTCCAATTGATATCTAGTTGAAAAGAAATATATTTATAAAAATAACCCACTCAAAGTTTACTATAGACTTTGGACAAGAATCAAGAAGCTTTTTTTGTAAAGGATTGGATATTATTATTAGCCTCTAGGTTCTTGGCTCGATTTTATGCTTAGACTCTAAAATATGACTCCTGCATTAGGAAATAAGGTAGATGTGTAAACAAAGAGTAATACATAGGTAGTGAGAACATAAGGGTATCTATGAAGGAATTTAGTAAAATTCTATTTTTGACAGCAAGGTCACAGCAGATACTTGTATAAAAATAAAGATATAAAAATGATATTGGTATAAAAATGATTCTTATAGTGGAAAGACAAAGCAGTATTTTTTTTTTTTGGAACCACTCTTTTAACACCAGTGAAACATTCTTTTTCTTCCATATATTTTATAAACTACATTTAAAAATCCCAATTCTAGACATATACTTAAGAGTTTTTATGTACTGGATGCATATTTGGATGTTCTTTATTAACATATTATCATATGTTTTCAGTATAAACTATGTTTAACTAATATTGTGTCTAATATTCTCTGTAGACTGGGTCTCCAAACACAGTTGAGTGAATTTTCATTATTTTAAATATTATAAATATGTTTACTATCCTAATGTAGGTTCTACCATATTCTGAAGGCCCAGAATATTGGAGAAAGTTATAATACTGGGGCATATCCTTTTTAAGAATAAAAAAATCTATTTTTTAACTTCTGAATGTTTGGGGGCCTGACAGAAATCCAGCTGTGTTACCATAGAAACCACACTAGCCTGGATGTGATGTCACTATCTAACAAAAGCTAAAAGTCAAGTAATTCTATCATAAATTAATATTACAAATAAATATTGACTCATCTAATTATTAGTTACAGATAACACTTCTCCAGTGCTTTATTTTAAAAAGTTAAAAAATAAATCTACTGAGTATTATTGATCAATAGCAGAGAGGGAAGGGATGGCTAAAATAAAGAAATTTACTGGTTTACTATAAAAAAACAAACCAACTCTGAAAATATATTCTAATGTGACATGACAAAACTCCCTTAATGATGTTTAAAAGTACTAAATACAATTTACTATTTATCTCATATCTTTTTACTCATCTCTTCTTTAATGACAGAAGGAACTTGTAGCCGCTACATTTAAAGAGCAATACTCTCGGGGTGCCATTATAAAGCAACTTTCTTTTTTCTCTACAACTCTTCCTTTAATATTGAGCACAGTGAGACTAATTTGTCTTCTGCCTTGAAGTGAGATTCAGGGCAGGTTTCAGAACGTAGATAATTAAAATTCCCACATTCACTTATTACAAAAATGTCCATAATTTATATGTCCTGTAAAATGAAAATGTAAACAGCTTTGGATTTTTATTAAGCATAAGACTTCTGTTTTCCCTGTACAGAAAACCCAATCCGGGAAAAGCTTAGCTCTTCCAGTACCACATTATCTCTTTAGTTGTTTGGGGTGGAATGACAAAGGATAAAATTGTTGTTAAAATTAGGAAGTTCTGTGAAAATTTCTTTTCTTTTCTTAAGGTGGTATCTTAATTTGGATTAATCTACTATTTGAGTGTAAAATATATTTGGCTGTTGGTAACTGATATTGGCGAAAATTTATAATGCTGAGTAAATATGCAAGGAGACTTGATAAAAGAAAAAAAAGTGGGGGGGACACCAAACCCTACCACTCCAGCACCCATACTTTTTCTTGTTTTGTTTTGATTTGTTAGTTTTTGACTTTATTTTCCTTCTGTTTTTTCTTCCACTTTTCTCATTCTTTTTCACTCTTGTGGTTATTATTTAGAGAATTATTTTTATTTGCTGGGCCCATTTTTTTATTTTTTCTTCCATTTTTCTTTTCTTTTTTTTCTCTCTCTCTCTCTTCTTTCTTTTTTTGGTAGTTGTCACCAAATATTTTCCTCCCTTTTTCTTATCCTTTTTATCTCCAATGATGGTGGAATAGATGTTCAATCTACAAGCTGTAAAGTGGAGACCATTTGCGCTACCATACTGGGGGGTAGAGGAGTGAGATATGGGATGCATACTGGGAACAGGGGCGGAGGGAGGACAGCACTGGTGGTGGGAATGCCCCTCATTCATTGTCACTATGAACCATAAATGATGCAGTAAAAGATTTGTAATGCACTTTGGTCACAATAAAAATTTAAAAAAGAAAAAAGAAAAATAAAGAAGAATTTCTTGTTGACCTGGCCAATATACTGGAAATACTGGGACTGGGTATTACTCAGACTTGTAGAACCACTATTCCTAGTTCCTGTATCATTCATATCCATTTCAACTTCTCCTCCATTAGAAATTTTCACCAAGAATATATCACTTGGGCCAGAGCAATGGCACAGCAGTAGGGCATTTGTTTTGCACATGGCTGACCCAGGACGAACCATGGTTAGATCCCCATAGTCCCATATGGTCCCAAGAGCCAGGAGCGATTTCTGAGTGCAGAGCCAGGAGTAACCCCTGGGAGTCATCGGTGTGGCCCAAAAATAAAATAAAAAAAAGAATATATAACTTGACATTACCTCCAAAATGACTTCACTGCTAACTCCAACTATTGAAGCTCTGTGTTACAAGAATAAAAGGTAATAATAATAGCTTTAACTATATAGCTATAATTATTTTAATTTAAAATATAAATAGATGGGGCCGGAGAGATAGCATGGAGGTAAGGTATACGCCTTGCATGCAGAAGGACAGTGGTTCGAATTCTGGCATCCCATATGGTCCCCGAGCCTGCCAGGAGCAATTTCTGAGGGTAGAGCCAGGAGTAACCCCTGAGCGCTGCCGAGTGTGACCCAAAAACCAAAAAAAAAAAAACAGTAAATAGATATACAAGGGTGTTATTTTGTGCATCAGATCTAATTAGAGATAAAAATCGTTTTGTAAAACAACAATAACTTCTTTAATTGCCCTTGGAAAATTTAATTTCTAAATAAAATTATAGAAAATTAAAATCCTCATTTTTCACATGAATGAGAGATCCTAATGCTTACTTTATTTTTTAACCAGAGAATTGATGATTATAGGTCATCATTAACTGCTACACTAAGTGTGGTTTAATAGTATTCTTGTACACACATTAAAAAGAAACTTTAGCAGAAGAACTAGTTTATGCTGCTGATATGAATGTACCATTTTTGTCCTTGGTTAATTAAACAAAAAAATGTCAAAGCCCAACAATATCCTCAATTCTTTGAAAGAAAAAGCACTTATTGCTTTAGAGAAAAATATGTAGGCCTCTGAATTTACAAAGGTGTATATTTCATTTCAGGCTTAAAATATTCCAAATCTGTTGCTGTTGTATCACCAACAGCAGCTTTTCCCACCAAGCCCTCAGCTTTCTCCGGCCACTCTTGTGAGGCTATAAAGCGAAGCAAATGGCAATTGGAAAAACAACAGTAGTTAACAAGGCATTGAATGAGTGTCCTTCCTGGAAGCGATCACAGAAAGATTTCTTTCTGGTTCTATTTTCATTGACAAGGCTGGAGATAGTCTTGGATGCAGACTTTTGCAAGACAAACTATAGAAAAATTAACACTTTCCAAATGATTAGAGGAACTCCCAAGCCAATACACAGGCTCTGTATAGCATTTTCCATTTCAAAGATTCCAAAGAATGATCAAATCTAAAGTCAGTAATCTGATTTATAACACAATGCAAATCAATTAAGTAGCAAAAGCACAAAAATATCTGTCCAGATAGATTTAAATTTTTGTTCTGGCATTGAATTATCTTTTTCCTTTGTTGAAAACTTTTTAGTAGCTGCAGCTATAACTATATATTATGGATTTTATCTCCACATTTCATGATAATAACAATGCTCTCTATTACTCATTGAACATTACAATGTGCTAAGCACAACACTAGGTACCTTAGTATATTATTTAAGTTAATTCTTTCAGTAATTCTCTAAATAAGATATCATCCTGATTTTTATTAATGAAAGAATGAGGACAAATGTTTAAATTTAATTATACAAAGTCACAAAATTAGTAGGTGAAGAAATTTGCATGCAAAACACATTTCAACCATTGACTAAAACTTTGAACTAGTATTTCTCTCTTTTTGAGTTACAGTTTTAGCTCACACATTTTTATAAGTGGATTGGAAATAAAATCTGTATTTGGTCTTAAGTTTCACCAGTGGAATGACAGTTCTAACTCTGAAGGATTTACTTTTCTTCAACTGACATTTTAGATACATTGCATTACAGGTACAAGTAAGAAAACTCAGTCACATGGTTTCCTCATCGTACACTGTCAAAGTCTCTCTTGAGATGTCTGATATTTGACAGTCTCTTTAAGACACTCATTGATCCTGGTAGCTTTCCCAACTTATTTTTATGCAATTATGTTATCCATAAAACACATTCACTAAGCAACTATTTTTTGTATTCTCATTCTTCATCTCCTTATGATCTACCTACCTTCTTCAACTCATGTAAAATTATTGTTTACAACTTCTACCTGCTAATCTAGAAACCTTTTTATTATATAGAAGTTGGGAGAAAAGGTTTTAGAAGAGGTTGCGTTTTGAGTATCAGGAAAACATAAATATTTTGTCATTTCAAGCTTGTCCATTGAAGGAGGAGGTCATATCTGAAATTTTATTTTAAAGTTTTTAGAAAGTTGTATTCTTATGATGGTAATATAAATGCTGAAATTACAGTTCAAAGATGAGATGTGTAAAGCTTTTTGACAAATTCATAAAAACCATTACACTAAGACAAATACATAGACCAAGCTTTGATGGACAACTTTATATCTTCTATATATGTTCAAAAAGATGCATCAAATGTCTGGGCCAGAGAGATAGTATAGCCGATAAGGAGCTTGCCTTGCTGGGTTCCATCTCCAGCATCCTCTATGTCCCACTCCGGTCCTAAATTTACTAAAGAGACTCTTTTTTATTTATTTAAATTTTAAAAATTTATTTAAACATCATGGTAGCAAGGTTGGCCATAGTACAGTTGGGTAATATACAGTCATACATCCTTCACTAGGACACCTTTTTCACCACCAATGTTCTCAGTTTTCCTACTACATCCCTGCCTGACTTTTTTTTAATAATAATTTTTATTGAGACCCAGGTGAATTACAAGTCTTTCAAAGTTATATTTAAGGTACATAGGGACAGTGAATTAGGACACTACCACTAATCACCAATGTTGACCTCCCTTTGCCCCTGTTCCCAGCATGCATCCCATACTTCTTCCCTTTTGCCCCCTAGACTGCTAGTGTAAGTGGTTGTAGATCTTAATTCTGTTGTAGTTGATTTGGGTTTGGTATTTAGAACTGAACATTATTTATTTCCACTTAGTGTTCATATGACTGCTTGTTTTTGGCATCATCCATTTTCTTCTTTTCCCCTTAATTTTGTTTGCTTGTTTTTTCTTTTGTTTTCTTTCAGGACACACCCGTTTGATGCTCAGGGGTTACTACTGGCTAAGCGCTTAGAAATGCCCTTGGCTTGGGGGAACCATATGAGATGCGGGGGATCGAACCGCAGTCCTTCCTTGGCTTGTGCTTGCAAGGCAGACACCTTACCTCTAGCGCCACCTCACCAGCCCCTATTTTCTCTTTAATTTATGAGGAAAAAAAAAAGATGATTCAAATTCTGTGGTTCTGTTGGAAAAAGAAAGAAAGAAGAAAGAAAGAAAGAAAGAAGAAAAAAAGAAAGAAAGAAGATAGATAGAAAGAAAGAAAGAAAGAAAGAAAGAAAGAAGAAAGAGAGAGAGAAAGAAAGAAAGAAAGAAAGAAAAAGAAAGAAGAAAGAAAGAGAGAGAGAGAAAAAGAAAGAAAGAAAGAAAGAAAGAAAGAAAGAAAGAAAGAAAGAAAGAAAGAAAGAAAGAAAGAAAGAAAGAAAGAAAGAAAGAAAGAAAGAAAGAAAGAAAGAAAGAAAGAAAAAGTTGGGAGGAATTCAGCTCAGAGCCATCAATATCACTTTAAAAGAAAAAAAAGGCGGGGGAGAAAAAAATGGAAGAAGCAATGACAAAATATACAACAGCCACAATAAACTACTACTAAACAACAACACAAAAAAGAAAAACAAATGGAAGAAGGGTTGGTGTGGTGAAGGTGTGTGTGTGTGTGTGTGTGTGTGTGTGTGTGTGTGTGTGTGTGTGTGTGTGTTTTGCATAGGCACAGTAAGTATTGAGGAAATTTGAAAGGTAATTCTTTTGGCCTAAGAGATACAGGTTTTCTCAACCCTTGAAGAACACTTTCATGGGAACTGCTAAAGGCTTCAGATATGCTTATAATTAAACCCCAATGTCTTTTTATGGTGCCAGGAAATGTTCTGCTCAGTTGTGACTGACACTGTGTCAGTGCTCTGATCAGTGCTTAGTAATTAGAGATTTTGGTATTTGCACAGGTCATAGGACAAAATCTAGAAAAGAGTCTATCTTTATGGTTCTAGAAGGTCTGCTCTGCCGTGGTTGTTGTAGTCAGTTATCTGTCATTAGTGATCTTGATTTTTGTACAAGATAAGTTGTTGTTAGAGGCCTGACCCTCATAGGATGGGTCTGGGCGCTTATGAAATAATTGCACTGGGACTGGAGTGATAACTCAGTGGTAGGGCATTTGCCTTGCCCACAGCTGATCCAGGACAGACCTCAATTCCATCCTCGGCATCCGATATGTCCCCCAAGCTGGAATGATTTCTGAGCGCATAGCCAAGAGTAACCCCTAAGCATCATCGAGTGTGCTTCCCTCAAATATTGTTTTAAGAAAATATAGATAAATAACTAAAATATATATTAGAGGAAAAGAAGAGGAAAAAAGAGGATAAAAAAGAATAAAGAAAAAATAGGGTAGGGGAAAAATAAGAAAAAGAAAAATATTGGGCTGGCACCTCAGAGTGGGAAGGTTTTCCAATTTCTAGCCACTTCATCATTGACAGGAGTAAACTTTGCTAAACGAAGCTTTCAGGGTTAGATTGTGGCTGGAGCTTTTTAGAATGAGCATAATTTTCATGTCTGGTTTACAAAGCAATATAACAGTGAGAACAATGAGAAGTGTCTACCCTATGTAGTCTCATTCGTCATGTCTTGTGCATCGAGATTCCTTTCTTAAAAAAGAAACTGACAACCTGGGCTTTATGATGTCATAGTAACATAGTTTGAAGTGAAGGAGGAAAAAGAGGATGGAAGAAGATGAAAATAGAAAAAAAGAGAAAGAAAAGAAGGGAAAGGGATAATAGTAATTTGCAAAAGCGTACAAGGTGAGTTGGAGCTGTATCATAAGCCGGTGGTTCACATTGTCTGTTTCAGTGGTCTCAATGGTCATGTGCTTTAGGTCTTAATAGAAGACTTAAACAAAAGGAAATGGTTAAGGTTGAGGGCCAAATTGCAAAATTAGGGTGTCCACCCTATATCACTATGAATATTTGTGGACAAAAGCTGAAGAGTTATTTTATACCCAGTAAATTTAAGGCATTAGCACATATTGATAATAAGCACTGCATTGGGGGTCCCTGGCTTCCCATCATAATTTGCACCTAGATTTTTGGATAAATACATTAGAACATTATTATAGGCCATTGTAGTGGGAGGTTTTTTTGAACACCCATTCATTCTAAACAGAATTTTTGTTGTTGCTGATTTTTTTTATGGTATAAAAGATCTTAGAGGCTTTGCGTTTCCCCCTTTTCACTTGATTTGATTGCTTCTTCTAACTATATCCTGACACCTACTATGTTCAGAGTTTACCGTTTAGACCAAGTGTTTCTTTAGGAGATTTATATGTAAATATGGTTTATATTGTGAATACCTCAGATAAGTGCTGTAATTCTATATTTATCCTTCTTCTGGCTTACTTTCATTTAACATAATATTATCTAGTTCCATCCATGTTGCTGCAAAATCCATGATTGTATCACTCCTAACTGCTATGTAGTATTTCATTGTGTATAAGTACCACATCTTCATGAACCACTCATCTATTGTTGAACATTGAAGTTGATTCCATATCTTGGCTATTGTGCTGAGTGCTGCAACAAATAGTGGAGTGCATACATACTTTGGGATGAATGTCCTTCTGTCTTGAAGATAGAGATCCAGGAGTACGATTGCTGGGTCATATGGCAGCTCAATTATGAGTTTATTGAGCACCCTTCATACTGTTTTCCATGAGGGTTGAACTAGGCATCATTCCCACCAGCAGTGGATGAAGGTTCTTTTCTTACCACATACCCACCAACAGAGATTGATCCATTATTTTTGATATGTGCTATCCTCACTGGTGTAAGGTGGTACCTCATTGTTGTCTTGATTTGGATTTCCCTAATGTTACCTAGTGAACAAGTTTTCATGTGTCTATTGGCCAACTGTCGGTCTTCCTCGGAAAGTGTCCATTCATTTTTCTCCCTATTTTTCTATGGCTTTATTGGGTTTTTGTGGAGCTAATCGTTCTGAGTTCTTTGTTGGATGGTCGCTGTCTGATCTCATGGAATCTAAGTCGAGTGAGTTCCAATGACAAATGTTCATGGTGGGAGGTATCCCCCTCTTATAAAATTTATGGGTTCTTAACCCTAGTAGATAAGAGCTTGTTTCTGTATTTAAGATTTCCTTTTTTTATTGTGCCTATGCAAAAGGGAACATTGCCATATTATATTGCCAGTGTATTTTGGAGTAAGAATGACAGGCTGTACAATCACTTTGCCCTGGTTTTGACCTGAGCTTTTATCCCAAGAAAGTATTCTATTGTGTTTATATAACACAGTTTCTTTAGCCATTAATCTGTTGTCAGGCATCTTGGTTGTTTCCAGATTCTGGCCATTGTAAATAGCACTGCAATGAATATTGGTGTACAGAAGGCATAATTTTGTGTTGTGTTTTTCTTTTCCTAGGGTATATACCTAGGAAAAATATGGCTGGATTTTTGTGGGAGCTCAATTTCCAGGGTTTATTTTTTGTTTGTTTGTTTCTTTTTTTTTGTTTTGGGTCACACCCGGCAACTCTCAGGGGTTATCCTGGCTTTATGCTCAGAAATTGCTCCTGGCAGGCTCTGGGGACCATATGGGATGCCGGGATTTGAACCACCATCCATCTGCATGCAAGGCAAACACCCTACCTCCATGCTATCTCTCCGGGCCCGGAATTTCCTTTTTTTTTTTTTTTTGAGTAATCTTCATATTGTTTTCCATAAAGACTGGACTAGATGGCATTTTCATCAGTGAATGAAAATTCCTTTCTCTCCACATACCCACGAGCACTGACTGTTCTTGTTCTTGTGATGTGTGCCAGTCTCTGTGGCATAAGATGGTACCTCATTGTTGTTTTGATTGCATCTCCCTGATGATTAGTGATGTGGAGCATTTTTCCATGTGCCTTTTGGCCATTTGTATTTCTTCTTTGAAGAATTGTCTGTTCATTTCTTCTCCCCTTTTTTGATGGGGTTAAATGTTTTTTTTTTTCTGAACTTAATAGTTCTCTCAGTGCCTTGTATACAAAGATCTATACAAAGAAAACTCCAAAACACTGCTTAAAAATAAGAGAAAAAAGGAAATGGAAACTCATACCCTGTTTATGGATTTTGAGAAATAACATCATTAAAATTGCAATACTATCCAAAGCACTGTACATATTTAACACAATTCTTCTTAGGCTTCCTATGACATTTTTCAAAGAAGTGAATCAAATACTCCTGAAATTCATTGGGAACAATAGATAGCCTCAAATAGTTAGACAATCCCTGGGAAAAGAAATATGGGAGGCACCATGCTCCCCAACTTTATTATAAATCTATAGTCATTTAAACAGCATGGTATTGAAATAAAGACAGACCATCAATTGAATGGAATAGACTTGAATATTCAGAGAATGTTTCCCTGACATAAAATCAATTAATCTTTGAAAAGGGGCAATAAATGCAAAATGGAGCAAGCAAAGCCTTTTCAACAAGTGTTTTTGGGACAACTGGTAAGCCACATGCAAAAAAGATAACTCAAACCTCCATTTAACATCATGCACAAAGGACAAATCCAAATGGATTTAAGACCTTGGTATCAGACCTGAAACCATAAGGTATATAGAACAATATGTAGGTAAAACACTCCTGACATTGTGTCTAAAGGCATCTTCAAGGAGGATCACTGTCCAAACAAGTGAAAGCAGAGATAAACAAATGGAACTATATTAAGCTGAGAAGCTTCTGCACCTCAAAGAAAATAGTGCCTAGGATACAAAGGCCATCCACAGGATGGGAGAAATTATTCACCCAATACTCATCAGATAAGTGATTAATATCTAATATATGTTGTCTAACTTTTCAACTAGAAACTCTCTGTATACAATGTCATAAGTTATAATCATAGTACTTTATATATTTGGTGGTTCTAATTATGTGTCATATGTGTGTTCAGTTCTGTTGGTTATTTTTATTATTTCTTTATATGCTCATGTTTTATTTGTTGTTGAAAGCTGGATATATTGTGTAGAAGGTAGAGATAGAATTTAATATTTCTACTAAGTTTTAATTGTTGTAGGACTTATAATCAAGATTCTGAATTTAATCTAATTGTCTAATCTAATCTAAATCTAATCTAGTCTTGGAGGCTACAAGAACTACTATAACTATTTTGTGGTCCCATATTATACAGGGTATCAAAACCAGGGTTTCATGAATAAATGTAAATATTATATCTTAATAGCATTACTATTTGTAAATGGACATGCCTTTAACATAATTTGTCCTTTATTAGGCTGAATTGTAGTCAATCCTGTTAGGAATTGACCTGAATATAGGCTTAAAATTCTTCTAATGAAGCACTTACTAATATGAGTAGAATTTAAAACACATATAATTAAATTTTTTCAGTAGCCTATGTTAAAAAGTAAAACATATAAATTCAATTATATGGCTTATTTAAATCAAGCCAACATATAAAAGCTGTCACAAGTCCAATATTTTTCTCTACCTATATTTCTACTGCTCAATAGTCATATGTGATTTGTGATTATGATACTGAGCAAAAAAAATTGAATGTTTCCTGTGGTTAGGGTTTAAATTGGTTTGTAAGAACATTTTTTCTCAACATATTTTTTACTCTCAGCTTTATATTTCCCACTTATTCTTGTGGAAATATAAAATTTTTCTTTCTATGCTCTTGACATCCATCAGTGACTTGCACATTATTGTTGTTAGCTCAGTGTTTGGGGATAAGTGCTAAGGTAAGGGAGGCTTTCTCTATTGTGACTTTATTGCTAGCAGAACTGGTGTCCTTGCACCTTAGTGGTAGGGCCTACTCAATGATTTTTTTGGGGGGGGGTTAGGGCCACACCTGGTATTTTATAGGTGTTACTCCTGGCTCTGTACTCAGAAATCATTTCTAGAAGGCTCAGGGGACCATATGGCATGCTAGGGATCGAATCCTGGCCAGCCATGTGCAAGGAAAATGCTCTACCTGCTCCAGACCCTACTCAATAATTTTTATTCTTTTTCTGATATTTGGGATTGGTGCATATTTTTCATCTATTTCCAGATTGACTATAGTTTTATTCCTGTCCCAAACTGTATTGGATACTTATGCATGGTTTAAGAGTGATAACATTTTCCCTTTTTCCCAATAGACTTAAAGGCTTTGCTTCATATAAAAGATAGGGGAGGAAGTTCCAAGTATGACTTTGTGCTGTGTTTTTTTTTTTGTTTGTTTGTTTTATATAGGGATGCAGTACAACTTCCCCAAGTTGTGTTGTGATGTAGATTTTCATATAGCACTGATTCAATAAAAGCTGATATCACAGATCAGAGAGAATTGTTTCCTACTTCCTTGTACTGTAATAATGAAATCAATGTCCTATTTTAATGTGACTGGATGCATGGGGTTGGTAATCTGGTAAACAAGCAGATAAAACTGGAAGTGGTAATTTACACAACCTCTCAGGCATGTAAAGTGATTTTTTTTAAATGTGACATATGGGGCCAGAGAGATAGCACAATGATAGAGCATTAACCTTACATGTGGCCGACTGGTTGAGGGACCCAGTCCATAGGTCCCAGAGCCTGCCAGGGGCGATTTCTGAGTACAGAGCCATGAGTAACTCTTGAGTACCGCTGGGCATGGCTCAACAACCAATCAATTAATCAGTAAATCAATAAAGTTTAAAAAAGTAAAATGTGACACATGAATGAGACAGATATAGTACTGTGGGTTGGGCACTTGCCTTTCCTGTGGCCAATCCAAACTTGATTCTTGACATCTTCTATGGTCCACTGAACCCTGCCAGGAGTGATTGCTGAACTCTGAGCCAGGAGTAAGCCCTGAGCATTGACAGCTGTGGTTCAAAAACAAAAAAAATAAAAAGTGTCTTATAATTAGGTGTAGAGGGTTGTTTTGATTTCTTTACATTGTAAAGGCAAGAACTCAGACCACACTAAAGATTTATGTGGCAGTTATGCCCAGAACTGAGAACATATATTTAAAAGGTGTTTAGAATAAATAATTTATTAAATTTTTATTGAAAGCATTGATTTCAAAGTTATTTATAGCTGGCTTTTAGACATATGTTTCAGCACTAATCCTACCACCAGTGTCAACCTCCCTCACCAATATTCCCAGAGTCCATCTCATTAACATTCCTACCACCCCCTCACACACACTAGCACCTGCTATCATAACAGGCACCTTTTTTAATTTGGTTGTTAAAATGTGGCTCTCATGATTTCAGTGTTGTTTCTTACATGGTTTGGATATCTAATTCTGTCTTTCCTTAATACTACTAATGTACCTAAGTCCCCTTTGACTCCCATGCACCATTATTTCACCTCTTTCTTCCCTCTGCTCTATTTCTTTCCTTCTCATTATCCTCTGGGGACAAGAGTGTTCTTGACAATCCCCATCTAAACCATTGAATTATTTCATGCAGTTATTCTAAATACAACACATATAAATGATATCATTCATATCATCCTGTATTTATCCTTCATTTAATGCCCTTTAACATAACTTTTAGTTCCTTCGATGTTACAGTGAATTGCATGATTGTATCATGGAATAAATAATTTCTAATTTGGCATGTTGGCCTTCACATATGAATTTTAACAGTGATCCCCATGTTAAATATCATAGTTGCAAATGGACACTATGAACATGAGATTTTTTTGACGTTGGCGTATGCATATGTGTGTGTGTGTTATATTTTTGCTGGAGCTTGCTGTGACAAGTTAGGTGCCATCTGTCTCTTCAATAACAAGCAAAATGACAAACACAACATAGGAGACACTGTGCAGATATTCAAGATTGTTTTCTACCATTTGGTTTCCTAATATGCTAACATTTAGAGCTGATAAATAAATAAAGATGAACGAGACCCTCAAATTAGGATAGATCTTCAAAAGAACTATAAGAAAAATAAATATTTTCAGGTGGACAGTTGTTTGCGTTCATGTTTATTATGCATTTTATATTGAATTTACTTCCCACTTTCCCAAAGATTTCAGTGCTGTAAAATAAATTAATTGTCACATTTTATATCAGCATGAAATAAAGGTGCTGTCTTCTCCCTTCAGACTAAATTTATACAGAAAGACTTTGCTATGAGTATGACTGGTATTTTGTTTCCAGACCTATTTTTAATGAAAGGAAAAAACCCTCCTTTTTATATTATAGTTACAAAGGTATGTGGCAGAACAAAAAAAAGTTAGAGGTATGTTGTCTGAATTTTGTACCTGTAATTATCCCTATGAGAAGCTAAAGTATTTTCCCTCTATGTCTACGCATTGGTTTTTGTATAGTGGCATATCTGTTTCAATTGCTCTTTTTAATAAAAAGCTGGAAAAAAATGAAACAGGGGCTGGAGTGGTAGCACATCTGTAGAGTACTTGCTTTGGATGCTTTGACCTAGGATGGATCAGGTTTGATCCCAGGTATCCCATATGGTCCCCCGAGCCTGGAGCAATTTCTGAATGCAGAGCCAGGAGTAATCCCTGAGTGCCACAGGGTGTGGTCCTCCAAAAAATAATGTAAACTGATAATATTTTAGACTAATAGTGTATTTTAAATACAAAAAGGAAATAAATGTCACATATTTTTTCTGTTTCTTTTCAAGCATATACTTTTATCTCCTACTCTTTTCAAAATATCATATATAAACATATAGTTAAGCACAAAAAAGTGAAAAAATAGGTATAAAATTTAGAAATTGATTCAACTAACTTGATAATCTCCTAATATTGGTATTTGACTATGAAATTATTCCTTACTCTTCTTTTTTATGAAGTTCCATGGATACAAAATGTTCACAATTGAGTTTAAGTCATAGAATGTACACCACTCTTCACCAATTGCACATTTCCTATAAACATTGTTCCCAGTCTCTCCCCATAGCATTCCTTCAGAACAGGCATTTTACTTCTCTTTCTCTCACTTTCTCTCTAATCTTTTTTGACTCTGTGGATTGCACTAGTGTTAATGAAGGAATATCATGCATATCAGTTTATCGCCTTTCATCACCCAGTTCTTGTCTAGAGTGATCAGTTCCAACTATTATTGTCATAATGAACCTAAGTTCTCCATTCTTCGTAGCAAGCTTCCTACCATGGATTGCTCCTCCTGGCCCTCATCACTATTGTCACTAGATATTATGATCATATTATCTTCTGTTTTTCATATATTCTCCTTTCTCTTCTTACCTTGCTCAAAATAGCCTACATTTTACTCCAAAGCATGCATAAGCCAAAATATAATGCGGTTCTCACACTAAAGTCTTAAAATGTCCACCATTATTGCTGTTACTAACATTCATTTGTTTTAAAGAGAAAAGTGCCAGTTTCTCTCATTTCAGAGCAAATAACACAACTGTAAAAACTGTTGCCAGGCAACCTGCATTCACAGCTCAGATGGGCTGAATTGTTTATATTCATCTGTGGATAAAATTGACCCACTCCTTTCTGAAAAAAAAAATGCATGAAGGTTTGAGATATTTATACTAAGATTTTGACTCAGATTGGGGGGCCATACAAGATTGTTCTGTAGGAAATTTCCATTTAAATTTGACTAATCTTCTTTATATTTGCTATATTAAAGTATAAAATATGTAGCTCAGGATCAGTTTTCTCATTAGACTTTGAGTTCCTTGAGTGGCAAACATTACATTGCATTCATGTCAACACACAGGAAAAGATCATATGTATTTTTACCATTCCATACATTGTGGTGATTACATTAAAAAACTGATTTCATGTTTCTATGCTAACGCTTTCTTCAAGAATATTACCCAATTACATCTTAAAAGAAAGATAGAAATAATTGCATATTTTTGTTGGGATTTTGGGGGGGGGATTTTTATTTTGGATATTTTTTTGGCTACATCTGGCAGCACTCAGGGTCACTCTTGGCTCTGCACTCAGAAGTCATTCCTGGAAGGCTTGGGGGACTACATGGGATGTTGGGGATTGAACTTGGGTCTGCCTCACGTCGTCTGTGCAAGGCAAAAGCCTCATCATTATGCTATCACTCTGGCCCTTTTTTGTTTGGATTTTTGTGCAACCCCTGAATATGCACAAGGTTCTCTCCTGACTACACTTAGGATCTTTCTTGGAGGTGCTCAGGGTACCATATGTGGTGCCAGTCATCAAACCCATGTTGGTAGTATCCAAGACAAGCATCCTACCTCCTGTACTATCACTCTGGCCCCAGAAACTGTTGCTTTATTTTAATCTAAAACTATTTTTTAAAGCAAAGATCACATTACCCTTTAATTCTCACCTGGAAAGGAAGTACTGGAAAATACATGGAAGGTGGGAAGAGATTCAGAAGACTTTTTTTTTTTTTTTCACTTGATCTAGGTGAGTTTTTCCTACTTAATTCCCAATCTTAGTTGCTGTATCATTTTCTGAATCTATTTTCTTCTCATTTTAAGGCATTTGCTTTCATTCACATCTATTCTTTCATGAACTTTGCCTTACTGCTTATTCCTCTGGTTTTACTCAATGAACCACTTGTGGCACCATCAGCTCAATGAGAGCAACTGAAGAATGTGGAGATTTCACATTCTCTGATGGTATGCTGTTTTGCTTTTGAGCATAGAGTACTCTCACACATTATGCACAAATATTCCTTAATTTCATGGAATTCAGGCTCTTTCTTTCAAAAAATCATTCTGGAAAACCTCTTTGATTTGGGAAAATAACCTTCCAATTTTAGCATAGGGGTAACATACGATTACTCATATTACTCTCCCTTCTGCATTTTGCCATGCCTATTAGCATTTCTAGAAAAGAGGCTGGAGGTATTCTTTTAGACAATTTCAGTTTTACCAGCTCTCTCTAGAAGATGGTCTTAACATACCCTTTATTTGAACCAGTATTATGGTTTGGATTTAATGTATATTCTGCCCAAGTGTCTTGTTTTAGGTAATTTCTTATTCTTTTAGATATGTACTTTTTAAGATCAGGTTATGATTTCTCATTTTTAAAAATACACTCTGGATCTATTTGTTTGACTCTACACTGATTGAGGCAGCTGACAAAACTTAAGAACAAATTCTCTATTGCAGGGGTAATAGAGTGCAGACACTTTAAACAGAAAAGGTCTAATCTGTCTCTAACTGAATTCAGAGTAAATGCTCAGATAAGAGATGGAACAAGATAGATTAAGTTACTCATGCCAATCCATTAGCCTGTGTTGAGTGGGCTAATGAAGAACTCTAACATCATATTACGATTATATTCCCTATGGATTCTACTTGTGATATGCTGTCAATAACCATTGCCAAATTCATAGCCAAAAGTATGTTATTTTTTATTGTTTGTATTTTACATTTAAATATGTCATCAGGTTGGTGATAATATTGTGACAGATGTCAGGACTGTGCCTCGGTTTATTTTTTTCTGCTTGTGAATATTCAGTTGCTTTAGTTTTATCTTTCTTAATTTAGTAGACGGCAACTCTATGCAACATCAGTAAGTGCCATACTCTGCGCCACATATGGTGAAAAGTTTATCCTTTAGAGAAGATCTTTTAAAGCTTCTTGTAAAACTGATTTTAAGGCTATGTATTCCCCAAGCTCTAAATCCAGAAATATTAAAAGATAATAAGCCAAAACTATAAATAATATGTAAAATATACTCTAATTTCCACATTTAAAATTATAGGAATCTTTATGGGACATTTACTCCAATGGTTGCAACCTTAGTATTTTTCTCTCTCTCTGTTTTTGGTTTTGGGGTACACATTGTGGTGCTTAGGGCTTATACATGATTTTGTACTCAGAAATCACTCCTGGCAGGCTCAGGAGACCATATGGGGTAGCAGGTTGACCACATATAAGGCAAATGCTCTACTCCATTGTGCTATCTTTCTGTCCCCAGTTTACTCATTTGTATCACAGAATCAGTTTATAAATTCAACTCAGTGATGAAATTTGGAATTTTTGTTTTTCTTTGGAGCTACACCAGTGATGTTCAGAGATTATTCTTGGCTCTGCTATGATTATTCTTGGCTCTGGCAGGGACCAGTGTACTGTATGGGCTTCTGGGGATCAAGCCTATATTGGCCACGTGCAAGGCAAGTAACCTACCCTACTGTATTATATTTCCATCCTCAACTAGAATTTTTTAAAATTCCTTAGGTGATTCAATTGTAGATCGTGACTATTGCTTGACTATTGCTTAAGTGTAATACGCTCATAATAGTTACATAGGAGTGAGAAGAATGAGGATGTGGAAAGAACGTAATTTCTGGAGTTACCAGACAAACACCTGCTTATTTCTGATTTTAACCATACGATACCCCTTGTCTGTAAAATAGAGATAGTAACACCCACCGTAGAACTACTGTGGAGATTGAAAGGAAAATTGCATGTGTAATACAACTAGAATCATGCTTGGCAAGGGCCAGCCAAGAAGTGCCTCTTTCCTTGCTAATTTTCTTTTTCTGATAAACACACTGTGACCAGAACCCTGATCTATTGGCTACTAAACACTTCCGTACCCTGAAAAGCAGCAAAAGTACATCTAATTCTCATTTTTACCCTGAAAAGAAACAAGCACTGATATATCTGTCAAGATTCCTGCAGGAAACACGAGGTATTCAAAAGGGCTATTTAATAGAAGTTAATGGAGGAACTGGTTTCCCAAAGCATGATGAGTTAAGGAAAGTATCAAGACAGGAAGCAAGAAAGAACCTTTGCAATGAAGGGATCAGAGCAGTTACTGGAATGTGCTACACCTTTGGCTGCAAGAAATGATCCATCTGGGAAGAGTTTCAATCAAGTTAAAGGAACAGAGCCAATGGCCATACCACAGTCTGGCAGAAAGGGAACGCAGAATGAATATCTCATGCTCTAATTTTCTATTGGTAAATACATTGTTTAAGCCAAAGAACAAAGAAGTCCAGTTGATGCAGTTAATGTTGGTTAGCATCCCAGGGCACAGAGATTAGTGAAGGCTTCTGGAGGGGCAAATGGACAATATCCTGGCAATTATGAACTTCTACTTTATGCTGGGTGTACATGAGGCGATAGGGTCAATCCAACCAAGTAAGTAAATTGCTCCAAATTACTTACAGCTGTAAATACCAGGATTTTATCATCACTATTTTGGTACTACTTATTTACACCTATAGGTACTAGTTGCATATATTGATTCTAATATTACACTGAAAGAAACATTCTTGGGCAATGAAACAAACCTAAACTTGACCACTGAAAGCATACCAACTATAGAAGGGGGAAAGTTTTCACTTTAGAAAAATGGTTGTTGAGCTTGTCAGACTGACTAGCCAAAGACACTAGAAACCAAATCCACTTCTGTCTCTGCAGCTGCCTGTTTTTTCAGAGCCTTCTGTTCACCTCTTTTTTCCCCTAATTTATTCATCTAAGAAATGAGAAGAACACCTGATTCTCATAATAAGATTGAGATGTTTTGAGAGAAAGGAGAATCATTCTTGTGGAAGAAAGATGTGATTTTTTAGAGTATGAAGTTGAGGTGACAGACATTCTACTGGCACTAATTTCCACCATCAAATGAAAAACATATAAATACCTGTATTCATACTTATTTTAATATGTATTTCTTGAGATTTGCTTTAAAAAGTAGAGGAACTTTAAGACTGTCTCTGCTTTTGAGGAGTTCATGGTATTGTGAAAAAATAGAAATGAAACCTTTCTTGAAAGGAACTGCAATTATAGCAGATGATGGTTTGTGATTCCATGAGATTATTAATATTAATATAATTAATAATATTATGTCATACAATGACTATATAATATTAATATAGTAATCAATAAGTTACACTAATGTAACACTTAATTAATAATATCACATTAATATCATTAATATTATAGCATTGATTTGAATATCTCTCCACCTACCTACATTTGTCCTATAAGTATGTGAGCACCTATACTCCTTTTGTCATTTTTCAATTTTGGGTCCCATGCAAGTCATTCTCAGGGCTCTATGCTCAGAGATCAATTGGCAGTTCTTGGACAACATATGGTATAGCATGGATTAAACAGTGGTCAGATCTGCAAAGTAAACACCCTGCCAACAGAACTATCTCTCTAACCCCTCTTTTGGCTTTTTTTGTTTGTTTTTGTTCACCTATGCTCTGAATTCAGGGATTACTCCTAGATGCTGGGGGACTACATGAAATGCCTGGGATTGTCCCTGGGTGGATAGCATACAAAGCAAATGCACTTTCCACTGTACTATCATTTCAGTTCCTCTCTTTTAACTATTTTAAATGCATCAGAATTCTGAGTTCCTCTTGCATTCTATCCTACTGACAATGCCTACTGTTAGATCTCTGGTTTTTGTTTGGTTTGGTTTGGGGGCCTCATCTGACAGTACTCAGTGCTTACTCCTAACTTGAGCTCAAGGACCAGATCAGGAAGTGCTCCAAGGACCATGTGGAGCACTAAGGATATAATCTATCATTCCAGTCTACATTAGATAAATGAAGTCCCTGGCAATTTGCATGTATACCTTGACTCTCTTCTTAAACCAGTGAACTTCTCATTGGCTTGCAATCTAGCTTTAAATAATTGTTTCCAATATGATTTTTATTCTTCCTTGTTAAATTTCCCTACTTATCCTACACAGCACTCCTCATTTCTATTCCTAATTAGCAGTGGAGAGATCTTATTCAGTAACTTTAGTGCATGTAGGCACTGAGCGTTCTGCTGAATTTTCCTGTGTTCAATGCCTAAATGTCTGTTTTATTTATTAGTAGAGAAGTTAAGACCAGGGAAACCTAAGTTTTATGAAAAATTATTAACAACACCTATAAAATTTTAGTTTAGAAACGTTTCAAAACAATGTTGAAGTGAAACAATGATCTCATAGTTGTATATGAGTTGAAAGTAAAGATATATAGAATTTCCAAGAGAAACTTGTTCTAAAGCTTAGGGTATGCTTTGGAAAAATATGCTCAGGACTCTTGGGATAATGCAAGACAAAATCCTATCTGTGGTAAGGAGTTTCTGGTGCAATGTGATTTATACTGCCTACCATTTATTATGTATCTACTGTATATCTAAAACTTTGTCAGATATTTTATGTATATGAATTTTATTATGACTTTAACTTTATATTCCTTAAAATTATTATGTTAAAACCTTAACCTTTAATAAAATGTGATTAAGAGCCTGGGCACACAAAAAACCTGTCCCTCAGACTTGAGCATCGAGAACTATGGGAACTAAATTTGTGTTATTATGGCACCAAGCTGGTGATATTTCTTTACAGCAGACCAAAAAGGTTAAGGTAAACCTAAATATTCACAACAGAGAAAACCATGTCAGAGTGACAAGCAGCAGGGTATTCTTTTTCTTAAATTTTTATTAAGACACCATGATTTATAAATTTATAACAGAGTTGTTCAGGTATACGAAGTTCCAACACCAGTAGCACCACCAATATCCTCTACTATCTGCTGAAGTGCCCATGTTCCCTTCCACAGCCAACTCAGCCTCCTTGGCAACAAAAAATACATTTATTTCATACTACATGCTCCAAAAAAATGTAAAGGAATGGAAAATGAAATTATCGGGACCGGAGAGATAGCATGGAGGTAAGGCATTTGCCTTTCATGCAGAAGGTCATTGGTTTGAATCCCGGCATCCCATATGGTCCCCCGTGCCTGCCAGGAGTGATTTCTGAGTGTGGAGCCAGGAATAACCCCTGAGCACTGCTGGGTGTGACCCAAAAACAAACAAACAAACAAAAAAAGAAAATTAAATTATCAGAAAAGAAATCAATGAGTCAATTTGTGATGATTAATTATTATTTTAACCTATGTAAATAGAGAAATTAAAATCATTTAATATATGGTAAACTTCCTATTTTTGTTTATATAACTAAGTTTTCAACATTAGTATCTAAGATAGATTGCATTAAATTTTGTTTTACACTTGGGTCCTACTGTGGTAATTATCATGTCTTACATTTCATTAAATAATGCTTTTTAATAAATTCTGTCCTAAGATAAATACTGTCCTAATATATTTTGAAGTTCCCATGAAATTGGCAAAACCAATAAATATAAAATTTAGTATGAATAAAGAGAATTAAGAAAAATTAAACGGAAAATATGAATAAATTATAGAAGTAAAAAGTATTTTATCATTAGAAAGAGAACATTGGTTTCATATCAGAAAATATTGCTTATAGATATTGCTTAAGTGTCTATAATAAAAGATTGTAATAAGAATCTCTGATGTACAATAAAACTCATAATCAACCTAAGTGAGGTGTTAATTCATTATTGAAAATGTATAAAATCTCAGCTTTCTTGAACTAGTCAAGAAAAACTATGTATTATTGATGAGAGACATACTCAATGCTGCATTTTGGGAAAATTTGTGTGTCCTTATGTGAAGCCTACCACAAAGAGTACAGTTAGAGAAATAACTACATTAACATCTATCATGATGATGTTAATGAGTGAGAGAAGTACAGTGCCTGTATTGAATACAGCAGGGATGGAGGAGTAGGGAGATGGGGTGAATTGGTGGTGTGAAGGTTGCACTGATGAAGGGGGGTGTTCTTTTTATGACTCAAACCCAACTACAAACATGTTTTTAATCATGGTGCTTAAATAAAGATATTATTTTTAAAAAAATAAAGAAGTTCTTTTAATGTTTCATACAAAATTGGCTTTAATGCTATATATTCCCTATGTTGTTGCCTGCCCATGAACTCTGTATTGTTCTCTTAATTAAGAATGATAATCTAGGGGCCGGGAAGGTGGCGCTAGAGGTAAGGTGTCTGCCTTGCAAGCGCTAGCGTAGGACGAATCGTGGTTCGATCCCCCGGTGTCCCATATGGTCCCCCCACGCCAGGGGCGATTTCTGAGTGCATAGCCAGGAGTAACCCCTGAGCATCAAATGGGTGTGGCCCAAAAACCAAAAAAAAAAAAAAAGAATGATAATCTAGCTTTGTAGGGTATTCTTGGGGAGATGTTTATTTAGCTGAATTTTTTTTTTTACTAGATCCCTCTATTCTCTTCTGGCTCTTTTGGGGATTTTATGGGATTTTCTTTATATTTAAGTTATTTTTTTTTATCTTGCTGCTTTCAATATTTTAATATGGAAATTTTGTTGCCTTGTCATTTAAAGTGAATTCTGTCACTTTAAATACAGTGTGTCTAAGAGTTTTCTTAGTTTCTATTTTCACTGGAATCCTTTGGGCCTTTTGTATCTTCATACCTGTGGTATTAAATTTGAGAAATTTGTCTTGATGATTTCTTTAACTACTGTTTCTTCATTGAATTTGCCTTCTTTCATGTTCTCCAGGGACTCCAATGATTCTTATATCATTCCATAGTTTTCTCTTCTAGTTTGCTCTTCATTTCCTTTCAAACTACTTTCCAGCTTTTGCTGTTTCCTAACAGTTTTCTCCTTCTTATCTTGGAGTTCCTTGATATTTTTCTCAGCTATAGTTATTCTACTGTTCAGAGCTTTTATTGACTTTTTTTTATATCACCCATCATGTTTTTTATTTCTGTCATTTTTGATTATAGTAATTTTCTCATTTTAACTTACACTTTCTTGTGTTTTGCTGACTCCCTGTGCTATGGTTTTTTAATCATTGTGGTGACTTAAAGTCATTGTTTGAGGTGATTTACTGAAATGGTTGGTTGTGCTTTGTTGATATTGTTTTCACTCATTGAACTTGATGGACTTCTACGGGTTTTACCAATTATATTTCTAGTGTTTTGGCTGTGCAGGGTGGTTGAGTCTTCATAATTAGACTCCCTAGAGTCTAGAAACATACTTAGAGATTTGACTGGGAGTGACTCTCTTTCTTCTCTGCCTGTATTCACCAAGTGACTGGAAATATAACTGTGAGCAGCATGTAATTCATGAATATACCTCATGTCAGATGTGAAAGCTACTGTGACCTAGCAGAAAGGAGGGGCTCTAGAGTAAGTTCTATGATGTCAGTCAGAGACTACCCATACTTAAATTGATGGAGCAGAAAGCAGAAGTCCAGAATATGGTGCATGTTGTTGGAAGGCAACAGGTACCAACCTGGAAGGGAAGGTCTCTGCCTTCAGTTCCAGAATAGGCCCAGTGATGTCCACTACAGATTAACCTTACCTGGAATGGTGAAACAACAAGCAAAAGTTCAGGATATGTCAGTAGAACCTTTTTTATCCTGTCTGTCTGCATTCAAAGTTAATGATCTTGTCATACGGTATACTGCCTTCTTTGATAAGTAATATAGAATTGTCAAAGAAGAATCAAATGTCAATATATTTGAGAACTTGAAGTTAGGAGTTAGAAGTTAGAAGAACTGGAAGAGTAGACAGCAATTTTCATGTGCATTATTTATGGAAAAAAGTTTAAAATTGTTTTTACATTATTATAGTTTAGGTAATAATATTTTAATAATATAAAGTTTCTGGTATTGATATTCAAAGTTACTGTACTACCCTCACCACAAAAATTTCTATGACTGTCCACCCATTTCTATGTCACCATCAGACTTATTCTGCTTAGTGTGATACCATCTAATTCCATCCAAGTTGCCTCAAATTGCATGACTACATTATCTAGTGGTTACTAAATATTCCAATTTACCACAATTATTTTATCCATTTATTTGTTTTTGGATATTTGAGTTGCTTCCATATCCTGTATTGATTAAAGGTCATCTTTAAATAAAGATAGTGATTGAATTTTTTCCAATTTGGGTCACTTTGATTTCCTTTTCTTTATTAATTGCTATGGCAAGGACAACCAGGATAATTTGTAGATGCTCCTACCTATCACCTAAAGATTATCAAGCACCTAAGCATATTTCAGTTGCTGTTGAATTTTGTGATGTTTTTAATCAGTCACCATAAATTAAGTTGTGTTAAATTCCTATACTCTATTGAAATGCACCTAAGTTAGGGAATTATTTGCTCATCTATCAGTTACATGAATATAAGAATATAGAATAATGAGAAAGGCCTTAATATATATCACATTTTTATATCTCTGATATAAAGATTCTATGTCTTACAGCTTAAACCATTGTCCCCTTTCCAATTCCATATTTCAGAAAGAATTTTAGTGCATATATAAATGAAACAAAATAAAATAATAGGAAGTCTCAATATTGGAGAAGAGACATTTGGGAAACTATGTTAGTTAGCATCCTTCACCTATGGAAAACACATATGATGTTATTTATGTCTAGTTTAATTTCCAAATACAAGTATTCTTACTAGTCATGCTCAATGCTATGTAGGTCATCGGACCTTCAGAAATAGAGCAGAAACTTTCAGCAATCTGTGTGTTAATGAAGAAAAGAAGCCTAGAACTATGCTGAATGTCAGAAATTTATTTATATTAGTAAATATTTGACCATAATTGGTACTATGATTATTAATAATGAATTTCCTCTGCTAAATATAATGCATCCAAGATATTTGGATTGTTAAAATATTTTAGAGATAGTTTACATAGAGAGTAAATATCTAGAAATATTTCATATCTAAGTGTCAGGAAAGTTCTCTGAACCATTTCTAATGGAAATCATAAGTGTATTCTCAGTATTCTCAGACCAGGCATACTTAGAGCACCTAAAAGAGAGTTGTTCTCTGTTCTTTTTTAGTTCACACCGGCGGCACTCAGGGTTACTCCTAGCTATTGCCCTCAGAAATCACTCCTGGAAGGCTTGGGGGACCATATGGGATGCCGGGTTTCAAATTACTGTCAGTCCTGGATTGGCTGGTTGCAAGGCAAACACCCTACCTCTGTGATATCTCTCCAGAACCATGGACTCAGTTTTAGAGCTCCTGGAACTTCTGGAGCGTGTGGCTGTGTGGATCTCCACTGCTGACAGTTCAGTAAGAGCACATTATATTAAATTAGATGGAAAAGTAGCAATAGGAGTCCATTAAGCTCAATAAGCAAAAACAATAACTGTCTTGTTTGGATTTATTGTTTGATTTATTAATTTATTGTTAGCTAGGCACAACTAGGAACAAACAGTAAACCCTCAGACAATGCCTTAATACACCATTTGGAGACATAATAATTTTCACACATTTTCTTTACTTAACTAGTTGTTTTTGTTTTTTATTGCTATTTGGGCCACACCCGGCGATGCTCAGGGGTTACTCCTGGCTATTCTGCTAAGAAATCGCTCTTGGCTTGGGGGACCATAGGGGGTCCTAGGCTAGCGTGGGCAAGGCAGACTCCTTACTGCTTGCACCACTGCTCTGGCCCCCACTCAACTAGTTTTTGACAGTTTCACTTACTATTTTGGTGTAACAATCATTGTAAAATAAATTATTTGTGCCTGCCAAGGAGGCAGCCTGGATATGGGGTAGGAATCTGGAAACTATGGTGAAGAGAAGGTCAAACTGGTGCTGGGTTTGGTAATAGAACACTGAATGGCTGAAGCAAGTTGTTGTGAGCGACTTTATAAATCATGGTGTTTAAATAAAGCTCAATTTATAGACTATGATTAGGAAATATTTTTCCCTACTTAATAAGTATTTTTTTGCTTTTGGTTTTGGGGTCACACCCAGAGGCACTCAGGGGTTACTCCTGGCTTTGTGTTCAGAAATAGATCCTGGCAGGCTTG
Source organism: Suncus etruscus (assembly GCF_024139225.1). Classification (NCBI taxonomy): domain Eukaryota; kingdom Metazoa; phylum Chordata; class Mammalia; order Eulipotyphla; family Soricidae; genus Suncus; species Suncus etruscus. Next base: position 15,523,768 of record NC_064862.1, read on the forward strand.
GGAGACAATATGGGATGCTGGGCATCGAACCCGGGTGTGTCCTAGGTCATCAGGATGCGAGGCAAATCCCTTACCACTGTGCTATATCTCCAGCATCCTAATTAAGTATTTTTTACAATTATTATCTATGCCATTATTAGATATCCTTTAAATGCTTTAAATCTTTGGGGTCTTGTGTTGCAAATAAAAAGAACCCAAGATAAGAGAAAAAAGATCAGTAGTATATTCTTTGTTTTCTATGAGGTCTTATTCCTGTGGAACCTGGGAATTTTTTATATACAAATTTTATATATACAAATATGTGTATGTATGTGAATTTGTTCCAAACAATCAGTTTAATAATAAGACTTTCACTTCAAACTCATTTTAAGCTGGATTGGAAGCAACCTTAATTAGCAAATATTGTTTTCTAATATCCACTATTTGTTCTGGTTAGTAAGTTCTCATTTATTTATTCAGTTTAGGGAGTAATTGCAGAACAAGAAATGTAGCGTGAACTCACTAGTCTTTCTTTTGGGCTACAGCCATCAACAAGCATTTGGGTATATGTTAGCTATTACTGATAATTTAGAGACTTTAGTAATTGCAAATTTGATGACTGTATCTGTTTAGCTACTTCTATAGTCAACCCATTTTCTTTGTTTATGTTTTCTAATTTTTCCTAATTGATCGCTGTTGTTTTTATTATGAATTATTAATAATAAGCGGGGGTTTTTGTTGTTTGGTAAAGTGATAAATGTTCTTTTGTTTTTAAGATTAACTTCAGTTTCTGTGTCCTATTCATACTTTAACATTTCTCAAGGGGTGCAAGTAAATAAGCTATTGAAAACATAAATATCATTGTGTAGGAAGATAGTCTAAAATATAGATTTATCTGATTTTAAGGGCATTTACGTTAAAAAGTTGTACGATAAATATAAGAGAAACATAACTGAGACAATAAGAAAGAAAATTATGATTCCACCAAAGTCATTTGTAATTCTTTTTGCTCACTCTCCCTCTCCCTCTCCTCTCCTCTCTCCTCTTTCTCCTTCCCTTCCCCCTCATTTCCTTCCCTTCTATATCTACTCCCACATCCCCTCCTCCTCTCCTTTATTCAAAACAATTCTCAATATCAAGAGTTTGAAGGTCAAGTCAAATACAAAAGTAACTATCCATGAGCTTTTATATACCAAAAGAAGAGGTTAGGGAAAAAGGAAGTTGGGAGAAAACCTTTGTTTAGGCTTTTACATAGGTTCACCTTACAAAAAAATAAATCAAGAGTTGAGTAAGACTTTTAACTGACCTTTAAAAGTTTTTTTGGAGGGAGTTTTTGGGTCACACCGGTGACGCTCAGTGGTTATTCCTGGCTATGCACTAAGAAATCACTCCTGGCTTGGGGGACCATATGGAACAACAGGGATCAAATCCAGGTCTGTCCTGGTCAGCCACGTGCAAGGCAAACACCCTACAGCTGGGCTATTGCTCCGGCTCCTAAAGGTATTTTCTTATTTGTCATTTATTCATACTATTTTTAAAGTCAGGAGAATATGACCAGATTTTATATTAACTATAATAAGATTATAAAGCATAGTTTAATAACAATGGAAATTTTTTACAGAAATTGTGTACATTAATTTTTAAGAATATCTATATTACCTAGATAAAGATGAATATTCAATGACAATAGTCATTAGAATTTAAAGAATAATGAGAAACTTCTAAGCAAAAAAATGTATATCTAATAGCCACAAGTAAAATTATAAATCTTACAGGAAAGAATCTTCATTTTAAACTGTACAATATTTATGACCAAATGCCTTCAAAGAATGTGACTTGTGAATATTTATACTAGCAATATAACAAGATACAGTGTTTAGATTAATGAATTATAGTCTGTAAACCTGTTTCAAAATTCAGCCTTTCTCAGTCTTCTATACTTCTGCTGTTAAAAATGTTTAGCTTCTATGGTGCTGGATAGGTAGCACAGCAGGTAGAGTGTTTGCCTTGGGTGCGGCCAGTCTGGATTCCATCCCTAGGATACAAAATGGTCCACTCTCTCTGTCAGGAGTGATTTCTGTGTGCAGAACAAAGAGTATAACCCCTGAGTGTCACCAGGTATGGCTAAAAACCAAACAAACAAACAAATAAAAATACTTTGCTTCTGACATTTACCTATTGGTATTTCTTTATTTTTTCTTGACAATTTCTGACAACCAATCTCTGACAACCACAGAGTTAGTCTTTGGATATATAAGCTTTGTTTTATTTTTTGATATCACACACAAGTAAGATAGATGTGCTATTTGGTATTGACTTTCTCAACTGATTTATTTAATTTATCATGGCTGCTAAGTCCATTAATATTGCCAAAATAGACAAGCTTTCTTTCACCAAACAATCTAGCAGTGTGAATATTGTTGTGTATTTTATTTTATTAATTTGATTTGATTATTTAAATATCTTTGTATTTATTTAAGTGACCGGTTACAATAGTGTCCAAGTTTCTAATATTAATGTACATAGATACTAACCATGCCTGACTGAAGTGTCTGTGACCTTTACCCACATCCTCATGTCCACTCTAATCCAATGCACTAAACCTTCCCTCTTATTTGTAAATTTCTAGTTATAGTTTTGGTATGTATCTCCCTTAGCACTTTTCATGTGTTTGAGATATCCCATTCAACTGGGACAGATATTCACACATACTTATATGTAGCTTGTTTTGGGGCTCTACTCAGCTATACTTAGGCCTGACTCCTTGCTCTGCATTCTAGTATCTCTCCTGGTGGGTTCAGACATCAATATAGAATGCCAGAAAGTGCCCTACTTGTACACTCTCTCTGGTTCCCACATTTTTTTTTCGTTTTGGTAAACATAGTTTCTAAGTTAGCCTTTAATTTTAAACAACGCTATATACATTTACCTTTACTATTTGTAGGTATTTATTTTGTTTAGTTTTTTTGCTTTTTGGCCACACCCAGCTGTGCTCTGGACTTAGCTGCACTCAGGAATTCCAGATCCTCTCAGGAATTGCTCGTGGCAGCACATAGGAGATGATATAAAACATATGGCTTGGAAGCATGTAAGGAAAGTGTTATTTCCTTCCCCAACTTTATGTTTTGCTCACCTTTAGAGGCAGACCTGCCCACATCAGGAGGGTACTTTGACTTCCTGTTTTGCTCAGAAGGAGAAGCAGGATTTAGGGGGAGATGGAGAGAGGTTTCAGTAAGAGAGGTGGCTGGTAGAGACAAGTTTGAATGCAGGGCTACTTATGGAACAGGTTTAAAAGGTTTAAAAGGTTTAAAAAGGGCCTTAATAAAGTTGATGTCTCCTGAAACTGCCTGTGGATTATTTCCTCGTGACTATCCTGAACCCTCAGACGGTTGGAGGGAGTTGCAGGTGCGTGGCCAGCAGAGAAAGGCCTCACTCTCCATCCATCAAACCATCATCCACCACCATCCAGGACTCTATAATTAATATTTTCAACAGCAAGTACCTAATTTCTGTACCACCCCTCCAACTCCTACAACTTTGAAGTTCTACAAATGTCAGAGTCATCAACAACAACTCATAAACAGGACAGTTTGTGCCTGGAATCTTATTTCACCAAATTTTAGGAGAAAAAAGTTTAGTCATTGAGAAGTATGCTTTCAAGAACAAGTTACTGGACTAATTTATTCAGTAATTATGCAGTATATGAGTGTGTAATCTGTTGAGGAAAATATGCCAGATTTGGATCTTAATAGTATGTTCTAACAGAAAATAATTATTTTGGTAAGATGGTTTTGCTGGACAACAATTAGGATTCATCTTGTTATAAATCACTAGAAGTATAGTTGTTATATCATGAGTTTAAAACCTGTTTTTAATGGAATACTATATTGTTTTACATAGAAGCTGCACCAATTTATAGTATATTATGTATATGTATATATATTCTATAGTTTGTTGCAGCAACTAACAGTGAGTTAGTGAGAAGGATCATATTTCTCCTCTTTCTCCATATTGCCCCCAATTTTGTAATATTTCTTATATAGATCATTTTCATGGCTGTCAGGTAATAACTCATTGTGGTTCGACCTATTTTTAATTTGATTGGGAGACAGGTGGTGATTAAAGGTCACTTTTATTCAGAAGAATATGCAGGTATACTAAGAGGAATATGCAACATCACTTATCAACCCCAGAGACATGAACATGCAAGGTAAGAGCTCTACCATTGGGTCACATCTCTTGCTCAAATAATTTTTAGAAACTCATTGTCAAAAAAAATTTGTACAAAAATGAAAAGAAATTATATAGATGTTTCCATAAGAATCTTTTTCTGGGAACAAGGAAATAGTACAGATAATAGGACACTTACCTTGCATGTAACTGAGCCAGGTTCTGACCCAGGAGTGATCCCTGATTGTAAGGCCAGGTGTAACACAATTCCTCCCCAAACCTCACTTTCAACTTTCAAAAGAAGAGAATAATGTTTTTGTGGGTACTGGGTCTTAATACCTGGGAAGGAAGTAGGGACTCTGTTCTGGTGAAGCGATAATTATCTAGACCTGCTTAATATATCTAGCTTTTTGCTCTATTTCTAACTCTTTCTACCTCCCTTTTTCTTAATTCTTTTCTTTGCTTTATTCCTATAGGGAGAACCTAAGAAAAGTTATTGCTAAGATAGGTAACTTAGATTTCTGATTAATATACTGGAGACAGGAAGATGTGCAAAAGATTGTGTAGTTTAAACTGTCTTTAGACACTGAAGATTCTATATGCATACTTATATCTTTCAGTCACCTGGTTTTCTATATATTTTCTACTTTTGATTTCTGTACATTTTTAGTATTATTGAGATATTCAGTGTTATATGCACTTTTTGAAGCATTCTATTTATTTTCCTATCAAAAGTACATAACTTAATGAACTATTTTTTACCAGAAAGAAAAGAAGTCAAGGAGAGGTGAAATAAATCAACTAACATCATGTTTGAAGGATGTACGGAGGAGTCAGAACTGAACTAATATAGTTCAGAGTCCACCTAATTATATACTCCATAGAAACTATATCTTCCTTTTACTATGTTCATTGGCAAGATATGTTATTGATATACAATATGGATATATATGTTATGGTCCATATACAGTTAAAGAGCACATTATTAATGAAATTTTATAAATAACAGAAAAGAAATTGCATATAGTTAAGGAAAGCATACTGCATATTTTGTGTTTCTTCTGGTTCTAAGGAGACAGATGGTACTATTGGATTAAGGCAAATGTCTTAAAAAACTTCAGGGTTTTGAAATTTTACCTATCAAACCAGATTGAAACTATTTGGTTAGTGAAGTATTGGTTTGAATTTCCTATTTTTAAAACCTAGAAATACAATCCTGGGAAGAATATACAAATATTCCAAGAGGAAACGAACCATTTAAATAATTACAAATAGAGAATATCCTACAGTAAGACTATAGTTATATTGACAACTGTAACCCTGCCCACAAACACTGGCACCATTTTGAAACCAGGCCAGCTCCATAGACTCTCTTTTTTAGAATGAATTTTAAACAAGCTATTAAAGAACATGGGTACACAGCCCATGCAGCAGAAATCTGGCCATCTCAGGAGAGGGTGAGCCAAACTTCTGCCCTGCTAAAATCATGCCTGCTATCTCCATTACCTGGAATCACCTTTTCCCAATGGCCCTGCTTCATCCTTGACCCCCTATGATTCCCTTCAGGGACACTGACCTGACCAAACTCAAGGAATGGAGGTTTTAAGGTTGATATCACCAGAGCTTTTTAGAGTGAGTGTGGACACCCTCCCCTCATATCTTCCTTCTTCCAGGAGGCCAGTCAGTTGAATTTACATTTCAAAAAGTCTTACTATCAGTAATGGTGCTTTGAATTTCTGGACGATTTTATGTGTTTGATGCTGTCATCCCTATAAGAACATGCCGATTTAACAGAATGGACAGCTAACAAAAAAGAGCTTACTTAGCTTTCTGCCATTGTATTAATAACTTTATTGGAAAAAATGATAGATTAATAATTTTCACAAATGTGCTTTCTACTGGTTTTTATTTTTTAAAACTTTCTTCCTTCTTTTCAGTTTGCTTTATTTCTTCTATTTTTTTAAAAAAAACTTTTTATACTTAATGAAAATAAATGTATTATGATCAAGTATGTCAACTATGAGATGCATTTTCTTTAAATTTTAAAAAGTCTAAAACAAAGCTCTAGTTCTATAACTTGAAAACTCATAAATCAGATCATGTAGAAAGCACCTTGGGAAAGGCACTTGCCTTGTATGTGACTGAACTTGTTTGATAAGCAGCATTCCATATGATGCCTAAGCCCTAGTAGTGATTCCTTAGGACAGAATCAGGACTGGTGTTAACAATAACAACAATGCTACAGCAACTTCATACAATCAGATATACTAATTATTGACACCTTTAACACTCCTTTCTAATTCTCTAGTTTTGTTTGGTTTAAGTTCGACATTTATTTTTTTGTTTCTTTGGGCCTCCCTCAACTAGGCTCAGGGCTTAGTATACTTAGGATTATTCTTGGTGGCAGATTTGAGAGACTAAAATGGGGTTGCTGGAATCAAAACCAAGTAGACCACATGCAAGGCAAACACCCTGCTGACTGTACTTGCTTCCTCAACTGCATCTCAGAGAAGCTTTCCATGACCACCTTTGTAGAATTGTTGCACACCCATTTTTTTCTTTTTACTTGCAATTATATCTACCTTATATTTATTTTATTTTTACTGATTTTTATTTTTTAATCTTGAAATGTAGGTGTTTTTGTCTGCTTTGTTAACTGGTACACCCTAATTCTTTATTTTCCTTATCTTTTTTTCTAAATTAATTTTTATTTTGACCAAAGTGAATTGCAAATATTACACAGTAATATTCAAGGTTCATAGTGAAAATAAATCAAGGGCATTTCCAACACCAGTGATGTCCTTCCTCCACCCCTGTTCCCAGTATGCATCCCATATCTCCCTCCCTTACTTTTATCTTAGGGTGTTGGAGAGGCACACTGGCTGTGCACAGGGCTTACTCCTAGTTCAAGCCTGGGGAGCCATATGTAGTACCGAGCTTGACTGCATACATGACAAACATCTTACATGCTCTGTTATTTCTCTGGTCCCTATCTTATTTTTAGAAGAATGTATTAGTAAGACATGTATTGTTCAAGCAACACACTATTATGTAAGAGACATGTATTGAACAAGCAACACACTATTATGTAAGAAATAGTGAATAAAAGAAAACAGTGTAAATTATTTAATAATTTGAGAAAATATTTGTAAAAACATCCTAGAGGAAACGACATCAAAAATGAAAAATTCTGAGCAATTTTGATCACAAATGACAGAGAATAATACAAGCTGTCTTAGGCTGACCAAGATCCTTAATGGTAACAAAGTAAAACACAAATTCAGAAAAATGGAACTTTAAAAAATGAGATTCTTATTTACAATATTGTTAATAATGGATTTACAAAATTTCAACACCACACCCATCACTAGTATGCCCATCTCCATTTCCTGATGACCCTGATGCCCTCCTTTTTAACAACCCTCCTAAAGCAATTGTATGGGCAAGTTACACTATTATTTTGTCTTTTGTTGTTACCTTGCTATGTATCATTAAATCTCACATATGAGAGAAATCATTGTGTTGATTCCTTTTCTTCTTACTGTTTTCACTTAGCTTGGTACCTTCTACTTCCTTCCCTGTTGGTGCAAAATTGCATATTTTTTCTTTATTAGTGCTGTATAATATTCCAGTGTATATATATCACAACTCTGTGATCATCATGGTTGATAAATTTGATTTGTTTCTGTACCTCAGCTATTGTAATAAGTGCAGCAATGAATATATGGACATATAAACATATGAACAGCTCCTTTCAAATAAATGATTTTTTGTTTTGTTTTGGAATAGATTCTTTTTTTTTTTTTTAGACGCCTTGATTACATACATGATTGTGTTTGGGTTTCAGTCATAAAAGGAACACTACCCATCACCAGTGCAAAATTCCCATCGCCCATGTCCCAAATCTCCCTCCTCCCCACCCGACCCCTGCCTGTACTCTAAACAGGCTCTGCATTTCCCTCATACATTATCAATATTAGGACAGTTCAAAATGTAGTTATTTCTCTAACTAAACTCATCACTCTTTGTGGTGAGCTTCCTGAGGTGAGCTGGAACTTCCAGCTCTTTTCTCTTTTGTGTCTGAAATTTATTATTGCAAGAATGTCTTTCATTTTTCTTAAAACCCATAGATGAGTGAGACCATTCTGCGTTTTTCTCTCTCTCTCTGACTTATTTCACTCAGCATAATAGATTCCATGTACATCCATGTATAGGAAAATTTCATGACTTCATCTCTCCTGACAGCTGCATAATATTCCATTGTGTATATGTACCACTGTTTCTTTAGCCATTCGTCTGTTGAAGGGCATCTTGGTTGTTTCCAGAGTTTTGCTATGGTAAATAGTGCTGCAATGAATATAGGTGTAAGGAAGGTATTTTTGTATTGTATTTTTGTGTTCTTAGGGTATATTCCTAGGAGTGGTATAGCTGGATCGTATGGGAGCTCGATTTCTAGTTTTTGGAGGAATCTCCATATTGCTTTCCATAAAGGTTGAACTAGACGACATTCCCACCAGCAGTGGATAAGGGTTCCTTTCTCTCCACATCCCCGCCAGCACTGTTTGTTCTCATTCTTTGTGATGTGTGCCATTCTCTGGGGTGTGAGGTGGTATCTCATTGTTGTTTTGATTTGCATCTCCCTGATGATTAGTGATGTGGAGCATTTCTTCATGTGTCTTTTGGCCATTTGTATTTCTTCTTTGTCAAAGTGTCTGTTCATTTCTTCTCCCCATTTTTTGATGGGATTAGATGTTTTTTCCTTGTAAATTTCTGTCAGTGCCTTGTATATTTTAGAGATTAGCCCCTTATCTGATGGGTATTGGGTGAATAGTTTCTCCCACTCAGTTGGTGGCTCTTGTATCCTGGGCACTATTTGCTTTGAGGTGCAGAAGCTTCTCAACTTAATATATTCCCATCTGTTAATCTCTGTTTTCACTTGCTTGGAATAGATTCTAAGATGTAGTATCACTGGGTTAAATTAATGTTTTGCTTTTGGAGAATAGATGTCAAAAAGTGGTATCACTGGCTGTTTCCAGACATTTGGGTATGTGCATTCTCACTGGCATAAGATGATACATATTTATATTTTGTTTGAATTTCCCCAATCATGAATGACAATAAGCACTTTTTCACATGCCCATTGGCCATCTATATGTTTTCTTTGGATTGATAAAACTGGACATAAGAAAATAAGGTAAAATCTTTAGTAATTATGCATGACAAAGATGAGGAATTGCATGATAGTTGTGTGTGGAGGGAGATGAGGTGGTAAAGAAGAGAATAAATATAAATGATTGTGTATATACATGTCAAGAATGAGCTTAGGAGGGATAGAGAAGCTACACATCTAGTATTTATGCAAATCATGTGATGTATTTGAGTGATTTGGTTCCTTGTTGATACTGATAAACTTCTTGGGGTGACTTCTGAGCCATTGACTCTCATTTTAAAGATGTTGAAATTTCCTCAACTCTGCTTTATATTATTGCTAAGGGGATATAATTAATAGAATGATAGACCTAGTTTTTCTTAAAATCAATGAAAGCATCAGCCAAAACAGTTTAAGCTATATTTTCTCTCAACATGAATAATCTTAAAACTTCTATAAAAATCTCAAAAATACAGAACTTAATCTTGAATTTAATAGAAAACTATTGATTTTGATTCACTCAAATAAAATAAGAGCTATTCCCCCAGAAGTCCTTTGTATAAAAAAAATCTCTGTATACATATATCACTCTTTCCTGTTGCCAGCTCATTGCAGTATTTAGTAGAAGAACATAAACTTTGAATCACAGTGACCTGGATTAAATTCCATCATTGCCAGATGACTTTGGCAAAAATACCATATCACTATAAATATTAATTTTCTCATTATTAAAATAAAATACTTCAAAAGATAGTTGGGAGATTAATATGGACAATCTATATGTATACATCTGGCAGATGTTGACTGCAGTAGCAGAAAATGACAATGGCTATGGCTAAAGATAAAATTGACTTCTAAGGATATTAAGACTTAAAATATTGACGAGAATCTGGAAAATGAACTGCAATGGGCAAAAACTAGAGTCACAGAAATTATTCCAGTCTTAATTGTGTTTTCTGTATTCTTTCTCTAAAATGGTGGTATACTAACTATTTTTGGTTGTTGTTGTTGTGGTGATTGTTTTTATCATGCACTTCCTGAAGCTCTCAACTGCAGGTCAAGTCAAGTATTCAGAAAGCTGATTTGAATGTCCCGGTTTCCCTGCTGAAATATTGTTTTTAGATCTCCCATCTAAACAAGGTTGTACTTATTCTGGAAAATCCATTCAGGAAGAATTAATTGAAATTCTAAGGAAATGGGATGGATACTTACTACGCCAAATATGAGGATGAGGATTTCAAGATGATCTTTATATTGATGATTTAAAATATTGTAAAATATAGACACTATGATTTACTAGATGGTTTCAGGTAACTGTTACAATTCTGCACTCACCACTAGCGTCAGTAGCCCTCTACTCAGACACTCTTCCTATTTCACATCTCTCTTTATATACTTAAAAAAATCACAGTAGTTTGAATCATATGTTTTCAATTGTATTAATGCTTGTGGTTTTGAAATTTAAAATTATGTTACTTCACCCCCAAAAAGAGCATCTTTTGCCTGCAATGTGATGTTACAGTCTCATCAATCTCACTACACAGTCTCACACTTGCCATTTTCAATTTTAAAATCTGTATCAAGAATTTCTCATTATTTGAAATCTTTCTTTATTTTTGTCTTCTTTATATACCACAAATGAGATCACTCAATATTTGTTTTCTCCCTCTTTTCTCACTTAGTATGATATTCTGTACATTGCACATTATTTCATATTTCTTAGAGTTGCATGGTTTTACATTGTGTATTATACTACAACTTATTTACTCTTCTGTTGTTAACCTGTTGAACTGTGTCTATATCTGGGCTAAGTGATGCAATTACATAGGTATACATGTAACTTCTCAAACAAATATTTTTGGCCGGGTGCAAGGCAAATGCCCTGCCGCTGTGATATATTTCTGGCCCCTAATTTTTTTGAATATTCCTTTCTCATTGGTATGAGATGCTATCTTATTATTATTTTTACTTGCATTTCCCTACTAGTAATGAGTGATGCAAACTTTTTTATGTGCCTATTGAATACCTGTATGTCCATTTTATGAAAGTGTCATTTTATCTCATATAATTTATCAGCAGAATTATTAGATTTTTGTTGTTATTGAACATTTGATATCTATATATACTTGTGTATTAGTCCTCAAATTAAATATTAGTTCATGCTTAAAATAACTCAAAAATAGGAAACGATGTATTCCAAGGTAATAACATCTATTTACAACATATCTGCAAACTACATCATATTCAGTGATTAAAAAAAAGAAATTATTCATTGTGAGATCAGGCACTAGACAAGGATGTTGACTTTCTTCATTGTTTAATCATACAGTTTTGGAACTTCTTGCCATAGCAATTAGACAAGAAAAAAAATCAAACAGATTCAAATCTGTAATGAATAAATTAAGCTATCACTGTTTTCAAATGACATACTATTTTGCATAGAAAGTGATAAAGACTCCCACAACACACTCTTAGAAACCCTAGAATACATAGAAAAATAAAGGAAAAACATTGAACAAAGGTGGTTACTGCATGAAGAAAATTCTTCCCTTTGTCCGATATTTAATTTGCCTATCAAGATCTAGTTTAGAAAATTACATTTCATACTACTAACACCAAAGATAGGTTTTAAACCAATCTTAGACACCACCATATTTTATAATTCAATCACCATGTTTATCACACTATTAAAATTATTTTTAAGAAAGTTATCTATTTAACCTTTTCTCTTGTCTCCACTGGAGAACTGTTCCTTTGTTTGCCTTGCTCACTGTTCTATCTTCAAACTATAAATACTCAGCAATCCTAACATGAGCAAACTGAGTAAAAGTCATTAGGTATAATATCGAATGGGACCTCTACCTTAACATGCCTGGCCATCTGACCTCCCCTGAAGTATTAGTGGAAGCATAGCATATCTGATCTAGTCTACTACACTTGGAAAATTTGGTCTGAGAAAGAAGGTCAGGAAGAATTTACTGGCAGACTGTAGCCTGTGGTATCATGGGTCAAATGAAAGGCAATGTCAGGGATGATTACTGCCAAAAAGACAATCAAATTAAAATGTTCATCAGGAGAGAACAGGCAATAATGGGTATAATACAAATGTGCAAAATTAATAATAACAGTGATAATAAAAATGAATGGAAAGAGAGACTTAAAGAGCTTGATGGTCTTGGATTTTTGTTGTTTTGTTTTGGGGGTACATCCAGTGGTACTCATGGGTTACTACACTCAGGAATTAGTCCTAGTGGTGCTCAGAAGCCACATAGAATAGCAGGGATCTAATCTGGGTTAGCTGCCTACAGAGCAAACACCCAGTCTGCTGTACTATCTATCACTTAGCCCAAGAGCCAGAAATTCTTGAAACATAGTTAAAGGGTTAAATTGTGAAACATCTAACCAGAGCACAAAGATAAAGCAAACTCTTTAAGCATGCTGGTCCACTTTGCATAGTGTTACTATCCATTGTATATAAACACTCTTTTAACCTAGAGGAAACTATAATTTCCCATCTATATATGACTATAACAGAATTGTCAGTCTTGGATGAATTTACATTAACATTTGAGGTTGGATTGAGGACTAGTTAGCAACAGGTAGCTAACCTTCATTTGTGACAAAAACAACTCTGGTAGTCTAAAGAAAAATAAGGAAACCTTCCATTTCTAGATTCTGCTTTCTGGAAAAGAGGTGTAGTCCAGTCAGAAACCTGTGCAGGTATTATCTGCAACTGTCTCTTGATGTCCAGTGAAACTTTTCTTCTATTTCCACCTGGTAACTTACCATGTCCTGGAAAATATCAAGGCAGAAGTGATGGTAGTGTCACCGCATTCCAAACAGCTCCTTACCAATAAGTGTTATCATGTCTTCCCCTTTATTATATATAATATATGATATATAATTTAATATAAATTATATAAAACATTATATAGTGTATATAATTATACATATATATTATATATGTATACATTATATATAATTATATGTAACATATAATTATATTTTATTCATTGCAGAATATATTTAAATATATTATATAAGCATATACATTATATAATATAGTAATATAATTATAGTATATAATATATTGCACTATGTAGTATATATGATATAATCTGAAATGATTATAATGAGCTATTTTATAATTATGGAATCAGATATATATTGCATATCTGAAATGGTAATATTCATTCATATCATTTTTTTTCTCCTGTACTAACATGGAAGCCCATGAAACCAGGGACATAGATTAGAATTCTTATTGTATTCTCCCACACCTAGGATACTACTTGGCATAGGATAGTAATCTATATATACTTCTGAAAGAATGATTAAGGAAGGTTGATTGAACTGGAATATTTCTGTTTTCAGTGCATGTGACTGAGTGTACTCCATCTGTGCAGACGGAGAGAAGCAAGGGAGCTGAGAGCAGACACCCCCACCCCAGCTCAATAGAGTCCTGCTTGACAATTTATTCCAGTTGTTTCACACTGTTGCTGTGAATATAATGTTCACATATGATTATATGTCTCATCTATACTTTTATGTCACTTGCCATTTTCATTATTTATCACATCATTGTAGCATGTGCATACACATGTATAATATGCATACATTTTTGTATGTATAAATTATTTTCTATCTTATTAGATTAGCCATTTTATTTTTATCTCATAGCATGAAACAAATCTGACTTACATAGGTTAAGCCATAGTATGCCTATACTCTAAATTTATTTTATATGTTATATTAACAGCATATTGGAGGATAAAATACTTAAATAGTGGCATAAATATAAAATAAAATTATATATAAAATGGGTCTTGTGAAACCTTGGTGGTGAGAAATATGAACTTGTGAAGAGTGTTGTACACTGTATGATTTCAACTCAAGCATGAGTAACTTCATAACTGTGTATCTCACAGTGATTCAATTAAAGTATTTATCAAAAATATTGGCCCTCTGAATATTTTTCTTCATAGAAATCATGATAAACAAAATGTAAAACACAAATTAGTTTATTTTTAACATATATAATTGATTTGACATCTGTATACAACTTACATATATATTATACATATGATAAGCATTTTATAATGATGTAATAAATATATAAACATTATATTATAAAATGACAAATAGCATGAGCATGAAATTCTCAAGTAACAGCTTCATTTAATAGCTATTAAGTTTATGAGTTCATGTATTAATTGGTTTTTAGACCATTCCCAGTGATGCTCAGGAAATACTGAGTTATATTTATACATAAATATATATTATGTGTTATAAATATATAGAAGTATAAAATATATTTGCAGGGTCCTGAAGCCCCCCAGGGGGGCCCGGCCAGCAGGAATTAGCTGGGAAGGCTTCTCAGACGACCGCACTTCTATTTTGCTGAGTAGAAGCACAACCACACTGTAAGAAATTTAAGAGAGGTTAATAATAAATGGCCTAAGACAATATTTCACTGTTCAAAGGCGTTTATTGAAATACAACTCCTTCTTTTATAGTGAAGGAGAAGGGGGCAGTACAAAGGTGCTGTCAATCATACTTTTGGCGCGAAGTGGACAGTGGGCTAGGGGGCTGGATGACCTTCAAGCTATGCTGAACGTGCTGTTTCAATGGAAACTTTTAGTGTCCTTCTAGCTGCATTCCTAATTGCTTGACTATCAGGAAATGGTGCAAGATGTGCTTGTCTCAGTGATCTTGAACAGACAATGTAGCATATACTTATTGAAAACAGCCTAATTCACTCCGGAATGTGGTCTTAAGGAATGGGGCCTAGTTTCTGATAACTGTACCAGGCAGTTTTTACTCTCCTCTGGGCTTAGAGCTAAATTATGTCCTGCAGCTGCACATTCTTTTCTCTTAGCTCAAAAATTTGCAGCAAGACTGCATATTGCTTTTAGGTGAAAAGCTGGGCTATGGCAGAAAGAACCGCAAAATGTCCTCAAACAAGTCAGTTCCCAACATCTCCCCCTTTCTCTTCTAATAAAAGAAGGAAAGTCGTGAGCGGGTGGAAGAACCGTGTCTTAGGCATACAAGGTTTGACCAGGTCGGACACGGCCAAAGCCGCATTTAAAAGGTGGCTACAGACGCCGTGGGTGCGCGCAGAGATCCGAATTATGCGTTGTAGCCTTTTTGGGCCGTGCCCTAACTGGGACCTTGCTAATCCCGTCGTAGGTATCTCCACAGCCGAGAGCACAAGTGACGGAGTGAACTCCGTTTGTTAGCTATGCGCTCTATCTCCTGGAAACTTAGTGGCTGGAAAGGCGGCTTGGTGACTAAAGCCAAGTTTTCACAGGAGTCACGCGGGGTTAGACGCTGGTAGTTAACCTGAATAGAGGTTTTTGCCTTTTCATCTACCTGGTTTTTAATAAAGGCAGTAATTTTGCGGAAAATCCATGGGCCAAGAGAAAAGAGCAGCATGAGGCTAATAAGAGGGCCCACAACGGTGGACAAGATTGTGTGGAACCAAGGGGAAGAGAAAAACCAATCCTGGTACCAACCTTGTTCTTCATCGAAATGTTTTTCAAAATCTTTTATACCATCACCAATATGTTGAACGCTATCTCTAACTAAACCTGTTTTGTCTTTAAAAATACAACATTGTTCCTTAAGGGCTACACAGACTCCCCCTTTCTTCAAAAAAAAGGAAACCAAATTAAAGCATGGTGGTTTTGCTGCACTATCTTTGCTAGGGATTTAACAATGTGCTTTAAGTGTTGTAAACTTAGTTTAAGTTTGTAAACATTATTAACAACAGTTATACTTAAGGCATTGACAGATTTTAGAGTATGAATTAATGAATAAATTATTGTGCCAGCACCAATAATACCCAGGCCCATTAATAAGGCAAGGGTAAGAGCAGTAACTGGCTATTTCCTGCGGAGGGAGAGAGACACAGAGTTATTTTTAAGGGGTAATAAATTAGTTTCAGGTGTAACAGTTAATTTAGGCATTAAAACAACTAAAACACAGTAGTTCTAGGACTGAAAAAACAAATGTGAAACAATGTGGGGAGATAAACCAGTAAAACAGGCAAGAAACGTTAAATTGGGGGCAATTATGAACTAAAAGGAGGAATTAATGACAAGAATTTGATTACAATTTTCAATAGGGGGAATCATATTGGGTACCAAAAGGCAAAGTATAAGTTTCACCATCTGTTCCAAGGTGATGCTGAAGTGAGGCTTGGGGCTGGATCGCAGAGCGAAGGGGTTAGAGACAGGCAGGAGGTTGCCAAAGCAGGCAGGGTCGGTGATGGTGGAGACGTTGACCAGCTGTAGGATGAGGTTTGAGGTGGGTAAATAGCAGGTACCAAAGGCGTTTGCATCTGGGCGGAGGGCGGAAGCGTTGATCATGACAAGGATGAGCTGAGAAGAGGAGGGGGGTCCGGAGGACAGCATGGGCAGCAAAGGGTGAAGAGAAGGAACCAGAGGTGTTGTCATCGTCTTGCAAGGGAGAGTGAAGTGGAGCAAACAAATTAATGAAGACTTGGTGCGAAGGGGGTGGTTGGTGGCAGTGGGCATCAAGGACAGCCAGGCAGAGTACCAAATTCAGCATTTTCTTTAGGCAGAGTCAGTTAGAAACAGGTCCGGCAGGAATGGTGGGCTAGCAGGGGGTGACAGGCTGTTTTGAAGTGGGTGAAGATAGGACTGCAGGAAGCTGTAGGAGGTCTATAAGAAAACAACTTGGCAGGAGGTAAAATGATTATTTTTGAATGCCACAGGAATGCCTTCTGACTTTTGCCAGACTTTAGCACTTTAAAAAAATTTTATAATTGATGATAGCCAATTGTTCAAAAACCTTTAAACTGAACTTAAATGATTTCCTTTAAACTTCTTAGTTATTATTTTAAAGCTAGATGCTTCTTTTTCTAGCCACATTTGGCCTTATAGTATTGGCCTTAACTACACACAGCAGAAAAACTGGGGATTGCAAAGTCCAGAAATTCTCCAGGAAAAAGTTATTCCTGATGGCCATTTGAGAAATTTTTGGGGTTTACCATCCCCTACCTTTTTTGCCATGCTGATAGAACAAAGCTAGCTGAGCACAGGATTTTTGGCAGGATTTCACAGTTTATAGATGACGAGACTAAGCCAGGTAAAAAAATTAATTGAAATTTTAAAAATGGATAAGGCTTTAAAAATTGTATTTATATGAAATGCAAAAATAACAAATAGACAGACAGAACAAACACGAAACACAACATTGTGGCCACTTTCACGCATAACACACACACATGAACAGACAAGAGGACTTATTCAAAATTTGCATTGGAAAAATTGACAAGCGCTTTTAAATATTTAGCCGGCATGTTTGTAAAAAATTGTTAACGTAGCTGGAGTGGAACTGCTGAAAATAAATTTTAAGGTTTAGCTTTAACACAAAACATTTTTAAAACAATTTTAATTTGAAGTTTAAATCATGAAGGAAAATGTTAGCAGTTAAAAAATGAGCGCTGTAGAAGGAGTTTTTACTTTGAAGTATGATATCATTTGCTGTAAAGGAACAGGTTTGTTATAAATTGGTTTTACAGTAGAATAGTAAAACAGCTGTAATAAAGTGTTAAAATTTTTATGATTAAACACAAGAGCATGAACTATGATTATTAAAGGTATAAAAAACTGACTTTAAAAAACAACTGTTTTTACTTTGAAGACTTAAAGTGAATAATTTGTAAAAAATATTAGATACCAAATTAACAAAATGTTTAGACATTATAAAATATAGTTAAAGACATTTGATGCATTTACACACCTAGAGCTTAAGACCAAAATTATTTTTAATACTTGTTAATTTGCTTATAAAATTTAGTTACTTTTATGATACTAATTAACAATATTATTTTAAAAAGGGCTAACCACAACATGAACAGAGACAACTTAAGATTAAACTTGGAAAATGCAAAATTATTTGTACTTACCTTTGAGTTTAAAATTAAGCTTGAAATTAAGAAAAGAAATAAAGCTACTTAAGGTTTAAGTTTATGAACAATAATTTATGAACAAATTTATTTAACTAGTTATTATATTGTTTTTGTTATTGAAATGGCTTTTATGCCACTATTTGAACTGCCTAACCACTTTTAAGGTTTAGATTATTTGGTTTAAGTTTTTCAAATGGCAATGCTATTTTGCTATATTTATATGCATTCAAAAGAGCTTAGGCTTAGCTTAGAGTTTTGGAATGTTTACACGTTATTGTTAAGGAAAGCTGACCAACTTATTTTGCTCACTTGTATTATTTTAGTTTTTTTAAAAAATTAACTTTCTAAACATGTGCAGTAATTTTAACAAAGGAGTTTTGCTTTTTTTTTTTTTCCAATGCAGAGGTAAGAAAGACACCTGTGTTATATTTACAAATTATTCCTCAAAAACAAAGTTAAAAATGTTACAAAATGTTATTTAAACGCAGATTAAGGAGCTTAAACTATTAAAAAATGCCCATGACCTGAACCACTTTACAAACTTCATATACTTTTAAGATTAAAAATATTTTTTTTTTTTTTTATGTTTTGCACTTAGGTACAGAGAAACTTACAGTTTTAAAAACAGGTACAAAGTATTGCCACACATACGTGACCTTTGCATAGGTTAAAGAACTTTTTATGACATTTTGTAACACATTTAAGACTTTTTGATTTTACCAACTGTGGCCTTTATATTTAGAAAAACATTTCAACTTAGGCATCCCAACTCAGGAAAAAAGGAACATTTGTAGCACCAGAGAGACAATTATAAAAGTCTGAGGGAAGATAGGCATTTGTATAGTAAGGGATGGGAGGTTTTCGCCCTGCTCGCTGAATTTTGCTGAAGCTGCCGCATGGCCAAGAGGGGGGGGAGTAGCAAAAGTTTGTTGCCACGTGTGGAACCGGGTTTAAGCTGGGATTTGGAAAATGGGCGCTGTCCCTTTAAGGTGAAGCCAGCGATGAGCTCAGAGATTAGAATCTGTGCTTGCTTGCTGGAAGGAAAGATTTTACTGCGGAGAAAAAGTTAACTTTGCAAGAGTTCAGCTTTTCAGCGGGGGAGACAGCGCTGCCCCCAATAGATTTCAAGCAGGAGAGCGTGTAAGGGACTGGGGTCACACGGCTTGAAACAGCTGTGTGGCTTTTTTAATTAAAGGCTTTGTATTGTTGCAATTGCTGGCTAAGGAGGGGAGGGTGGTGAGGGGAGTAAAGGTTTTGGTGGAACAGGGACGGAGCTGAGACTAGGGAAGTGAAGGGCTGTTTAGGATTTTGCACAGAGGGTGCAGCGGCAGAAGTAAAGATGAAGGGTCAGAAGAGGAAGGAAACTGAGAGACAGAGTCAGAGCGAGAGGGAGCCCAGGAACACTAGATTTCTGGCAAACATCATGAACAAACATTAAAAAATTACAAATATCTTTTTTGGTAACCTCTATATGTCTGGCTTTCAACTCAGACTGTATATATTTAATGAATTTAAATTCAGTATTCAACGAAACACCCATGGTAGCGTATCCTATGGGCGAAGCCCCAAAAGCCAATCAGGGGCGGCGATCAGAACGACTGAAAAAACTGCAGTTTAAATTTTTGATTAAGGCTAACTCGTTTCAACGCTTACCCTGATGAGGTAATTCCCGCGATTTATGAAACAGCTCCGGACTCGCCGACCCGTAGTCGTTCGGAGTGTGGCGGTGATCTTCGAGCCCAGCGTTGGGCGCCAAAATGCAGGGTCCTGAAGCCCCCCAGGGGGGCCCAGCCAGCAGGAATTAGCTGGGAAGGCTTCTCAGACGACCGCACTTCTATTTTGCTGAGTAGAAGCACAACCACACTGTAAGAAATTTAAGAGAGGTTAATAATAAATGGCCTAAGACAATATTTCACTGTTCAAAGGCGTTTATTGAAATACAACTCCTTCTTTTATAGTGAAGGAGAAGGGGGCAGTACAAAGGTGCTGTCAATCATACTTTTGGCGCGAAGTGGACAATGGGCTAGGGGGCTGGATGACCTTCAAGCTATGCTGAACGTGCTGTTTCAATGGAAACTTTTAGTGTCCTTCTAGCTGCATTCCTAATTGCTTGACTATCAGGAAATGGTGCAAGATATGCTTGTCTCAGTGATCTTGAACAGACAATGTAGCATATACTTATTGAAAACAGCCTAATTCACTCCGGAATGTGGTCTTAAGGAATGGGGCCTAGTTTCTGATAACTGTACCAGGCAGTTTTTACTCTCCTCTGGGCTTAGAGCTAAATTATGTCCTGCAGCTGCACATTCTTTTCTCTTAGCTCAAAAATTTGCAGCAAGACTGCATATTGCTTTTAGGTGAAAAGCTGGGCTATGGCAGAAAGAACCGCAAAATGTCCTCAAACAAGTCAGTTCCCAACATATATTTATATATAAAATTATCTTTTATATGTATATTTTCCAATTTGATTTAGTTTTGTTTGTTAATTTTTTCCTTTGTTGCATATGTTTTTAGGACCTTATCTTAAATAACATGGTTACGACAGAAAGGGGCCTTGTGCAAGATCCTTCCATATAGAGAAGCCCAGTTCTCATTTTTATGTTCTTCCTCACCCACATGATTACACTTGACCAAAAATTGTGACAATTGTGAATAGGGATGGCATTTGGTTAATGCTTTGGTTAAGGTCAAATGGTTTTTCCTGTCTTCTGTGCATCCAAACTCATTTATTTGGCTCCCATGGACTATTAGAACTTTTCTGTTAGAATGTTGGAATTTTGCAAAGATTCTATTTCATGATTCCTGCTGATAGTTCATATCATGAGTTTTTAGGGGCTAAAATCATTTCATAAATTGCTACAACATCCACCATGGAGACCAAGTTCATTTTACCTACACATTACCTGAGAGACATATGAGGAGGCTTCTTCCAATCCCCCAGTTTACAGTGCTGGATCCTATAGATTTTACAGTGGCTCTTTTGTCCATAATTGGATGTTAAATTCATAACAGAATGTTGCTGATGCCACTCTCCATATGTATGTATGCATTTGTGTGTCTGTTGAACAAAAGCTAATTAAATAAATGATCTGATGCACTGTTTCAACTTCCAAAGTACCTATGATTTAAACAAAGAACCATATGCTATTTCTTCGTGTTTGGAATTGTAAACAGAAAAACACTCTCAGAAACTACTAAATGCAAATAGTATGATATTCTGGAAGGCAAATTGGTTGTATGTTTAAACTCATTCAAAATTTTTTGTTTGATTTAGCACTCCTACCTTTTTATTATGTTTTTTAGATATTTTTCAAGAATGATTACAAGAATATAAGGGAAAGTGTGTTCATCTGAATGTTATTTGCTGTAGTATAATGTTAGAAATACTTAAATATTTCTCTCTGCTGGCTTGTCAAGAATATTACCATTTTTATCAATATAGCTATTACCATTTTCAATATAGTTATTGAAACATTAAAATAACTCCATGATTTACAGAACAAACATATACTTGTTTTTTAGACATTTATTATTATAAAATTAGTGTGATTTGAACTTTATAAAACACATATGCAGAGCTCTCTTCCTCCTCTTCTCTCCCTCTACCTCTCAAAAAAAGAAAAAAAATATTTTAGAAATGATTAACCAATGTTAATACAAGATAATTTCTGGGTGGTAAGATTATAGATTATATATATAAATGCCTTTATATTTTATAAATAATGTTTTAATATATGATAAAATTACAAAATAGTAATAAATATTTTTCAGTAGTAAGTAATGAACTATCAAATAGCACTTTATAACACAAAGTTAATGTTTTTTATCTTGTAAACAAACATATATTGATTTATACACTATTTTCAATGTTTTTGTTCAATAGTATAAACTTTTGCATTCTGACTTTGCATATCTTTATATTTCTAATATTGGCATGAAAATTTTGAGACAAATATTGCAATGGCATCTACTATATTAGAACTAAGTATGCAATTATAAAAAATGAAGATTTTATCCATATTTTAATCTTTGATTTTCTCTTTAAGGATATAGACAAATCTATGTTTATAGCCTTTTGTTACAGAATGTGTGCAAATCTTATACTGTAAAACTATTACACAGTTACATTATTATTGATTACTATTCTTTATAAACTATATACTACCTGGGGAAGTAAGTGGTGTTTAATAAAGTAGCATCTTAGTGAAAAAATTGTGTACTAATACTGGTCCTGTTCTAAGTAGTCATTCAATTTTAGTAAACCAATAAATACAAATGTTGCTAAATTCAAAACTAATATGAGGCAATTTAGCATTTGCTATACTCTTTAATATTTATGGAAGACACTTACTTATTCAAGTGAAAATGTATTAATTTTGATGACTATGTAATTTGAAATTTTTTTACTGTTTAGAGAGCAAAGTAAATAGACATTCAGTTCTTGGAAGTGAATTATTATTTAATTCAGGTTAGAAATAGTCTGTAAACATTGAATTTTGGTGTTACACAGGTAACAGACATTGACAATAGTTCTATCATAAATTTTTTTTGTCAGATTCTGGGGGTTTTGATCTAGCATAAACCATTTATGTACAGGGACAGACTTGATAGAAATCAGGTAAATATGATCAATTTGATCAATAGAAATATTATAATATTTTATACCACTAAAACATATAAAGTAATTTATAAACAACCTCATGTAAAACAATTTTAAATTTTAAAGTACATAGAATGAGTTCAAAGAAGTCAAAAATAGTCAAAAATATTATAATTTATTTAAAAAATTCAGCCCAACCACAAAGAATGAAAGATTTCTACCACCCAAAAAATAAGTTGGAAATAGTGTTTAATACAAATGAACTTAACACTTGCAATGAAATTAAATCTTCAGTAAGTTAAAATAATTTATATTAAAATGCCTATTAAAATCATGTATATTACTGCATTTTAAAAAATACTGTACAGGGGCCGGTGAGGTGGCGCTAGAGGTAAGGTGTCTGCCTTGCAAGCACTATCCAAGGAAGGACCAGTTCGATCCCCCAGCGTCCCATATGATCCCCCCAAGCCAGCGGCAATTTCTGAGTGCTTAGCCAGGAGTAACCCCTGAGCATCAAACGGGTGTGGCCAAAAAACAAAACAAAATAAATAAATAAAAAAACTGTACATTTTATTAACATAAAATTAGCATGAGAGCCAGAACAATAGTACAGAGGTTGGGTGTTTGCCTTGCATGCAAGTTTACCTGAGTTTAATTCGTGGCATCCCATATGTCCCCAAGTATTACCAGGAATAATTCCTGAGTACACACAATTTGCCTGGTGTGACTCCGAACCATCTCAGAGTTAAAAATTACCAAGAAGTGAATAAGGCAATCTTAAAGATTTCAAACTTTAAATCAATTTTTATATCTTAAACTACATTTTATATTACAAATTAGATTTTATAAGTAATGGCCGTACAAATCATTTTGTGTCATGTAGTGAAGACTTTTGTGTTTGAACATGTATGCAAGTGTTCATGTATTTTATATTTTACCAGGTAATTTGTCTAGAAGTAATTCATTTAAGACCCTGAAGACATATTCCTGTATGAATTTTCCTACTCTTGAACTTTAAGAAATTCCTTTAATTTCTTAATAAAATTTTATTTGTTCTTTGATAAATAATTATTTATTTATATTTTGGTTTTGGGACACACCCAGTGGTGCTCAAGGTTTACTCCTGTTTCTATACTTAGTGATTATTCCTGATGTGTTCAAAGAACCATTTGGGCTACTAGGAATCTACCCTGGGTTGGCAGCATACAAGGCAATTGTCTTACCCCAGTAATATCACCCTACACCCCTTAATTTTTGCTTAAATAGAAGTCACATCTTGTATTTGTAGGGTTAGGAAATGTATGCAGAATTCTTCACATAACCATTTCAGTTATATCTTTGGCTCTTATTAAGTTAAAATACAGAGGATATAGTACAGAATTGATGACACTAAATGGAAAATTATTTATGGATAGCATACATGTTTTTCCTATTTTAACTTTTATGCTGGTCATTTTGTATGTATGCTTAATACAAAAAGCACATAATTCTTTAGATAGCCAATTGAAACCTAGAAATTAAGTCACATTCTAAAAGTGATATAAGTATAGCCATGAAATTTGTAATATGATGTATGTCTGAATCCAGTTGATAACATAAAAGAGAAGATAATTAAGAGATTAAATATTTATAGCTTATAAACTGCTCCATTCCTCTTATAAAGTCTATTGTCACTTCCTAAAATACGAGTTGCTTTTCCTTATATTATTGTCCTATGTTATGGTTGACTTTATTAAAGAAAGGAGTACTAGAGTTAATTTTATAGATAGTCACTAGTGCATGTCAGTAGAGCTGGGAGATAATATAGGAGCTAAGGCCTTGTATACAGCCAACTCTGGTTCAATATTTGGGACCACATAGGTCTTTAAGCACTACCAGTAGTGTGTCCTTGGAGGTCCCTAAGCATCTTCAAGTTGACACAGATAATCCTGCATGATCAACAGAATGAGAATCACTAAGAGGGGCTTCAGGTCTCCTGAGTGCTATTGCAGGCCCATCTCATGCCATCCTCCAGTCAAAGGAACACTGGGCTTTGTATTTGGCTGCCAGATGCAGAAGCATCTTAAGGCTGAACCAGTAACGAATAATCTGCTTGCCAATATTCTTTCTATTCCAGTTCACACTGAGTTTCTTCAAAATCTCCCAGGAGCTGTTTTCATCAGAAATTGATTTGATTGATTGTTTCAGAAAATCCCCAAGACAACTCCATAGGTTGGATTATTTTATTGCATTATTCATAGATCTCAGTGTATTGTATTCTTCATAGTTTTTTTTTAAAAAACAACGAGGTCCTTGTAGATAATAGAATTTATTCTTGTTTTTGTTACAGGGTTGGGATTGAATTTTAAGACTTCATATAGCCAAGTCACTGAGCTACAAAATTCTGTCCCATACCTGTTACTTTCAGCAATGAAAGAACACTGCTAAGTCAGCAGAGGGAGAGAGACTCTGAGGCAAAGTTGAAAGTAAATAAAGAAATATTACTAATTACTTATTTAAAATATAAATGATTTAATCATATGTGTAGCACAGGGAATAAAGTGACTAATTCCCATGTGGCCACTACTTATATTCAGTGTATTATATGTATTGCCTGGTTTTCTTTATATTTATTTAAAGCTAAAGATATATTTGAGAGTTACTTTAGTTAGTCTCTTTATTAATTTTGTCTTGGCTACTTTTTTCCAAACACAGTATCAACATAAAAAGTTGTGTCAGTGGTATCATGAGATGGGGAATAGTGTGGTCCCACATTTAAAATACTCTGTGTCTAAGAGGTTTTGACTTTTACTGGAAATGTTTAAATTCATTTACCACATAGGAATAAATACATGATATATAGTTTGGTTGAAGGATTTTTTCAAAGACATGCATAAAATCAGTGGTATTTTATAGCTAATCTAACATTTTCATGCTGATCTCACTTGGTGTCTCCACAACATTTGTCATCAGGGGCCACTTGCTTTTTTTTTTTATTTTTATTGTGACCAAAGTGCATTACAAATCTTTCACAGAATTATTATTTGGTACATTGTGACAATGAATGAGGGGCATTCCCACTACCAGTGTTGTCCTCCCTCCACCCTTGTTCCCAGCATGTATCCCAGAATACTAGTGTATCTGGTCTCTACTTTACAGCTTGTTGTAGATTGGGTAGCTATTCTGTTGTTGTTGGAGATAAAAAGGATAAGAAAAAGGGAAGAAAAAATTTGGTAGCAACTACCGAAAAAAAAAAAAAGAAAAAAAAAGAATAAAGAAAGAGGGAAGAAAAAAATGCACCCAGCAAAGAAAAAAAATCTCCAAATAATAACTATCAGAGTGAAAAAGAAAGAAAAAAGTGGAAGGAAAATAAAGTCAAAAACTAACAAATCAAAACAAATCAAGAAAAAGAAGGGGTGCTGGAGTGGCAGGGTTTGGTGTTCCCCCACTTTTTTTTTTTTTTTTTTTTGCATAGGCACAGTAAGCATTGGAAAGGGAATTCCCGAGGCCTAAGAGATTCAGGGTTTCTCCATCCTTGAAGCATACCATTATGGGATCAACCACTGGTTCCATATAAACTTATTACCCCATCCTAACGGCTTTTTTATGGCGCCAGGAAACTTTCCTCTCAGTTGTGGGTGAGAAAATCAGGCCACTGTAGCTAGCGATCGTGGTATTTGCGTAGGTCATAGGACGGGGTCTAGGATAGAGTCTTTACGGTTCTAGAGGTTCTGTTCCATCATTGTTGTTCTGTTCAGTCTTTCTGTAACAAGTGCTCCCTGTTTTCGTTCAGTCCCTAAGCCAAAGCCTAGTATATTATGGATCCAAAGGTTCTGCTCAAGGATTGAATGAAAACAGGGAGCACTTGTTACAGAAGACTGAACACAACGATGATGAACAGAACCTCTAGAACTGTAAAGGCCACTTGCTTTTTAAAACTCTCCTCAAACACCTCCAGAATCTGTGTTATCTAGTTCTTAACATTCTCTTGCTACACAATGAAGTCTGCACCTTATCTATTTTTATATGTGTGCTCATTTTTACTAAAGCCACTTTCATGAGGACTTTATTCTCAAACATGTGTTTACTAGGATTTTTGCTCCAGATTTTGATACTTTGTTAGTATCTTTATGAAACTGACAATATAAATTGAGGTAAGGGGTTTGTAAATATTGTTTTACATACTTATTCTTAAGCTAGAGATTAAGTAATCAGTTAAGTAACAGATTAAGACAGAGTGCAGAAGTAAGGATGTGGCTCGTGAGTAGAGCATATGTTCTGCCTGTGTGAAACCCAGGTTTTGATTTTGGAATTATAGAAAGAAGTGGAAAAAAGAAAATGAATGGAAAAGAAAAGAAAAGAAAAGAAAAGAAAAAAAAAGAAAAGAAAAGAAGCTTCAAAAGTCTAAATGAGCAAAGAAAACCCTTAAGCATTTTATTTTTATTTTTGGTTCTATAGTATTTTAATAGGTAAGGCATTTCTAGTTTGCAAGGTTGTGGATATTTTATTTATGATTTCTTTAAGATACACTTTTTCTAGATAATTTTATCTCAGGGACTGGCACTAATCATCAATCCGGAATGAACTCACTGTCATTCATTCTTAACTTATTAACTTATTTCTTTTATTAACTTATTAATTTATTTCTTATTAACTTTTTTCCTTTGTAATACTACAAACTAATCATAAGGTTCTTTTTTCTTTTCAATTTCTTATGAATTTCCAGCCATTTACTATAGAACTCACAAAGAAGTATATCCATTTCATTCTGGATATTCTTTCTATGTAACTTGTCTTAATTAATACTAATTTACAACTTGGCTTTGTTCAAAAATTCATCCTCTAAATAATGCTACATAGGCCTTTATAGAATTCAACTTATTTTTGTCATCTCCCTGGTTAACTTCTTGGATCATTCTTTATTCATGTTCTCTGTCATATATATATAAAATCAATATAACAGAGAACAAATATATAATATATATTTATATTGTATAAATATATATTTGTATTATTATAAATATATATAAATACATTATATATATTTGTTCTCTGTTATATTGATTTCCAGATGCCATAGTAGGATTCTGAAGCTTAGGGTATGACCTATACTTAAAATTCTCCCTTTTCCTTGACCAGTTTCTCTTTTTTACTTAACTTTTAAACTATATAAATTAACAATAAGGGTTCTAAGGGTTTTCATGTTTAATCTTAGCTTAAGAATTAAGAACAATAAGGGTTCTAAGGGTTTTTCATGTTTAATCTTAGCTTAAGAATTTCTAATTGATTGAAGTTTCTATATGAACAATATTGTTAATAATGGTTTCCCATGCATGTAACTATAACACACCACATTGATCACAGATTAAGATTTTATGTTAATAGGCATTCACAATTTATACATTTTTAAATGAGAAAGTTTATAAAGCATAAAATTATCCTACTGATATTACTCTAACTTATTTAATGAATCTGACCAAAAGTATTATTTATGAAATATTTAAGTAGCTTTATTTCTTATTTTAAGTATTGTGGTTTACAATGTTAATGCTAAGATTTCATGAGAACAGCATTCCAATGTCACATTCTCTACTACAATGCCCCCTTTTTCTACCACTGTTGTTCCAATGCTCCTATTCCCATCTGAAGTCAACCTCCACACCCTACACTGTTATGCAAAAAAGTTAGGTTTTGTTGTCATTGATCATTTGTTATTTTCTTAATATTCCACACAGGAGAGGGATTGCTCTTTCCCACTACCACTGGATAACTTTACTAGGCATAGTACTCTTTAATTCTATCCATTGGCACTAAATTGCATGATTTTATCTTTTTTTTTTTATATCTGAGTGGTATTCCATTGTGAATATATACCATGATTTTTTTCCTCATCTATTCTTGGACACTTGGGCTATTTCCAGATCTCAGCTATTGTGAATATGCTACAACAATCACTTCTAGAAGCATGGACATCTTTCTGAAGAATTTTTGGGTCCTTCCAGTAGATACCAAAAAAAAAAAAAAAAAAAAAAGAAAACCAGAAAAAAGAAGTACATACTGAATCACATGGAAACTCAATTTTTTGAGAAGTTTTTCTATATTTTTTACATACTATTAACTAGTCAGCATTCATACAAGCAGTGGATGAGGGTCCTTCACCTCCACATCCATGCCAATGCTTATTTTAATTTCAATGTGTTCCAGTTTCACTTTTTTTTTGCCACACCCAGCAGAGCTCAAAACTTACTCCTAATTCTGCCCTTAGGAATTATTCCTGGTGAGCTCAAGAGATGCCAGCAGCTTAACCAAGGTTAGCTCTGTACTTGCCGTATCATCATCATTCATGACCTAATATATCATTGTTTTAATTTCATTTCCCTGATGTTATGTTAGACACCCAAGAAATAATAAACCATGTTCAAGTTGATTTATTTTAGGGATGTAATGATGGTTTAATATGTGAAAGTCAATAAATGTTATACATCATTTCAAGAAAAATAAAAAAATCATAAATAGAGCAGAGAGAGCATTTGGCAAGATCCAATACTTATTCGTGATTAAAACCAAAAACTATTAATAAAATGGGTACTGAAAGATTTTTCTTTCAGGATGTAAATAATGCAATTTACCATAAACCCAAAGCAAACATCAGATTCAACAGTTAAAAACTGAAAGCCTTCTTCCAAAACCAAGCACTAGACTGTCCACAAGACAAGACTGCTTTGTCACCACTACTGTTTAATATAGTTTTGGAAATTCTTGCAATAACAATGAGGTAAAAAAATATTAAGGGAATGCAAATTGGAAAAGAAATCAAACTATAACTATTTTAAGATGACATGCTAGTCTTAGAAAACCCTAAAATGGTCCTAAAACCAGAAACTCATATAGTAAAGTGACAGGCTACTAAATAAACATGCAGAAGTACATGGAATTTACATATACAAATGATGAAATAGAGCAGAAATATTGAAGAAACAATCCTGTTCATGATTGTGTCTCAATCAGAGCAAACCCTTTTTTGGGGGGTTGGTGGTGGGTGGGGAGGTCATACCTGACAGTGCTCAGGGATCACTTTTGATTCTTCATTCATGGGTCTCTTCTAGCAGGGCTTAAGGGTGACAAAATGAAATGCTTCCGGTATAGAGAATCCTTCTCCAAATACAATGATTATATTATTATTTTCTGTTTATTTTTCCTTGCTTTCCTTAATACCAAGTACATATTCATGTTTTTATCCTCAATGCTAAATGCAAACTTGATAATTCCATTTATCCCTGTATTTTCATGAATTCATTCCTGATCATCAAAGTTTAGATTGTAATCTAACTACTCCAGCACTGAATCTTTGGGATCCTTCCCTCTCCGTCAATTGGGTCTGATCTTTCTTTTCTTTCTTTGTGTTATTACTTTCTTCTAATTCATGATACTCTGTCTTGAAGATATTATGTATAAACAAGTATTTTTCCTACTTCCTTCATTTTAACTCCTGAATTTTAATCAGAGACCATCATCCTCAAATGGAATGTCTAGATTATATGGTCTTTCCAACACAATAATTAAGACTTTAATATATTTGCATATGCTCATTACTTACCTGTCACAGATGAAGCACTATGTTAAATATTTAAGGCACAATCTGAAATTATCATCATATAACCCCATATATTTAAATTTTTATTATAGATGGTGATAAAGGGGACAAATTTCCAGTTACACAGATTAAGTGTTGGAGATCTAATGTATATCAATGTGACTGCAGCTAAGGAAACTAATTTTCTAAGGTTTTAGATCTTAAGATTTCTTGCTGCGTAAAAGAAACAAAAGTTTGGGCCTGGAGAGATAGCACAGTGGCGTTTGCCTTGCAAGCAGCCGATCCAGGACCAAAGGTGGTTGGTTTGAATCCCGGTGTCCCATATGGTCCCCCGTGCCTGCCAGAGCTATTTCTGAGCAGACAGCCAGGAGTAACCCCTGAGCACTGCTGGGTGTGACCCAAAAATCAAAAAAAAAAAAGTTTTACTATGTTGTTAGTAGCTTTTTTTGTATATAAACATCAAATTGTATACTTTAAAGATATACTAAGTTTTCCAATTATACTTTAATGACATGACATTAAAATAAGAATTAAGAAATATCAAATCTCTTTGATACATAGTGCAATTTCAACATTCCACAAGAACTAATACAAATAAGATATTTCATAGTTACCAAAATAAACATCTAGACATATTTTGTAAATTGTCTTTTTAAATGAGCAATGTCAAGACAATAACGCTAGATTTTTGGTTGACTAAATTTTATTTGATGAGAGTTTTAAATACACTAATTTTATGAGGCACTACATAACAGTAAAATTTAACCTTGACAGATAAACTCAAGAACTTTTGTTTTAAACTGCAATATTTAATAATTTACAAGACCAAGTATAAAATCATCCTTTAAAATACATCTTTATATGAATTATATGCAGCTTTATAATTTTTCAAATGAAAAATGTTTATCATTTACTCTAAAAACTGGTATACATCAAAATGTAGGCTTGCTTTGGATTTAATAATATCTAATTTAAATTAAATCTACTGCACCTTTATTTTATTTGTGGCATTTGGGCCACACCCAGAAGTACTCAGAACTTACTCCTGGGTATGCAATTTGGAATCATTTCTGGGGGTATTTGAGAGACTATATGAGATGCCAGAAATCAAATCCAGGTCAACTGTGTTCAAGGTAAGTGTCCTGTTCATATATTACCTCTCTGAAGTCTATTTCTATTGTACTTAACTAAATAGTTGGTCATTCTACTAAAAATTATTTGTTAATATTATGGTGGATCTAGGTATATGATTCACATGGTAGAGCACTTGGTTATGCATAAAGCCTCATATTTTATTCCCAGAAATGCATAACCCCCAATACTTCCTGGTATAGTTCTAATGACCCCCAGTCATGAATGGGATCAAATATTGAATTGCATACCTTTATGACCTAAGTGAACATTGCCAGAAATAATTCTGGGTCCTGAACACTGCAAGTCATGACTCTTATAAATAAAAGGTAAATATTATAGTGAACTTTATAATAATGTCTTACTAACATTACAAGCTTTATTAAATCTTTGCTTATGATGATTTAATAGAGTATTAAAATAAGTACTCTAGCATTAAAATAAATGTAACACTCATCACATACTGAAGTAGCCACAATCAATATAATTTAAATACTTTTTTCATTCTTTTAGATGGGTAGGAGGAAATGTGAGCCATACTCTATTGTGCAGGTGCTATTCCTGGCACTGTGCTCAGAGGTAACTTCTGAGGGCTTCTAGACATGTGCAAGGCAAGCACCTTAATCTTTGTACTGTCTCTCTGAACTTGTAAGGTCATTTTCAAATAGATTAAGTAAAAAAAATTTGAAGTCTCTGCAGTATAATAAGTGACAGATAATAAATATTATATCACTTACTCAAGAGACCTGCTGAAATTCTGATTCATTTTTCCTTGTAGCTACTTGTAGCTTCCTTGTAGAATATAGGAAAATAAAAAACAGTGTGCAGTACTTAAGAAAATTCCCTATCTTATTTCACACAGACTTCTCATATTTCATTAGATAGAAAAATAAGTACTTGGAATATTTAATCAATGTTGATACTATGACATTATCAACCAGTTCATTAAAATAAAAATACCTACTACCACTATTATAAAAAATATTGAGTCCCATAGCATTTATGTGCCCAAGAATTGTTACAGAAAATTAACCCTAAATAAACTACAATCATCAATGCATAAATTTGCATGCCTAAATAGAACATTTACATGTTCTTTTAATGATTTGATATAGGATATTGTTGCATAGTCATTTGATTCTGACACCATCCTTGTGAGTTACAATAGAGTTAAAGCACTCATGGAGAAAATGGAGATTATATAATGCACAATCATTTCACAGATACAGAAGTCAGGATTCAAAATCATGTTTTAAAGGCCCATGATCAGGATAATGAGGAACCTTAAACCCAGAAAAAGGATTGAAGTCTGTTCCCCAGAGTCTTGCTAAACTGGATTAAATGAAATAATGTCCTATAGAAATTTAACCTGTTTAAATGTGAATCAAAAACTGATAGAGAAACATGTGCATGAAGTTCAGATATAAAGTGCTAGAAAACTAAATTTACAAGTTCTTTGCATATAGCACATTAAAGTTTTATTTTTTAATTAATCACTAGAACCTGATAGCTGGAAAAATTACTTTTAGGTAAATAAACTCTATCTTGAAGAAGTTTTATTTTCCCTAACAAAAATAAAGCAAAAGCTATGCCCTTATTATATTGTTTTCTTAACAAAAATAGAAGATACAACATTATTTCTCCTTTTATTCTTTTCCAAACCTGTGCTTGGCATGAAAAATATTTTCACAGGGAGCAGGGGAGGAAGGAAATGGGGACATCGGTGGTGGAAAGTTGTACTGGTGAAGGGGGTGTGTGTACATTTAATGACTGAAACTCAACTGAAACTCAACAAGCATATTTGTAACCATAATGATTAAATAAAAATATTTTCAAAATAAAAATGAAGCAAAGTTCAACTTAATTAGCATGTTTAATCTGCTAATTATTAGATTGTCATTAAAATCTTGCTTAACTTGGGCAGGAGTACTAGATGCATTTTTATCAATATCTGGAGAACTTTAGAAAGAAATAAGACTTTTCAACAATCTTTCTAAGATTTGCAGGATAAAAACTATTCAGAGAAAAGCCAGGACATTAGTTATTTTACTTAATTGTGTGCTGACTTCTGGGTAAAGAACATCAGTGTTGACCTTTCATAGAAAATTGAAGTTCCTCAATCTTCCCGACTTCACCTTCTCCTTGGTGACAACTAATGTATTTGGTCACAATCTTGGCTCAGGAGAAAGCAAAACTGATTTTGAAACATGAGGAAATTGAGGGGCTGAAGAGAGCACAGAGGTTAAGTTGCATGCCTGGCATGTGGCTGACTCAGGTTTGATATTTCGTAGCCCATATGGTCCTTTGAGCCTGCCAGGAGTAATTCCTGAGTGCAGAACCAGGAGTGACCCCAGAGCATCGCCAAAAGTGGCCCAAAACCAAAACCCAAAACAAGAAATATAAAACTGAAAAAAAAGAAATTCATAGTGAAATTGAACCTATAAACTGAGGAATATACCTTTGATTACCCTTCATGGCTGTTATTAATAGTGTATCCATAGGGAATTAAAAACAGTAAAGCTCTAGCAATATTCAGTTGACGTATTGCCAGAGTTTCTTGGCCTAGAGCCTAGAAACCGTCTGAGTAATCAGGTGGGAGGGACTTATTATGGCCCTCAAAGGCCTCCCTTTGAATCTGGAAGAGGAGAATGGAGGGTAGATTGGTGGGAAAGGGGACAAAGGATCCATTTAGGGCATCCTGGAGAGAGGGAGGAGAACAAAGAGTTCCAAAAGGCTCCTGATGGGAGGATGTTCATTGGAACATTTATCTGGTTCAACCAAATTTCAAGTCTTTTGAGGCTTGCCTGCCATTAAGATTTGTAAGCATAGTATTACATTTTACTAAATACGGACAATTTGTCACCTTAAAAGTTCTAGCCTTGTTTATAGAGCAGGGCGAGGAGCAGCTGCCTGAGGTCGTGACCCAATTTTCTCTGTGGGAGAATAGTCCACACACAAGTGGCATTTCGAAATGAATTTCACAATTTTTAGATATTGCTGCTTGATGATTTATAAACCAAATTATTCGTTAGAATCATACATCCTTTTAAAAATAATTTTTATTGTGACTAGTGTGAATTACAAGTCTTTCACAGTTATATTTAAGGTACATAGTGATAGTGAATTAAGGCAATTCCCAAGCCAGTGTTGTCCTCGCTCTACCCATGTTCCCAGCATGCATCCCATACCTCCCACCTTTACCTCCTGGACTGCTAGTGTAACAGGTCCCCTTTGTGTGTAGCTTGTTGTAGGTTGGGTATCTTGTACAATCATACATCTTTAAGGGAAAGATAAAACATTTATTTGGGGGTTTTTGGGGTCACCTGTAGAATCAAATAATTAATGATGGTGGTGGATGGTGATGGATGGAGGGATCTTTCTCTCTGCCACCCCAGGCCACGTGGCTCTGCAACCCCCTTCCAGCCGCGGGTCTGGGGTTCAGGAAAGCGACGGGAATTGAACTTACTCACAGGCAGGCATTAGGAAGCATTAACTTTATTTATGCCCTATTCACCACATGTGTGTGGCCTATCTCATAACCTTTCAAGCATTCAGCCATTTTAGGCTACCCTGCATCTTAATTCCTTTCAGCCATCTTCCCTTTGGCCTCCATCCTGGTCCAAGACCAAAAGAGGCCGAAACCCAAAAGCCAGAGAGCGCAGGGCCGCGACCTTAATCTTCTGGGTTAAAGGCTTTATATAACCATCCAAGACCCCAGGATGGAGGTTAAGGGAAGATGGCTAAAAGGAGTTAAGATGCAGGGCTAGCAAAGTATGGCTGTGCTTAAAAGGTTATGATAGAAACCACACATGTGGTGAATAGGGATAAATAAAGTTAATGCTTCCTGATGCCTGTCTGTAAGTAAGTCTTGATTCCGCCGTTCACCTGGGCCTGAAACCCGCCAGGTGAATGGGGATCCCGGAGCCACGTGGCCTGGGATGGCAGAGAAAAATCTCTCCATCCACTTCCATCCATCACCATCCAGCACCATCCTTAATTATTTGATTCAACAGTCACCTCCAGTTGTGCTCAGGGGAACACATGCGGTGACAGGAATTAGTTAGAGTTGCCCAGATGCAGGGCAAGTGCCTTACCTTGTTTGCTACCTCCCAGGTCTAAAGCATTATTATAGCTCTTGTTTCAGATGCCCAATTATGACAGTTCCTTTGTATTGTTCCTTTTATTACTGTGTGTGCTATGATGCAGCAGCCCAAGCCTGTGTCCAAAACAGGAGAGTTCCACACTACTGATGCTATCCAGAATGAAGCCACACAAAGATGTAGAAACACAATAAATTTAATTCAGGTATACCCTAAGTACATCTGACTGTATCCTCTATGGATAAAGTTACATAATATAGGCTTCTGACTTTTGTAAAAAAATAATTTCAGAACCTCCAACAAAGTCCATCTTCTTCCAAACACCACTTGAGATTATTTGGGTTGAACTCGTGATTTTGCTTATTTATTTTTATTTGGCTATCATGATTTACAATAGCATTACTATTAATGCTTTAGGTACACACTCACTGACATCATGTCATTATCCCTCTGCTACTTTTCCTGGGATTTTTCTTGTTCCCTCTCCAGCCCACTCTTGGGAAGACTCAGTTCTGTAAATGAATAGACATTGGTCAATGTAAACAGAGCCTTGGGTTCTGCTAATATAACTGAGCTTATTATTTAAAAAACACAAATTTCCTCTAGAAAATTAAATTGATAAGAAAAAGATTTCCTGGCTTTTTAGCTGATATATGTTAGAATATGGATTTAAATATAGCAAATAGTCTATAGCCCATTCATTTTTGAGATTATAAAAATGGTTTACTTTGAAAATCAAAAACATAAGTTTAAAGTTATTGCCCCTAGACAGCTTCCATCAAATTGTGAGTATATTAAAATGGGACTATCATATATAAAGCCTAGAATGGTAGAAATCATAAGGAATTAATAGTAGATTCTTGTGCACAGCAGTTTTTGTGATGTACAAAGTATACTACGAGCAGTACAAAAATACTAAAAATGATTTGACAAAGAGAAGAGGAAGAAGATAATAAATAGAGGTGTCAAAGATGTTTCATATGTGTTGATTGCTGACTAGGATTTAGTTGGCTTGTATAAGAGACTCATAGAGTTTCTACCAATATAAAAATTAAAATGCATCTTCTAAGGATCTAAAATAAAAATGTAGATCCAATTTAGGAAATTAACTAGTAACTGTAGTGAAAATAGGGTGGTAAGTGGAAAGGATCCTGCATACAAGACCTGCATTGATAAAGATTACTGAAGATGTTATAAAGGGACATGGATATTATTCTCAAAAGAGATAACATTGGTGATAGGAATGTTGCACTGGTGAAGGGGGCTGTTCTTTACATAACTGAAACCCAACTATAAACATATTTGTAATCAAGGTGTTTAAATAAAGATATTAATAAAAAAGAAATGTCATTGGGCTATTAAAAAAGATATAAGAGGGAGCTATTCAATTATAGCAACAGAATGCAAGCATCAAATATTTGAGTTGAATAAAAAACTCAAATGGTTAGAGCACAAATGGCCTATTTTCCCTCCAGCACCCAAGAAGATATTTTTCACCTTTTTTCCCCAAAAG
Source organism: Suncus etruscus (assembly GCF_024139225.1). Lineage (NCBI taxonomy): Eukaryota > Metazoa > Chordata > Mammalia > Eulipotyphla > Soricidae > Suncus > Suncus etruscus. The sequence goes on from NC_064862.1 coordinate 15,560,921, forward strand.
ATACAGTTACACTAGCACAATGGTGGTAAGGAGGGAGATATGGGATGCATGCTGGAAATAGGGGTGGAGGGAAGACAACACTAGGAGGGGGAATGCCCCTCATTCATTGTCACTATGTGCCTTAAACATTTCTGTGAAACATTTGTAATTCACTTTGAACACAATAAAAAAAGATACTTTAATACATAAATAAAACTTTTTTCACATTTTTTGTTTGTTTTTGGGCCACACCTGGTGACACTCAGGCTATGTTTTCAGAAATTGCTCCTGACTTGGGGGACCATATAGGACACCGGGGATGGAACTGAGGTCCTTCCTGGGACAGCCATATGCAAGGCAAACACCCTATCGCTGTGCTATTGCGCCGGCCCTTTTTTTCACCTTTTTTAATTTTCTATTTTATTTTGGGGGGGGGTGAGGCACAACTGGTGTCACACAGGGGTTACCCCTAGCTCTGTGCTCAGAAATCGTTCCTGGCAGGCTCGAAATTCCTTATGCAATGCTGGGGATCGAACGTGGGTTGGTCCTGGATTGCTGTGTGCAAGGCAAACACCTTCCCCACTATACTATCACTCAGCCTTCCTTTTTTTTTTTAAATATTCAACAACAAGAACAAAAAAATTTAATGCTTTTCTTTTGTTCAATCCAGTGGAACTTTTTTTTCTTGCTGAGGCATTTGATGAATATTTCAGATTGTCCTGTGAATGGTATTGAGGATCTGGGTGTAGGAATTCAACAGTATAAAGTCTTTTGTTGATTGCCAGTGGAAACCTGTGGAGAAATGAAGACAGATTTTCTTGAGAAAAAGATATAGCCTCAGTAGGGAAGGAGCAAAAACATTATTCAGTTGTGCAAAAGAAAAAACAAAAACAAAAAAAAAACCAAGTCATTTTTTGGAGGCGTTCTTCAAATATAATGTGAGAACACCACAAAAAACTCTGCTATTGTAGCTCAAATACCCTTATTGTTAGTACTGTTCCCCCGTGTCTTCTAAAATCTTTTAAATGTTTAGAAATCTGGTTGCATTGTCAAAGACAAAAAACACCCACTTAGTTTATTCTTGCCCTTACCGACTTTTAAGTGGTGCTCAGAGCTTAGGAGACATCATTCTTGTAAATTTTCAATGGTAGTCACATGGTGTCTCTTTTCATGGTCAAGTCTTAGAAAGGGCTCTGTTAAACTGAAGGGTACATACATAACACCATGTTTAGGAAGACTGCCCAGCTCTTTGACGATTCGATTCAATGTTTCAAAACTTGGCTTTTTTCCTCAAATGGATAATTGTTAGAGGGTTATTAGATGTAGTTAAATAGAAAGGCAATTATGTGGAGAACTTGAACAAATTTCCCCTCATTCTGATTTGGATGTTTATGTATTCAGTGTTTTTGTTGAGTGTTCCTGGTAATGAAACTCAACTTTTATCTTTTGTTAAAATGTTCTTCAATATTATTATGCAGATATATAGAAATAAAACATATACTACAATAGTCAAGCCTCTCCATAACTGTTTCTTGTTTCAACAAATATAAAGTCTCCTTTGGTAGTTAAAACAAGGACATAACTTTTGATTTGCTTAAGTTATGTGTTATCTAAGTCAGGCCCAAATACTAAGGAATCAAAGAGAGTAATGTATTTATATATGTGTATATACATATATACATACCATGATTGAATAAGTAGAGATACACCATCTTGAATAAGTAAAGATTTATGAAAAACATTTTTATAAATCATCTGTATAAATATTTTAATTAACATTAAAGTATTTTTCAAAATGGCATTTCTAAAATACCTATTACTAAGTTTGTATGATGCATTTCAATACAATCTACCTATATAGGCTATTTTCTAAAGACATTATAATGAATATAACCCCCATAACCCTAAATATAGATAATTTATGGACTGATACATAATACAATTTTATGCATATGGTACTTTGCTATAAAATGTTTTTTGAACTGGAACAAAAATTGGTCAACTGTTGCTATTGTTTTTATCTTACAGTATTTAAAGCATTTTTGCAAAAGAGAAAAACTTTAAATTGTGAATTTAATCATCAAAAGAAGCTATTGCTGTTAAGAAGCTTATTTTCATGTTTCTGAGTGTTGCATACATATTAGTTAATCATATAAGCTTGAGATGGCAAAGAATGCTTCCTTTTGAAGGAAGAAATAATGGAAACTAAGGTTATATCCTCTGAATTCCTTTTTTTTTATGGTGGCCGATACTGATATCCATTAGGGACACCATCGTTAGTCTAATTATTCTAAGAAATTGTTATTTGGCCATATAATGCTTTGTTGAAAAGCATTTATGTTGAAAGATTGTGACAAACACTGGTAAAAATTGCAGAGCATGCAAGAGAGCATTTATTTCCTTCCAAAGTAACTTGGAGGAGGAGGAGGAGGAGGAGGAGGAGGAAAAAAAAATGCCTATAGTAGAGTGACTCAGAGGTGAAACATGTCACCAGGAGTTGAAGTGGGTGGGCCAGACATAAGTTACATTTTTTAAATAGATTGAAATTTGAAGTGGAGGAGGAAAAAAAGTAAATCAAATGTGTGAAAGACAGCTAGCAGTTGGCAGACATGTTATTGGGGTCCTATCTCTGTGTTGACTCAGGAATACATGAGATGCTGAGGTATCTCCAACACGCAAACTATTTTTTTCTCACTCAGACTTTCACTATTACATAACTCAAAATTCCTCTTTTTTAATCTGCTCTAAACCTCCTCTTCTTGTAATGTTCAGATTGTTAACATTTTATTTTCAGAATAGTTCAAAGACAACCTATATTCTAGTTATTTACTTGTGTAGTTTTACACAATTTATAACAATTGTTTCATATTATAATTTGTGTACAATATTAGACTCAAAAGCCTTTCAGGTCAGGAATTTATATATATATGTATATATGTGTGTGTATATAAGTATACATATATATTGTGTGTTTTCTTTTCGAATAAATGAAGTAGAGGAGTGAGAGAAAGAGACAAAATTTTTAACTCTACATCATTTTAAAATATAAGACTCTATGCTGTTAGACACTAAAAAGCACTGCCAAGTTATTATTGTTGCGATTTAAATTGCATGGTAAATTTATATCCTATAGCTGCTTTAATTTTCTTTTAAGCCCTTCACTGTGGCCATTACTGTGGATAACACTGATTAAGAGAAAATAACCTCAATGTAAATATTAGAGCTAAATTCTAATTCATTTACTACTATATGATTTTTAAAAAATCTCTTTATTTTCCTAAGATATCATTCAAAAATAGTATGCAGTTTTTAAATTATCTACAACAATCCTATCCTTAATGTGATTTTTATTTTACAGTTACATTTTGGATTTTTGAATCACATACCTGTGCAAGGGCTTATTCCTAATTCTGTCCCTAGGGATTACACCTAGCAGGAGTTGGAGGACCAAATATGATGCTAGGATTCAAGCCTCATTTGACTTTGTGCAAGCCAAATATCCCAGCTTCTACTATTTTTCCAGATCAGCCTTAATTTTTTGGAATAAGTTTTTGCTCTTTCTATTAAGCAAGTTCAACTTGAAAATCACTTTTATCTTTGAAAAGGGATTCTATACTTCCATATTGTTGGCATACAACATAATAATTGTTTTAATTATTTACTTAACTTTCAGAGCCTAAGTCTTATTTTCAAAGATCATTATGCAAAAATTAAGAATTAATTAAGCCCTAATTACCGTCACTATTTATGTACCTTAAATAGAACTGTGAAAAACTTGTAATTCACATTGATCACAATCAAAATGGAAAGAAATTTATAAAGTAACAATAGAACTTCTCCAAATTAAAAAGAAAGAATCTCTAAATAGTACATAAAAATTTAAAATATAACAATGAAAACTTAAGAAAGAATAATTCACGATTAATATATCTTTATAAGTTTAGTTTGTAATACTTAATAAAATATTAATTTGTAATTTTTCCTGAGCCTAACTTTTACAACTGTTAATTTCATGATGAGCCAAATTCTCAACCCTTAAACTGGTGAAATGCAAAGTGGACTAATTAGGGATTCAGGGACCAGAATTCTAACCACAGTTGTATTCCTGACTGGTTATGTGGCAATTAGAAAATTGCTTAATACATTTGGTCTCAATATCCAGGTCCTTCGCAAACTAGTTGCTGTATAATATTCAATCTAATTTTCAAATATATTTTTTTATTCTTAAAGACAGCAGGAATCTCTCTTCTCCAGAGCTTTAATTTTAATAACTTAACTTTCAAAACATGGGTTGGGATAAAGGTAAGTCTAGTTCTTTAGCAGCATAGATATTAATGATCTATCTCACATCCAAACTCCCAACTCATGCTTAATAGGACTTGCCATGAGGACCTGGGTTGTAAGATATGTGGAAAGAGAACTCAAGTGAGTAAATATTTTAAAGAGATAAAACAAGGTGAGTAAATATTTTAAAGAGAGAAAACAGCATTTATTAAAATAGGGGTTTAGAAGAACTAGAAGGAAAAGAAGACTTTGTGATGCTCAAAAAAATAAGTAAAATACTGTAGTAATGTAATCATTATAATCATAGTTTGGGAAGAATATAATATTACCCTGTTAATTTCTTTCTGTTCCTCTGGTATCTCACATGTGCTGTATGTTGAGCATATTTTTTATTAGTAGTATTTCTGGTTAAAGGAAATTGAAAGCTACAATTCTTATTTCAAAAAACGTATGGATTATGTTTTCTTAAGATATATCCTTTATGGGGGCTGGAGCAATAGCACAGTTAGAAACCCAACTACAATCATGTTTGTAATCATGGTGCTTAAATCAAATTTTATATAAAAAAAGAAATTTCACATTTGTGTATCATAGGAAATTTGTATAAAATGGCAAACCTGGGGTTGGAATGGTGGAGCAGCAGTAGGGTATTTGCCTTGCAAGCGGCTGACCTACAACGGACCGCAGTTTGATCCCCCGGCATCCCATATGGTCCCCCAAGCCAGGAGCAATTTCTGAGCTCGAAGCCAAGAGTAACCCCTGGTAACTCCTGAGTGTCACCAGATGTGGCCCAAAAAGAAAAAAAAAAGCAAAGCAAAATAAAAAAAGACAAAAAAAATGTAAAATATTAATGGTATATTGACTTAGAGATTCAGTAAGAAGTATTGCAATCTTTATGTCCAATCTGTATATCCAAATATGATATGAATGTAGAGGTAAATGATATACATATCTGTTAAAATATGTAAAGCAAATTTTAATGGTAAAAAAAAGAAGGCCCAAGTTCTATCCTCATAGTCTCATGAGCTTTCCAGGAATAGTTTCCAAGCACATATTATAGAACCAAACCCCTGTATGCCACCGGGCATGGCCAGAAACCAGAAAAAGAACCTTTTCTGGGACTCCCTCAATTCTACCCATTCTTTCAATTGAATCTGGGTAGTAACTTGATATTCTGGGGGCATGCACTTGGATTATTTCCTGAACTCTAGAAAGTGGATGCTCCCGGGACCAGAACTACAGCATAGAAGGTAGGGCATTTGCTTTGCACACTGTTGAATGGGGTTTGCTCTCCAGCATTTTATATGGTCCCCTGAGGCAAAGCCAAGAGGAATCCTGAGCACCAGTGAGTCGGATCAACACAGACAAGAAAAGAACCCCCCCCAAAAGAAACCTCATGTATGTGTACTTTTGGAACTTATAGGAGCAATATTTATATACCCAAGTGTCCAGATTATAGAGCCATAGGGAGTAAAAACAAGAAATAATACTTAATAAATTGAATGGGATTTCAACTTTAATGTTATTAATTAATTATATAATTATATATAATTAATATATCATAATATTATATTACAATGGAAAATTCTTTCTGCTGAGTATTTTCTAGACATCACATTGTCTAAGCATTTTCCCATTTCAGAATATTTTTTCACTCTACATAGTCTTACTGGAATGTTTGTTTTCTATTATCTTTGCTTGGTTGGTTCCATCCCTTTGTCACAGCTTCAATATTAACCTTTCTCTTCTATTTGGTCTAAAAGATACTCACTTCCTTCATTAAATTTTTCTAATATTTTAGTTTCCAGGCACTTATTATTATGTACAATTAACTTATCTTCTTTATTATCTGTTTCCTTCAGAGATAAGATCTTGACTATTTTGATCATTTGTATATAACCAACAGCATGTAAATAAACGTATTTATTGGATGAAAGAAAGACTGAATAAATAATTAAGAGTAAATGTCTCTCACTTTCTACTCTTCCAAAAATTTGCCTTAATATTTTATATTTTAATTCATAAAACATATATTTAGGTATCAATTTAAGCCAGAATATATGATATGTAATAAATGATATTCTCCCTTTTTAAAGGAAACATTGTATATTTTTGCTACTTTTTTGGATTTTTTTATTAATAAATTTTATTTTGACCAAAGTGTATTAAAAATCATTTACAGTAGTATTTCAGGTACATAGTGACATTGAACCCACCACCAATGTTGTCCTCTCTCCACCTCTGTTCCCAGTATGCATTCCATATTGCCCCTTATTTGCTCCCTGGGCTGTTAGTACAAGTGGTCCCTTCTGTGTCTAGCCTATTGTAGATTGGGTATCGTTTCTCTTATAATTGGCTTTGGATTTGGTGTTCAAATCTGATCATTTTTTATTTCTAGTCAATATTTATATGACTGTTTGGTCTTGGTGCCCTCCATTATTTAATCCCCCTCAATTTGTGAAGCAGAACAAGATGGTTCAAGTTATGTGGTTCTGTTTGAAGGTATGAAAAGAAAAAAGAAAAAAGGGGGGGGGCAAAAATTCAAACAAGCAAAAAATGGGAGGAGTCCTTCTAGAGACTATACATATCAGTTTAAGAAAAGAAAGAGAAAAAGGAAGGAAAACATAAAAATAATACAAGAAAAATCAAAGCCCCCAAAACAAAAAACCCTGAAACATACAAACGCTAACCACAGTCCTGAAATAAAGACAAATCAAAGCATAGGGGAAAAAAGGGAAAGAAAAGAAAAAATCAAAACAAAAACAAGCAACAACAATTACAAAATTTTTTTTAAAAATATTTAATTTGTGATATTTTTTTTCGCATAGGCACTGTAAAAATTGGGGAGATTAGAAAGGGAATTCCCCGGCCTAAGAGATACAGGGTTTCTGTATATTTTTACTTATAGAGATAACAAGCTTAAACTATCATTAATGTTAGGTCACAAAATGAATCATTAATGTAAACATATGTAACATAGAATACGGTGCTTATAATATTACTGGGAGCATAATCCAGTGTGATAAATTGAGTATCTGAAGGTTCTAGTCACCTGTCACCCTCCCTTCCTCATGAAGGCTGCACCACTTTCCTATCTCATGACTTCTGGCTTAGCCAGATCACATGCTGCGGACATGAAGACAGGGACCATTAGTAAACCAGCACAGGAAGAGATTGAAATGTTCCTACACATTTTCATTTGTTTTCTTGTGCTTCTCACATAATCATGACATTCCCCCAATTATCTGCTACTGCCTCTGATCTCAGACCATGTTAATTATTGGTATATAATGAACCTGGATCTGGCAAAGTAGGCCAGTTTGACCTTTCTGGTTGAACCTTTGGAAAAAAGCCAAATAACTTTCCTGCAGATATGCAATGAAGAAAAATGATTCTGTATTTATTTGAATTTTGGTGTGATATATTATAATGAATAAATAACTCAGATACAACCCAACTGCCTGAGACAAATGAATGGCTAAAAAACTGGTATATCTACACAATCCAATACTATACAACTTGTAGAAAATTTACTTATATGTGGATAGATATGGAGAATTATGATGAGTGAAATGAGTCAGAGGAAAAGGGATAAACATGGAAAATCTTACTCATTTGTGGGATATAAGAAAAAAAGATAGTACGGTAATAATATCTAGAGATAATAGAGATGGGGTCCAGGAGGACTAGCCCATGATAGAAAGCTTCCACAAGCTGTGGAGCAAGTTAGGGTAGAAAAGGAACCACTAAGACAATTATAATTCATCATTGGATCTGATCACACTTGTTAACTGCTGAACAGAGGTTAGGGGATAGGCATGGTATTCCTTCATTAACAATAATGCTTACTACAGTGTCTAAAAGGGGACAAAGGGGAGAGAAGGCAAGAGAGAGAAGTAAAATGTCAGCCCCAGAGGCATGCATGGAGGGAGGAAACTGGACACATTGGTGGTGAGACATGTGCACATTGTAAGACTGAAACCCAATAATGAACAACTTTTTAAGTGTGCTGTTTAAATAAATATATCCACATACAATTTTATATATGCACAAATTATCTAAATACAAATCATTAGTTTATTAGGAGGTCCAATTTAGAAAGGTTAAACATATATCTGATCCTTAATTTATTTTGTTTGGTAGATAAAATTTTGTAAGAAAATATCAAATGGGTCTGTTAAGTACAAAGGCATAGAAATTGGCTTATATACAAGAAGAGGAGGAGGCTTTGTCATTGCTAGTCATTTTTGTCTTGTGATTTATAAGTTAATTTAACATTACAAAAAAGATTTTGGTGTGTGGGTATTTAGCAAATCATAAATCTTTATGAAAATATAAATAAAAATTAGAAAAGTCATATTTATTGAAATTTCTACACAAGAGATAGTTCCAGGAGCTCACATTTATTTATGACTATACGGACATGTGAGATCAATATATCATCCCCATTTTATAGATAAAAAATGAAGCTACCTTCGTATTAATTCATTTAAAGTCATAGAGATGGGCAGTGACATAGATGAAACTCCCTGTAAGCAATATGGTTCCAGGAACTATACTGAACCAGAATGCTGCTCTGGAATATTTCTGGCTGGTGACTCATCTATTACTCACATATAATACAGAAACATCTGGCTTCTAAGTACAGTTTAGTTAAAAAAAATTCCAAATAGCTCAAAATTGATTTGAAGTATTGCAATTTTGTCAGCTCAGGCTTTGTTTTTCTGAGCATGTTCCCCTACCTCCCTTATTGAATCTGTGGACAGTCTCCTTGGCTTCCATTCACTAGAAAAAGGAAGGTAGCGAAACATCAAGGATCAGACTGGAACATGGTGGGTTTATGGAAGAAAAAGAGGAAAGAAAGAAAAAAGAGGAAAGTTCATCTAACTTCCTCTTTTCACCTGATCAGGAAATGTTGGTCTAAAGATGTATTCATAATAAGATATATGAGTCAGTTACTGAAAATATAGAAAATGACTTTTTTTAATTTGGGGGTCTCATCCAGTAGCGCTCAGGGTTAACTCCTAGCTCTGCACTCAGAAATCCCTCTAGGAACCATATGGGAAGCCTGGAATCAAATCTGGGTCAGCCATGTGCAAGGCAAATACCTTAACTGTTATACTATCACTCCAATTCTGACAATGACATATTTTCAATTTGTTTCTTTAAGGAATATCTTCCAGAATAATTTTTATTTGCTGAGTATAGCTGTTTTAACCTATAAAAGCCAATGTTAAAGAAAGTACTTGAAAATGATGAGATATTTTTTAAAACAGTTTTTGAATTGGAGTTCAGGTGGTAGGATTGCAATATTGTTAAAGTGTCTGGTATTTATGTACAGAATTATTGCCTACCCCTATCACTGAAATGCACATAACCTCACTTTTCCTTTCATTACGTCCACTCCGGTTCTTCCCTAGAACCCTTCCCCTCTTATCTGCTAATTGACAATTATTATCTTGGTGCATAATATTATCTTCCGAAGCATCAGCCCTGTGCTCAAGAGTCTCCATTTGTTTATAAAACCGTATTAGGTCCTGGAAGCATGTTCATCCCACCTACTCCAACCTGTAACTATCAACTCTGTAATCAAATATGAATTGGCATTTTCCACACCCTTTTTTTTTCTTTTTTTAATTTAAATTTACTTAACTAAAATTAATTACATAATTGACATAACTGATCATGATACAATTGTTTCAAGATGACAGAAAGAAAATTTATTAAAGAAATAGAAAGAAAATTAAAAAAAGCTCAAAAATATGGGAAAAAAGGGAGGAGTGATGGCGCAGCAGTAGCGTGTTTGCTTTGCACACAGTTGGGTCCCCGGCGTCCTATATGGTCTTCCAAGCCAGAAATGACTTCTGAGCACATAGCCAGGAGTAATCACACCGGGTGTGGCCCAAAAATTCAAAAATAAATAAATGGAAGAAAAATAAAGAAGAAAAAGTTCAGTAGCAAGTATATTTGTGAATTGTATTTCCAATGAACTCATTAAAACAATAGCAGAAGGTTTAGTAAGCTCTTTTATTTTAAAGATAAGAGATAAAAAATACAGTTAAAAGTGTGTGTGTGTGTGTGTGTGTGTGTGTGTGTATGTGTATGTGGCAGTTGTTGTTGTTTGCATAGGCCCAGCAAAATATGAGATAAATAGAAAGGAAAAGCCTTGGCCTAAGTACAAGGAGACCTTACCCCTAAAGTTTTCTGGCATAAGACCAAATCTGGGCTGGCTCCAGGTATATTATGTTGTTCAATTCCTGAGTCATTCTCTGTGGTCCCAGTAAAACCCTTTCACACAACCGCTGTTGTTGCAGTCAGGTTTCTGTAGCTAGATATCCTGCTTTCTGCACATATCCTACATCGAAATCAGGATGATGTGGAATGTCCTCTAGTTTCACCTCACCATTGGAGGACAATGCGGAGAACTTTGACCTGAAAGCAGGTTGTTGCTATTACTAAGTTTGTGGGTGTTAAGGGAACCCTCTATGGAGTAAGTCGAGGCCAAGGCAGCAGTAGAATCTACCCTGATAGAACTTTGTTCCTGGTGATGGTATAGACAACCGTGATTGTTTCCGTAAATGATATTCATGGTTCAGGGGTGAATGGACAATGTCCATTGTTCTGAGGCCTAAGCCAAGTCTAATGACAGTGTTCAGGGTGTAAGGCCCCATTGCATTATGAAGTCACCCCCTTTTTATTTTTTTTTTTAATTTTTATTGTGAACAAAGTACATTACAAATCTTTCACTGCATCATTTATGGTACATAGTGACAATGAATGAGGGGCCTTCCCACCACCAGTGCTGTCCTCCCTCCGCCCCTATTCCCAGTATGCATCCTATATCTCCCTACTCTACCCCCCAGTATGCTAGTGCAACTGGTCTCCACTTTACAGCTTGTTGTAGATTGAGCATCCATTCCACCATCGTTGGAGATAAAAAGGATAAGAAAAGGGGGAGAAAAAAATTTGGTGACAACTACCAAAAAAGAAAGGAGAAAAGAAAAAAAGAAAGAAAAATGGAAGAAGAAAGAAAAAAAATGGACCCGGCAAATACAAATAAAAATAAATCTCTAAATAATGACCACAAGTGTGAAAAAAGAAAAAGTGGAAGAACAAAGAGAAGGAAAATAAAGTCAAAAACTAACAAATCAACACAAAACAAGAAAAAGTATGGGTGCTGGAGTGGTAGGGTTTGGCATTCCCCCCACTTTTTTTTTTTTTTTGCATAGGCACAGTAAGCATTGGGGAAGAAAGGGAATTCCTGTGGCCTAAGAGATTCAGGGTTTCTCCATCCTTGAAGCATACCATCATGGGATTAACTTCTGGCTCCATACTCATTATGATCATTGTGATGCCAGGAAAGTTTCCTCTTGGTTGTGTGTGAGGAAAATCAAGCCACTGTAGCTAGCTATCTTGGTATTTGCGCAGGTTATAGGTCAAGGTCTAGGATAGAGTCTCTAGGTTCTAGAGGTTCCTATCCATCTTTGTTGTGGTGTTCAGTCTTCTGTAACACTTGCTCCCTGTTTTCGTCAGTCCCTAAGCGGAAGCTTAGGGATCCAAAGGTTCTGCTCAGTCTCTGTTGTCCAAGTTGGACCTCTGCAATAAGACATCTTGTTGTTGTTGTTGTTGTTGTTGTTGTTGTTGTTGTTGTTTTTTATGTGTCCTGGACTACACCTAGGGTAGGGTTTTCCTTATTAGTCTCAAGTTAGGCTCTGCTCAGTCACAGTTGTCAAAGTCAGTTTTCTGTTGTTGGAAGTCACCCCTTTTTGACCACAAATGAACGAGGTCATTCTGTAGTTGTCCCTTTACCTTATGCTTCTCAACAATTCCATGCAAATTGACACAAAAAATGTGTGACTATTTTTTCTAGAGGTTGCATAATTTCTATTATATATATATTTCATAACTTCTTGAACAAATTCTCAGCTATTGAACAATTTGTTATTGCTTCCTTGAAAAACTAAATTACATTTCTGAAAGAAAAAACTGAAACTGGATCCTAATCTCACTCCATACACAAAACTTAATCTAAAGTGGATGGAAGACGTAGAGATCTGAAGAGAAACCATAAAAGATAATGAGGAAAACATAAGCAGAATTCTCCAGAAAATGGACATCAAAGGGGTCATCCACTGGTGATCTGATTTTGGCAGTTAATGAAAATAAAAATAAGCAAGAGGGACTGATTGAATGGTCCTTGTCCATGGTTCTAACTGATAATTGGCACTTCATTGCAAGACTAATGCAAACAGGCTTCTGCAATTAACTTCTGTGGCTGCTGGAATATGAAAATAAATCTTGTAGCTTTAGCCAACCTGTTATTTAGTAATGGAAAACTAATTGTGGGTTATTTATATGATATATAAATAAGTATTGGTTATGCAAACCATACCAAAGAGAAAAAAAGTAGTAGTTTGTGAATTCTTTTTACTCTTTGTTTCTCCATTAATTAGTAAAACTTTGAAAATGGAACACATTTTTATGTCTATTCCAATCTAAATTTTCTCTCTCTAAGAATTTTGTATAGAAAGGGCTGGAGTGATACCACAGTGGTAGGGAATTTACTTTGCACAATGGCTGACCCTGGAAAGATCTGGGTTCAATCTCTGGTATCCCATATGGTTCCCCGAACCTGCCAGGAGAAGTTTTTGAGCACAGAGCCAGGAGTAAACCCTGAGAGCTGCAGGTTGTGACCCAAACACACACACACACACACACACACACACACACAGAAAGAGAATAATTTTGTATGGAGTATATAAAAATTCAACTTAATGCATTTATTTATTTTGAAGGGTACGCTCCCCATAGTGCTCAGGATTACTCCTGGCTCTGCACACAGGAATCATTTCTTGTTATGCTTAGGGAACAATCTAGGATACCAGTGATCAATCCAGTTGTCATCAGCATGAGAAAAAGTGTCCTACCCACTGTGCTACCGCTATAGCCCCAGCTAATTCATTCATTTGTTTGTCTAAACTTTAATGCGTAAAGCAAACCCTTGACTTGTCTTTTCTTGATTTTGCACATCTTTGTCAATGTCAGAGCCACTTGTCACTGAGTGAGAAAGAATCATTTTTGACCTATTCCTCTCATTCTTCACATTTTGTAAACCAAGTCATTGGAAATCGAGTGATGAGTGTCTCCTGGGTATCTCTACTTTTCAACGTGTCTGCTTCCCTTAGTATTAGAACTGAGTGCCAGACACCATAGGATTTCATCCCTGCTGATTAAATACCCCATTAATTTTCTAGTTCTGTCTCTTAACATCTGAAATATGTACTCCAAGAAAGCCAGATTATATTTTCCTTCATTATACCTTAAATATTTTCTATCTTTTGTCAAATCCTTTAATAGATTTTTATTGTGCTTAAAAATAACTACACTTCAGCACTGCATCATCTCTCTCTTCTCTCCATCCATCGCCTTACACAGATATTTTCTGATGACAGTCCAAGTCTCGGTTTCGTTACCAATTCATCAGCATTACAATCCCATTGATGTTTTCAATTACACATTAGATTACTTAGTTATTAAATGGCATAACACATATAGAGTACATAATTCTGTATTCTTTTTTATTATAATTATCTTTATTTAAACACCGTGATTACAAACATGATTATAGTTGTATGATTACAGTCATGTAAAGAACACCCCTCTTCACCAGTGCTGGTTGCTACTACTTAGTTCACACCTGCTCCACTGTTAAAACTTAAAAACAGTATCGTGTATACTTTATTCAAGAATTTATGGCACAGTGCTTAAAAATGCACATTTCATATCTTAGAATATATTTAATCAAGCTATATTTATAGAATCTGGCCCATATTAATATTAATTTGTTATCTAAACTTTGCTCTTTCTGTAACAAAATTCCAACTGTTTTATTCTCTTATCTAGTTATCTGTAATCATTGTTATGTTTCTACTTATCTATATTTGCTGTCACAGTTGAATCAATATTGAATTTATCATTGTGTCTCTAGAGAAAACTGAATATAAGATACATAGATGGTTTAAATTATAAAATCCTATAATATAAAATAGTTATTATCATCTAAATATATAGCATTTTGAATTTCTTCAAAATTTCAGAAACTGTCTATTTTATAAAATTTAAGATACTGAGACCAGAGTGATAGCACAGCAGTAGGGCATTTGCCTTGCAAGTGGTTGACATGAAATGAACCCAGATTCAATTTGCTGCATCCCATATGGTCCCCAAACCCTGCCAGAAGTGTCTTCTAAGTGCAAACCAGCAGTAATCCCTGAGCAATGCCTTGTATGGCCCAGAAACCAGAAAAAAATTAAGATACTAAATGGTTCAGAAAGAGTTAAGAGAAGAAGCACATTTATTTATCAAATGATACTTTCCTTATTTTCATTTTGTTAGTTTTTCTCTATAAATTAAATTGATGTACTTTATCGATATAGAAAGTTCAAATTTGTAGATGAATCACTAAAGTTTTATTGAAATGCAGCTTTTAGATGTTGCCATTGTTAGCAGAGAAATATGCTGTCAGTTCCATTTTCACTATGATGACTGGAAGGATGTATTTTTTTTCTTTTTAAAAAAGAAATAAAAACATTGAAAGCTAGGTTGTTATCAAGTTTTTTGCTGGAAGGGGCTTGAATTTCGGCTTTTAAAAAACTCACTCACCTAACATGATGGATTCTGCTTGTCAACAAGATAAAAATGAAAAATAATAGTGACAAAACCTTTGCCAGAATGTGCTGCTAGGAAAATAATTTAAAAACTGATAGTCTATTTGTTGTAGAGACTTTGAAAATTAGTAAAGGAATACAAGGGAGAATAAAATGAAATGGCAGGCATATTATATGGCATAAACTTGCTAAGTGTTGATGATATTGACCTAGTTCATAAAATACAATGTTATTCTCTTGGCCTTCAATTTCTAGAGATTACTGTTTCTCTCTTTTTCTCTGACTTAGTTTTTTTTATTCAGAATCTCTTTTTTTTCTGACTGTTATGGCCCCTTCTCCAAGTTTTCTAACTAAACAACATGTATTCATGATCCAGACTCACCTTGATAGCAATATATAATTCAGCTTTTAGTGTAGATAGGATAACCAATACTTTAATGCAACAAGTGAGAGTAAATAATAAATATATCCATATACTAATCCCTGGAGATTGCAAGTAAATTATATTATTTATCAATGATATTATTTAGATAGAGGTATTAAGAGTGTTTATAAAAGAAAGAAGGAGCTAGTAAAAAAGATGATGAAGTATGGTAGAACAAGAGGTTCGAGTTCATTTATAGAAAGAAATACATTTGTCTTATGAGTTTGTTACTTTGCAATCATTTGTTACATAGTAAAAGAAAACTAACTCAGATTTTGGCATCTGAAAGGGACAAAATGAGATGTAGCAAAATAAGAGAAATATTGAATATCCCTGGAACTGGACAATGAGTAGAATCTAGTGAGCACTTTTAAGACTGGATTTCCTGGAAAATAATTTTTAATTATGAATATCTTTGTGAAGACTCAGAGGCTGTAAAGAGGAGAAGCAGTGGGAATAAACTGCCTTGGAGAATTCCAAAGTCTTGAATAGAGTTGGTAGAGATGAGCTTGTTAAGTCACTGCTGGAGATGAAGAATATAGTATTAAGATGTAGCATAAATAATTATGAGTCGATAGTATAAGAGTACTTGCAAACTTGCATAAACTTTGGTTTATTCCTACTGGAATATAACCATGGAGGTGTCACATCGTGGCTATGAGTGAGGTCTCTCGGTTCAGGACTTCTAGGATTTGTGGAGCTGAACCGTATGCAGTGGATCATGGACATAATTCCAGGACATGTGGAAATACAGAGGCACTGGAGTGGGAGAAAGAGTGGGAGGAAGCATGCTCAGGTTTCAGAGTCCCCAAGAGATATCAGACACAAAACTGTCATACTTAGAGTTTTGGGTGGTTCCGTGTCTCTGCAGAGATTAGTGGAAAAGTGGTGAGGCAGGGCCACTGGTATGGCAGCAATATTGTTGCAGTTGTTTTTTGTATATGATGTGTGTGTGTGTGTGTGTGTGTGTGTGTGTGTGTGTGTGTGTGTGTGTGCAACTTCTGAGATTTTGGCAGGCCTGGGGACTTGCCCATCAGTACTGAGAGTCTTCCACAGCTTGGTTTACCTCTCCAGAGCTAGATGAGTCTATGGCACTTGGCAATAGTAGTAGTTCTGGATCATGGGCCATGGGTATGTATTTTCGGCATGAGGTACTGACAGTTTTAACTGCAAAAAAAAAAAAAAACTTACAAAAATATGAACTGAAAGAAAAGTGTTACCCTCAGTCCAACACAAGTAAGTAGTATATACATATGCTCATCAACTCTTTCTTTGTAAGTATGTAAGACAAATGATATATTTGAGGTCAAAAGGGTTTAAGACTAAGGAAGAGCCTGTATGTAACCACAGAAAATTATTTCCAGCACTTAAAAACTAATGTTTTTGACCTATGATATTTTAATGGAAAATCATTAGGAACATCTCTTTAATTCAAGTGGAGAAAAACATCTAGAAATTAGAGGTTAAGATCATTTGCCCTGGGTTTCTAAGGAGAATTTGTTGGCGAAGTTACTAAATCTAAGAATTCACTATTGGTTGCCCCTTTTAGGGGTTGGGGGATAGAGGATCACATCTGAAATTCTTTTTTTTTTATTTAAACAATTTGATTACAGTGTCCCTCGTTTCCCTCCTTCGCTCCCTCTCTGCCTGCCTCTGGGACAGGCATTTCGCTCCTCTCTCTCTTTTTTCTCTTTTTAGACACTGTGATTTGCACTATCATTAAGAAAGGGACCAGTACATATTACTTATCTCCATCAACACCCAGTTATTGAACTGAGTGATAAGTTCCATAGATCATTGTCATAGTGGTCCTTTCTCTTTCCTAATTGCACTTCTCCACTATTTGTGACAAGCTTCCTACCATGGACTGTTCCTCCTGGCTTTCCTCTCTATTGTCTTTGGATCTTTTATTTTTCTGATATACCATATATGAGTGAGATTATTCTATGTCTATGCCCTTGATTCATTTCACTCAGCATGATACTCTCCATAACCAACCATGTATAAGCAAATATCATAACATCATTTTGCTAACAACTGCACAGTATTCCATTGTGTAGATATCCCAATCTTTTTGGCCACCCATATTCTCGGGTACCTGGGTTATTTCCAGACATTTCTCAAAGAAGAAATACAGATGGTCAAAGACATATGAAAAAAATGCTTTATATCACTAATCATCAGGGAGATGCAAATCAAAACAATGAGCTATTATCTCACATCAAGAGACGTGTGCACATCACAAAGAACAAGAACAACCAGTGTTGGCATGGATGAGGAGAGAAAGAAACTCTCATTCACTGTTGGTGGAAATACAGCCTTTTTGGAAAGCAATATTACCATTCCTCAAAAAAGAGAAATTAAGCTTATATATGATCCAGCTATACCACTCCTAGGGTTATACCCTAGGAACACAAAAACAACACAAAAATACCCTCTGCACTCCTATGTTCATCACAGTACTATTACAATAGTCAGAATCTGGAATCACTTTTAAATAGCCATAATTTTGCTTTGCTTTTGACCTTTTTTTATGCAGGTAAGAAAAGCCTGTTTTGAAAAAAAATTAGAAGAGATCCTGAGGCACGGCATGGCAGATATTAGGCAAAAACATTGGAAGATCCCCTACCACCACCACCACCACTGGCCAACCTCTGTGTATGCAGTCAACTCCCCTGCCTTTGTTGACTTAATATTTAGGTGTGAAGAAAAGAAAAAAATATTTAGGTGTGGATTTTTCTTTTTCTTTTCTTTTTTTTGGGGGGTGGTGGTGGATCACACTTACTAGTAGTTGGCGTTACTCATGGCTCTGCACTCGAGAATCACTACTGGTGGTACTCAGGGGACCATAAGATGCAAGACAGGTCCCCTATCTATTGTACTATCACTCTGGCTAAGTATTGAGGTTTTGTTTCTGTTTCTGTTTCTGTGTGGACTTTATCCTTGTCTTTCTATGTCTGTTCTTCCTTACATTTCTGAAGAACTTGCTGAAGACCTCTCATTTGGGAGATCTATTTTAGTCACTTAATTATAATTATCTTTCAATCTAAGAAACTTCCTAGTGCTTGAAGAGCATAACACAGTATTCTCATAACTGCTTCATTACATATCTTCATTTGTTTTGTTTTGTTTTGTTTTCGGCCACACCCAGTGACGCTCAGGGGTTATTATTGGCTATGTGCTCAGAAATCGCTCCTGGCTTGGGGATGTCTTTCCTGGCAGGGGATATCCCTCCTGGGACATGGAGGGATCGAACTGTGGTCTGATTAGGCTAGCACGCACAAGGCAGACTCCTTATGCTCTGCACCACTGCTCCGGCCCCCATATCTTCATTTTCTAACCTCTACTTATTATTAAGAATAGCTAACCCCTTCTTCCATATATATTTTCTACCAGAGTGATACTAAATTAAGTTGGCTTGTATCAGCTGTTCTCTATCAAAAAACTTTCTTTTTTCTTTACCAGAAAAGTGCATAGTTCTTACTTCTAGTTGCCCACTATTTTAAAGCAATACCCTCAGTCCCAGAACTGTTTTGTAATGAGAAATACCGGGAAATAAATGGTAATGGAACTTTTACCAAATGAAGAAGTCTAATTTCATGGATAATTTTAACTCTGGTGATGCCAAAATTTAAAGCCTCATGTTCTCTGAAGCTTCAAGGGGCTTTATGTGGGATTAATAAGATTAGTTAGAATCTGGTTTTAGTGTAGATCTCTGGCCAATAACTTTCTATAGCACAAGATGATCTGGAATCCTAGTGAATCTTATAGGATATGATATTATTAAAGTATTTTCTAGAAGGCACTCATGATAGCTATATGATTATAGCTGTCAGGTGCTCCTAATTACATAAAAATTGGGTCTGCTAAATGAGATTTAAAGAAATGAACTGTAATGTTCTTGAAATTTTCATAAAGCCTGACTGATTTCTCTATTTTGTTCTTAGTGATACTTATTAGTCTCATAATACTGAGATGGGAGAGGCTATCTTCTCGGGATTCAATGTCAGATATTTTTTATTTGCTAATATGGATAAAGTTGTAAACATGAAGAAAACTAAAAACACTTCAAAAGATTACGTTAATTTAGAGAACAGCAAACATCTGAAAATCAAGACTTACTGTTCAAATATTTTGAGAAATATAGGGGTGCTGGATTTACTTTCTGTGGTAATAGGAATATTGAGCCACAACTACTTAATTTTTAGTTTTTGTAAAAATGTTTGTTTACTCATTGTGAAATTATAACGTAATTCATGATTGGTTTTGAGGTACAAACAAAACAAGTAAAAGACATTTGCACTCCTATGTTCCTTGCAGCACTATCCATAATAGTCCAAATCTGAAAACAATCCCAGTATCCAGTAATAGATGACTGGGGGCTGGGACAATAACACAGCAGGCAGGGCATTCGCTTTGCATGTGGCCAACCTGGGTTCAAACCCCGGCATTTCATACAGCCCTCCTGAGCCTTCCAGGGGTGATTTCTGAAGCACAGAGCCAGGAGTAACCCCTGAGCACAGCTGGTGGGGCCAAAAACAAACAAAAAACTACAGTTAAGTTCATGAAAGCATTAAAAAAATAATAAATGATTGGATATAGAAACTAAGGTGACATGATATGATAAAATATGGTAAATTATTATGTAATTAGTAATATAGTGAAATATTACTCTATCATAAGAAAATATAAAGTCATGTAATTTGCTTGTTGCTACAAAACTTATTTGTACCTAAGACTTCTTTTTCCCCATTAGTTTCCTAAGGGGTTTTTACATCATTTTAATAAGGCTCATAACTTTAGGGGATTCAGAGCTCAGTTTAAGTTCTGTTTCTTTAGTAAAACTCCATTGGCTAGCAAAGTCTTTTTTCCTTTTTTTTTGTTTGTTTTTGTTTTTTGCTTTTTGGGCCACACCCAGGCGCTCAGAAATCGCTCCTGGCAGGTACGGGTACCAAATGGGATGCGGGGAATCAAACCACCATCCATCCAGGGTTGGAGGCATGCGAGGCAAACGCCCTACCGTTGAGCTATCACTCCAGCCCCTTAGCTAGCCAAAGTAACAAACACTCCGTTCATTTCACGTGATGTTGCAAAAGCTCTCGACCTCAACTTCTATTCTCATGTAATATTATTGTCATTTTAATATCACCTTTATTCCCCTCTCTGCACATGGATTAATAGACTTTATATTTTGTTTTAACCTATGCCAGGTATGATAAATTGTGCATACCATTTGGGATAACTTTAGTGATATTCATGTTTCTAAAAATATTCTTGAACTAATTTAGGAAGAAGACGAAGTCAGCCCTCTGCACCTTAATTTATGTTTCATTAGGCACTTTAACAGGCCCCCTTTTTCCTCACATTCTTTAGGTCTTTGGTCTGCTTAGCTTTAGGACATTTCATCTCTTGCCCAGGTAGACTTGGCACATGAAGGAGAAACACAACAGATACATTTTTTCTTTGTAGCTTCTCCTCTTAAGAGAACTTGGCGCTGTGAACTTTGGGTATCTTGATCTCGCCATGATCCTATTTTGAGCTCTCAGCTCAGTAAGTGCACTGAATGAATGTACAAAAAGTCCATTTCCTATGCCCCTAAACTTATGTCATAATTTCGAAACTTATAGCAACGAGCTTAAAAAATGTTGGAAGTCTCATCTCATCTCTTGCTCACTTTACAGAGATACCTGGTCTTCAATATCTTGTACAAATGTTTGAGATCCACTGTTTCATATATGTTTTTCAATTTTCAGGTGTTTCAGAAAAAAAAGGAAATTTGGCATTTGCTTATTTTATCTTAGCCTTTGAAAGCTTTCAAGGGACATTTTATGTCTTTTTTTTTTCCTAATTTACTTTCAGGACCTCACACTGGACCTGAAACTTAGTAGGACATCATAATTATCTATTAAATGGAATAATAAAAAATATTCTAATTGACTAAATTTGTAATATACGATTTTTTTTTTTTGGTTTTTGGGCCACACCCTGTGACGCTCAGGGGTTACTCCTGGCTATGCGCTCAGAAGTTGCTCCTGGCTTCTTGGGGGACCATATGGGACGCCGGGGGATCGAACCGCGGTCCGTCCTAGGCAGCGCAGGCAAGGCAGGCACCTTACCTCCAGCGCCACCGCCCGGCCCCCTGTAATATACGATTTTGTTCTTCAATGAATCAAACCATATTCTGCGGGGTCCTGAAGCCCCCCAGGGGGGCCCGGCCAGCAGGAATTAGCTGGGAAGGCTTCTTAGACAACCGCACTCCTATTTTGCTGGGTAGAAGAACAACCACACCTGTAAAAAATCTGAGAGAGGTTAATAATAATGACCCAAGGCAATGTCTCACTGCTCAAAGGCAACTTTATTTGACTACAGCTCCTTCTTATATAGTGAAGGAGAAGGGGGCAGTACAAAGGTGATGTCAGTCATACTTTTTGGCGCGAAGGCCCATACAAGGCAAGGATATATTTCAGGTTTCAAGGAACAAAGAAAGTAAATCATGCTCTAAATAAGGAAGTGGGCAGTGGGCTAGGGGGCTGGATGACCTTCAAGTTATGATGAACGTGCTGTTTCTATGGAAATTTCTAGTGACCTAGCTGCATTCCTAATTGCTTGACTATCAGGAGGTGGTGCAAGATGTGCTTGCCTCAGTGATCTTGAACAGACAATGTAGCATACACTTATTGATAACAGCCTAGTTCACTCCGGAATGTGGTCTTAAGGAGTGAGGCCTAGTTTCTGATAACGGTACCGGACAGTGTTGCTCTCCTCCGGGCTAGAGTTAATTATATCCTGCAGCTGCACATTCCTTTCTCTTTAGCTCAAAAACTCACAGCAAGACTGCAAATAGCTTTTAGGTGAAAAGCTGGACTATGGCAGAAAGAACAGCAAAATGGCCTCAAACAAGTCACAGTCCCCAACAATATTCTAAATAAATTATACAAAATATATAATAGATTGGTACGATGCACATAAATTTTATCTCTGTATTCAATTTTTCTTTGTATTACAAGAATGATTTACTAATTACCATATGTGATTCAAGTCATCATTTTCTCACAATGAATAATTTAAATTTAGGGCCCTAAATCACAGTAACTTAAGTATACACATGTAATGAATATCTGATTATAGTATAAAATCACAATGACTATTGCCATATCCAAATAATTACACACATCTAAGTCTATTTTTAGATTTATTTTATTTTTTCATTAAATTTTATTTGATATATAAACTGTGCTAATTTATGTGTAGAGTATTTTGATGTATATACCATAACTTATTTACTAATGTAACAATTATTAGCCTTTATATCACAAAATGAAATTTTCATTCTAGAGACTAAAATAACTAAGTTATAGTTTTTTAGTAGATTTGATAATTATAACACAACCTAGTTGTCCATATTCACTGTATTGTGACTTAGATTTTTAGAGCTATTTACAATACTTAGCAAGTTTATATGATTAAACAACATCTGTTCTCTCACCATTTTATGGTAACCACAATTTTAATTTCTGTTTCTATGAGTTCGCTTTTTTAGATTACACATAAAAATGTTATGGAGAATATATTTTTATATTCAAATTCTGGTTCTTATGATGTGTTCAATTTTATTTTTGTTGAAAATAGAGTATACTTTATTTCTGAGGAAAATAATATTCTATTATAATATCCTATATTATTATATGTGCATATAAATACTATGCATACATATCACTTGTCATTTGGTGGGGGGTGGTTGGATTTTATTGGGTGATGCTCATGAAATATTCTCGTTTCTATGCCCAAGGATCATTCCTGACAATGCTCAGGGGAGCATATGCAATACTTGGGATTAAAAACACTTTTTGCGGTTTGCAAAGCAAGCACCTTAACTTATGTACTATCTTTCTAATCACAACATCTTTCTTATTCATTCTTCCTTTGAGTGATAGGTAGTCCGTTACTTAGCTATCATGAATAATGTTTTAAAAAGCACATAAGGGCATATATTTTTCCTATATTTTTATATTTCCATTGAATATATATAAATATATATTCAGTAGAAAAATGCTGAATATATATAGTTAATTTCTTTTTAGAAAAAAAATGATAAGAAACTTCATATTGCTTTCCATAGTGGTTGAACCAACTTATTTCCACCAACAATATAAAAAAGTTCCTTTTTCAACAACATCTTCATCGATACTCTTTGTAATTCACTTTTATTTTCAGTGCCTCGTGGTCTGAGAAAATAGTTGATACAATTCCTGTCATCTTGATTTTATGGAGGTATGTTTTGTGTCCAGCGTGTGGTCTATCTTAGAGAATTCCCCATACTCACTGAAGAATGATGTGTTCAGCTTTTGCTAGTCCCTATATATATGTGTGTGTGTGTGTGTGTGTGTGTGTGTGTATGTGTGTGTATATATATATACACATCGTAATCTCTCTCTATATACCCTAACATATATATATATATATATATATATACATATATATATATAAACTCCCTTTTTTCCATTTCTTCTCAAAGCCAGTGTATTCTTGTCAAGTTTTAGCCTATATGATCTATCAAGATGTAAGAATGGTGCCTAAGTCTCCAACTATATTGAGCTACTATTTCTTTCTTCAAGTCTATTAGCAATTGTTTTATGTATTTTTCTAGTCACATTTTTAGCCACCTCATTAGGTGCTGATATGTTCACGAGTATAATTTTTTTCCTATATGCCTATTCCTTATTATGAAAATACTTTATGCTTTATGTTTCAGACATTTTTTGAGCCTGAAGTCTCATATTAGGTTGGCCATCCCAGCCTTTATAGGAGAGTTATTTGCTTGTAGTATTACCTTCCAACCATTAAAATGGAGTTTTGTTTGCTCTGATTATTCAAATATGTTTCTCGCAGGCAACAGAACATTGAATTTAATTTTATGATCCACTTTGCCACTCCATTGTCTCTTAATTAGTGCACTCTGTCCATGGACATTGAGAAAGATTATTTTTATGGAATTTATGTCATTGTTTTGTAGGAGTTTGGTGTGTTTGTGGGTATTTTCTTGCCTTAAAATACCCCTTTACATTCTTTTTTTTTTGGTTTTTGGGTCACACCCGGTAGCGCTCACGAGTTACTCCTGGCTCTGTGCTCAGAAGTCGCTCCTGGCAGACTCTGGGGACCATATGGGATGCCGGGATTTAAACTAGCGTCTGTTTGAATCAGTTGCGTTCAAGGCAAACACCCTATCGCTGTGCTATTTCTCCAGCCTTCCTCCCATACATCCTTTTAAGGCTGGTTTGAGTCTATAAAGTTCTTGAGATGCCTTTTACCTGTGAAGCTGTGGACTCATCCTTTTAAACATCAAAGTGTGGCTGACAAGGTGTAGGATTCTTGGTGAGCAGTCATTTTTATTTATTTATTTATTTATTTTTTTACTTTCCACCACTACCTTCTGGTCTGAAGAATTGCCTTTTTGCTTGTTTGTTTGTTTTGGAGCCACACCTGGATCTCTGTGGTTACTTCTGACTCTGGGCTCAAAAATCACTCCAGACAGTCTTGAAGGACCAGATGGGTGCCGGGAATGAACCTGGTTGGCCACATGTAAGGCATATGCCCTACCCACTGTGTTATTGCTCCAGCCAATGAAAGATTGCTTTGATAAATCTGCTGTAAAGCTCAAGTATGCTCCTTTGTTGTAGTTTTCTTTTTTGTTGCTGCTATTTTCCATATTATATCTCTATCTTTGGTTTTCATCATTGTGAGTAGGATGTGCCTTGGATATTTTTAGCTGGTATTCCTCCAGAATTGAATGAATGAGCTCTTCATCTCCAAGAACCTCTCAGAAATGATGTCTTGAACCATTACTTCTTAAAATTTTCTTTCTGGATCTCTGGGATCCCAACGATTCTTACGATGTTTCTGTTAAATTTATCCCAAAGTTTTATTGTTGTTTGTTTATTTTGAGTTTTCTATCCTCTGCTGTTTATCTTATTACTCTTTTTCATCTTCTGCTGTTGTCTGAAAGTTTCCTGCAGCTCAACTTCAAGCTTTTTCAAGATTTTGTCAGCATCTTTTAATCTGCTGGTGAAACCTCCCAGTAAAGTTTTCATTGCATCTACCACGTTTTTCATTTGTCATTTCTGTTTGAGGTTTTCTCATTTCTACTCTCTTAAGTCTTTTTGTTTGCTCATTACTTTATTTATTTAAGGTTTTCGTTTAACATCCTCAATATTTTCTCTCTGAAGTCTTTATCAGAGTGGCTACATAAGTGGTTGAAACTAGTTGGGTCTTTAGAACTACCATCTTTATGCACTAAGAATAGTGGGGTTCTACTTTCCCATTGTGACTGCTGCAGTGTGGTTGTGTTTTTATATGTTGTGGCTCAAAAATTAGAAGAAATAAGTGGAAACAAAACAAAGCAGAACATTTGGGGGGCACACTGGTGTGGGTGTGAAAATGGCTCTTCTGAGTCACAAAAAGGACCCCACAGCTCCTCTAACTCAGTTTCTTAGGACTTTGTGGCTGGACAGAGTCCGTCTGAGTAGGCTGAAAGACTCCTCCCCCTGTCCTGGTTCTTCTCTTTCCCTCTGGTCTCACTGACTTGGGTGTGAAAATAGCTCTTCTGGTCACAAAAAGGACCCTGCTGTGGTTTGTTTATCTTGCTGCTTCTTGGGGTTCTTCATCAATACTATTATGAGTAGTTGTGTATTGCTCTTAATGATAGCTCTCTTAACAGGTGAGATATATTTCACTATTTTCCCTTCAAAGTTATTGATTATTATAGATGTTGAACATCTTTTCATGCATCTGTTGATCATAGGATGTCTTCTTTGGAAATACGTATCCTTCTATCCATTATTTGTACTTATTGTTACTAAATTATATGAATTATTTAAAATCAATAGGCTAAAATATTTTTATGAGTTTTTAAAAATATTTTATATTTTTATACTTCTTATGAAATTATCTGTTCTTGAGAAAGATAAAATATAGGAATTCAAAGGTACTATCTAGTAACAATAGTTTTTAAAAATTATGTTTAAAATGGCTTTTGATTTCTGTTATGGGAATGTTACAGCTAAACAATAATCATTCCAATTACAGATAGTTATTTGAAATGGTCAGAAATTTACAACTGATCTTGTTACAGAGAAAATGTCACAACTTGTCAAAGTTAATGGTATACTGGTAAGTGTTTAAACGGAATCTGAACATTAAACAAAACAAAAACAATCAAGCCTTGATTTGTAATGTTCTTTCACTGTTATGAGTCAAATTATGTTCTCTAAAAAGATATGTGAAATTTCTCATCCCTGACATCTCAGAATAGACATTTATTTAGGAATGAAATTGTTTAGGAACAATATTAATATGAAGATCTACTGAATATTTAACCCAATAAAAGCGATGTCCCTAGCAGGAAGAAGATTCACAGAAGCACAGATATATAAACAAGAATAGGAACAGAGGTAAAAATTGAAGTGGCCATGAAATCGAAAAAAACAAAAACATTTCCAAATAGCTTTTATGAAGCCAACATCAACTTGATACCTAAACCAGACAGAGATGCTACCAAAAAAAAGAAATTGAAGTGGCATAACATAAATTTAAAAAGTGTTATGAATTTATGGCTCCTCCACGAAGTTCAGATGAGGAATGAAAGATTATAATCGTTCTCAGGGAAATGGTGACTCAATGCAACTCTGACTTCAAACTTCTAGTCTTCAGAACTATGAGAAAATTAATTTCTGCTTTTATAAGCCACGCAAAATAAAAAATCATTGTTATGTTATTTGGAATAATCAAGAAAATTATTATTGCCATTATGGTTTAGTTTTAAGCATATCAATGTGAAATTACTGAGTGCAGAGTTGGGAAAATGTGGTACTAAAATGGACCTTGCCAGATAGTACACATTACAACATTACAAGTTGTATAATTATTGGATACAAATTGCTTTATTTTTGTTTTTGGACCATACCTACCTATTCTAAAAGCTTATTTTTGACTGTGCTCTCAGGAATCATTCGTGGTGGGCTCCGGGTAACAGGAATTAAACCCTAGTCAACGGAATACAGAGCAAGTGCCATATCTGCTGTACTATTTCTCTGGACCATCATACAATCTTTTATACACTAATTTATTAAACAAATTTATAATAAGTGCCTATTAAAAACCAAGAACTGTTATGAATGCTGGGGTTATATAAATTAGCAAAAAAAAACCTTATCTGTTATGTGACACACTTTATGGAAAGACATAGAAAGTAAATATTGGCATAATGTGCCAGATTGTACTATGTTTAAAGAGAAAGATGATGTAGAGAAAAGGAATACAGAGAAGAGATGTAATTTTAGGGAAAAAGCACTATGCTACTGTGATATGAAGGAAGTTGTGAGGCTTTTCAAGCATTCCCAGCAGTGCAAAGATCCTGAGGCCAGTGGACAGTGGCTCACTGAGGGTCAACCAGATAGCTGGTGTGACTGGAGCAGATCTAAGGAGAAAAAAGCAGGGATGGTGGAAGGCACTTCTGGGAATCAGTTTGTAGAGCTTTGGAGGTGAAAAGTATTGTAAATTAAAAGCACAGGTGTGTCAATATGATTTATGCCCTAATCAGAAACAGTCTGACTCTTGGTTGCATTCTTTTTTTTTGTAATGAGTCTCTTGCCTTTTTTCAGTTAGTTCTTAGCAATTAACCAGGACTGCAAACTCTCACTTAGATAGCTTAGGGACTTGAAAAAAATAAGGCTTAACATCAATAAAACAGACAACATTTTATGACAAAGAACCAAAAATGGTGGCATAGCTATATCAAATTTTGCACTAAGGAGCAAAGCCACTGAAGCTTTAACAACAAAATAGTCTTGATACTCATAACTTTATTTATCATAACAAGCACCTATAATGACTTCTGAGTTGGAACCTATATACATGTATATTTTATTTTATTTTATTTTTGAGCCACACTTGGTGACGCTCAGGGGTTACTCCTGGCTATGAGCTCAGAAATCACTCCTGACTTGGGTGACCATATGGGACGTCGCGGATTGAACCATGGCCCAACCTGGGTCAGCAGCTTACAAGGCAAATGCCCTAGCACTGCGCCATTGCTCTGGTCCCTATGTATATTTTATTATCACACATTATTGAAAGTGTGTGCATAGGTGTTTCATAGAGACAATTAAGATTTAACTTGAAACAGATGTTTCCTAATCAAAAATATTAAGTTAGTGATGACTTGGAATTCCTATGATAAATAAATATATATGTTGAACAACATAAACAACAATATATTAAAAGAATTTACTAGGTAGATAAATGACCTAATCTGGGTTGAATTAAAGATACTTTAAATTGAACTAAAATATTATCTTTGGATAAAATAGATAATATACTATTAAATTTATTATATGAGTATTTACTTTGCTACATTATATTTTCATTGGCCTAAATTATATTTCTCAAAATGTATATATTATAATTCTAATCTCCTATGGGACTATAGCTGTAGATAGACTTTAGGAGATAATGTTAAATAACCAAAAGGGGTAGATCCTGATCAAATAGGAATAGTGTCTTTGTAAAATGAAACATCAGAATTCTCTTTTCCTCTCCCTCATACAGCGCCTAGTTCTGTGTGTGTGTGTGTGTGTGTGTGTGTGTGTGTGTGTACTTGCATGTGCTTGTGCAATTACTTAGTTGCATACACCTAGGAAAGGTTATTTGAGACATAGTCTGCAAGATAGGAAGATAACTCTAAACTGACACCAAATAAGCTGAAAACTTTATTTGCATTTCTATTCTCCAAAAGTGAGGGAACACAAATTGTTATTGTTTAGTGCACTAATCTATATATAGTAAATTGCAGCTTAGGTTCATTGAGATAAGTAAATTCATAGTCTTCCTTACAATCTTTGCAAATAATAATGATAAAAATAAAGTCAATTTCTATTTTTGATAGTTATTATAATTTTGGGGGGCTGCATTCAGTGGTTTCAGGATTTTCCACTGAGCATCGCACACAGACCAAAAAACTCTTGATGTCAAAAATGCTCAATGGTCACTCCTGGTGGTGCTAAGGCAACTGTATGCAGAGCTGGGAACTGATCTAGAGTTGGTTGCATGGGGTGCAAGTGTGTTAACCACTCTAATAATTTTGAACACTTAATTTTACTTAATATCTTGATACAGTAATCTGTGAGATATATGTTTTTTTCAATATTTTAACATAGGTTTGCTCATTGATTGCAACTCCTGTTTTGAAAACAAAGAATTCTTAAATTTTTATGGAAATATAGACACTATTTTTTAAAAATAATATCTTTATTTAAACACCACAATTACAAACATGATTGTAGTTGGGTTTCAATAATAAAAATTACACCCTCTTCACCAGTGCAACCTTCCCATCACCAATGCCCCCATTTCTTCCCTTCCCCACTCCCCGCCTGTATTCGAGATAGGCTTTCTTGATCCCTCACTCACTGACATTGTTATGATAGTTCTCAGTGTAGTTATTTCTCTAATTGCATTCACCGCTATTTGTGGTGAGCTTCATTCATATCTTGAGCTGGTCTTTCTGGCCCTCATCTCTGGAAATTATTTCAATGTCTTTTATTTTTCTTAAAATCCATAGTTGAGTGAGACTATTCTGTGTGTCTCTCCCTCTGACTTATTTCACTCAGCATAATAGATTCCATGTACATTCATGTATAGGAAATTTTCATGACTTTATCTCTCCTGACAACTGCATAATATTCCATTTTGTATATGTACCACAGTTTCTTTAGCCATTCATCTATTGAAGAACATCCTGGTTGTTTCCAGAGTGTGGCTATTGTAAATAACTCTGCAATGAATATAGGTAGGTGTGAAGAAGGGATTTTTGTATCACGTTTTTGAGTTCCTAGGGTATATCCCTAGAAGTGGTATATCTGGATCAAATGGGAGCTCAATTTCCAGTATTTTGAGGAATCTCCATTTTGTTTTCCTTAAGGGCTGGACTAGATGCATTCCCACCAGCAGTGAATCAGAGTTCCTTTCTTCTCACATCCCTGACAGCACTGATTGTTCTTGTTCTTTGTGATGTGTGCCAGTCTATATGGGAAATATACACACTATTCACTATTTCAAAGATTTTCAAATGAGCAATTTAGACTTTTCTATTTTTATGTTTATATGTTTGACCAAACCTATTTCCTGATGATTCATGAAAGTTTTGTTATATATATGAAACATTGAACATTTCTCCTCTAATAGCTATGCAAGTTGTGATTTCACATTATTAATACTAGCTGTGTGGAAAAATAATAATAAGGAAATACTCATTTATACCGTTTATAGGGTTCTTTGATGTGTAGCTCCATCATAGTGTACTTTAAACTACAGAAAAAATGTTAGTACTAATGAGCCTATGTGAGCCCCAAAGGGTCTTATATAATTCAATATTCTTGCTATGTCACTAAGCATTGCTTATTTAAGCTGACTTTTCCAAATTTTTTTTAAAAATGTATCATTGATAATGTTTTATAAGTATATATTTGGGGTCAGAATGTAAGACATTTTCAAAGTGTATGTCACCATTCCTCACTTAATACCAGAATACCAATATCTTTTCATCATAGTCCATTGGGAATTTCTGCCCCTTGTCTAAACTTAGTTCCAAGGTCACATTTCCAATGAAGAAAGTCTTGCATTTAGTTACATTTTCTCAAAGACTACTTTACCTCTATAATAGTTCCCGAAAGTTTTTCTCTGATTGCAATTACACCACTAGAACATGCTTCCATACAATTTTTCAACTGCCAACTACATTTGATGTCAAAATTATTTTATAATTTTAAAATAGTATTTCTGAGCAATAAAACTAAAGACTTCAGAAGTTAGAGCTATAGTACAATGGGTAGGATGCTATCTTGTATATAGCCAACCTAGTTTGAATCCCAGCACCATATATGGTCTCCCAAACACTGTCAAGAGTGTTTCTTGAGCACAGAGCCAGAGGTAATATCGAATCACCTCTAGTCTGGTCCCAAACCCCTCCCCTAAAAAAAGAAATACTTCTACATATCTATTTCTCCCTTTAAATTGTAATAATTTTTAATTGGATGAGTTGCATTTTTATGGAGAAGTCTTTCCCACAGTCATGCAAAAAACATTGAATGACTCATTCATTGATTGATATTAATAGCAAAACGTGGCCATTTGCTAATTTATACTGTATTTTACATGAAGTATATCAATATCCTTATGGCACTATTCCATTGATATCATTTGGTCCTCCCTTTATAGATGAATAAATAGTAACTTGGAATAATTAGCCAATTTCAATTTCAGACTGTCTCAAGCTTAGCCGAATGACAACAAAATGGATTACTTCGTATTATTAGAACTCTTTGCATTACTAGAACTTGCTCATAATAATTCTCCTATCTGGTTCACCCTTTTTCTTGGGAAAAGAAACTGTCATTCATGGTTCATTACAGTGATTAAAAATATAGATCTTGGGTGCAGAGAGATAGCTCAGAGTTAGGGGGTTTGTCTTGCATGCAACCTATCCAGGGCTAATGGTGGTTTGAACCCAGGCATCCTGTATGGTCCCCAGAGCCTACCAGGAACAATTTCTGAACAGTTTGCCGGGAGTAACCCCTGAGTGTCACAGATGTGACCCAAAACCCCAAAATAAAATAAAATAAAATAAAATATACACTTTTGCTGGCATTCCTTTTAGGTATGGAGATGACTCAGTATTTTTTAGGAGGCAGATAATTAAAAAATGTTAGAGAAAGTTCAAGGAATCAGTATTGCAGCCCAAGGTGGGTAGAAGAGAAAGTTTATTTGCAATGACCAAGAATCAGGTAACCTCTGACTACTCCTCACCCAAAGGATCAACTCTACTTTTATAACTTCAAGTAAGCAAACAGAAACCTAGCATGCAAGCCTACGCAAGCTAAATTGTAGCTAAGGATGACAAGTCTATGAAGAACCTTGTAAGAACTAACTTTTTGTACGGTTTTAAGAACTAACACCATCCCCACAATGCCCAGGTTGTATCATCCTAATGATCCAGGCCTTCTTTGCTTAGAATACTCTACCACTTTACTTCACTGGCCCTCATGCCCATAAATTCCCACCATTTCTCTCAAAATACTCAGATATAAAAAATTTAAAGTTTGGGGAGGAGCTAAAGTGCAGGTAAAAAAAATGATCTCATATTGATCTTAACATGGAGTTCCAGAAGCTTGAAATTTCCTTTCATTTATTGTCCTCTTTGATATTTTTCTTATTCCTTCTCTACATCCTCATAACCATCACAAAAAATCCTGCAATTGACAACATTACTTATATTATATTATTTTACATTTCTTTGATTTTTATATTCATGGTTAGTCTTATGAATTATTGAATATTTTACTCTTTTTCTATACATCATTGGAGTTGCAGAGTTACTCCAGGAAAAAGGAGCTTGTCATACCTGAAATCAGGCCTAGTTTGAGCTCTGTCACAGAATATAATCTCCTGGAATTTTCCACAAGTGATCTCCTTGTTCACAGAGCCGTGAGTTAACCCTGTGCACCAGTGAGATGGTCCAAAATGAATAAAACAAAACAAAACATATGTATACATATCTATGCATATATGTATCCACATATATACGTATACATAAATAAAATTTGTATGTTTTGTTTTGTTGGGGGAGGTTGGAACACTTTTGGTAGTGCTCAGGGCTTACTTCTGTACTCAGGAATAAGTCCTGGAAGGGTTCAGGAGGACCATATGGGATGCTAGGGAAATTGAACCCAATTCTGCCACATGGAAAGCAAGTGCCTTCCCTGCTGTAATACCTTTAGGCTCCATACATATATTTTTGAGTACATAGTATGATTATTTTACATTTCCTAGTTTTATAGGTAATATCTGAAAAATAAAGTTAAAAGTATTGGTAGTTTTATTTTATGTCATATGCAATTATTTTAAGTCAATACAAATCAAATCGCTTTATCACCTCAACTGCAATTACCTTAAATGGGATATAAATAGATTTTCTGTGTATTTCTGAGCTTTCAATGAAAACTATTGTACTTACGATTTTTTAGCTATCAATTTTCTTGTTAAATTATTTGACTGATGCAACAAAAAGTGACACTCAAGTGTCTCTTGTCAACTCTTGAGCATGAACTACAAGTAATATTTCCTTAGAGTTTAATATTATATTTATTGTGGTAATATTATTATACAAGTTTAGATTGTGAAATTTTATGGGAAACGCAACAATGAGTTTATGCAAATTGAAGGAAGAGCCTTGTGGAGAAGAAATAGAAAAAAACTGATTCATATCATTGAGCAATATATAAACATGGCTTTCTGGAAACTGACCTAGCCATGCACCATATAAAAATTATAATATCCGATTCCTGAATATAAAAGGGAATTTGTCACTAGGAGACAGATGGAGCAGCAGAAGCTACTAGTGGCCTTGATGGACTTTCTTAGAGTCCAATACTATCTGAGGCTGGTGAGCATCCAGCACAGCACGACTAACTTCTGGCCATGAGGGGCTGAACAGGTGCCTAATTCTCATCTTTCGCTAGCCAACACCATCTCCAATACTACTATTACCTGTAGCACCACCACTCTCAATAACAACAATAATGACACCAAACAAAACACCAATACCAGCTCTCTGGGAAGCTCCTGGTTTGTTCCAACCTTTGCTTCCCAGAAAAAGTATTAAAGATAATCCCAGAAACAATTCAAATGCAACTAAAGAGAAAACGTTCTTTAACATTCTTTGTAAACAGAATTGACAAATGTTGACAAATGTATAAAAAACAAGAGTTGCTTTATGGATTTGAGTGTGGGCCAGGGAAAATTTTAACAGAGCATCTCCTTATAACTATATCTGGATAGATTTAAGTTCTCATACTAAATTTTTTCAGTGAACACTTAAAGAGATATTCACTAGATGATCTTATCTATTTTATCAATCAGACTCTTGATTTTTATACCTCTTTTAAATACCATCAGCCCTAGTCTCTAGAAAGTGGTCATTTTCATGGAGGGGGAAAGGCTTTGAAGAGTGGTATTTACCATTTACTGCTACCAACTAGACTATAATTTTAAGTTCTTTATCTTCACAGGAAAAAAAAAGATTTATTCTTACTATGTATTGCTGGGGAAAGGGCAGGAGGTCACAATTGCTTTTAGCACTGACACCTGGCATTTGCTTTTATAAATGGAATATTACTTTTTAGGAAAAGAATCACAAATATGCATTACAATAGACTCCTTTCATATGATGTTAAAATAGCAATTTTTGTTCAGATTATGCACACACATTTATATACACACACTCAAGTCACATAATATTTAACCTTGAGGAGAAATACATCTTCAGTCTAAACTTTATATCAGAAATAATTTTTGTCTGTAGAGTATAAGCCATTCTAATTTTTACTACATACTCATTTCATTTCTTGAAAGCCTAACAGGTTTTATTTTTATCTTTCTTCCAACATGACATGAACTATATCTTAGGTCTCCAAATTGCTGTCGATGTAGTTAAGATGTAAATATGAATAAATCTAAATAATTAAACTAGTTAGTTCATGTATTTATAAGTAGACTAAGAATATAGAATGGTAAATGAGTCATTTAAAAAATAAGTATGATTAGCTTTAGTTTATTTAGTTATTTAGATTATATTTAGTGACAGTGTGCAGAGGACCTGCCAGAAATTATTGAGGTCATTTAGTATGAGAAAAAGAAGCTGGATGACCATATTATTTGCAATGCTGTAAAAATTTTCTATGGCCCTTAGGTGAACAGTTTCTAGGATTTATCCTCCCATCCCAATATCCTGCCAAACATATCTTTGATATTCTAACAAAAATCATTCTCTTTTAAATTCTTTGAATGAACCATAACAGGTAATGTATACAAAAATAATCCATAGTCTCTCTTCCTCTTTTCATCTAACTAATGTCCACTTTTCTTTTGGGTTTCAGCTCAGATAGCATTCTTTTAGGAAATATTTCCAAATTCCATTTATTTCCTGCCCCAAACATTCATAGATAAAACCCAGACTAAGTTAGACTTTGAGTCCTTGATCTTGAAGTTCGGTCACTGTGTTCACTTCTTTGTCTCCATGAAGTTTTTCTATAATACTGCAGAGAAGTGTGACTCATTCTCATTTGAATTCTAGTAGAGCAAAGTAGTTTGAGTATAATGGATTCTAGAAGGGAAGGAAAAGGAAGGAAGGAAGGAAAGAAGGAAGGAAGGAAGGAAGGGGGGAGGGAAGGAGGGAAGGAAGGAGAGAAGACAGTAAGAAAGGAAAGAGTGAAGGAAAGAGGAAGGAAGAAGGAAGGAAGTGAAGAATGAGGGATGAATGTTAGATGATAAAAGATAGGGAGAAAGGAAAGGGAAGGAAGGAAATTGAGAAAGAGGGAAGGACAGGAGAAAATGAGGGAGGAAAGCAAGAAAAAGAAAAATGAATAAAAGAATGAACACATCTCCTGTGACATAGTTAGTTGTGGTTATATTGAGTCACCTACACTCTCTACAACCCTTGATCTCTTGAAAATATAATTCATGGCTGTCATAGCTCAACAGTCAAGGTTCAAAACCAGATCTACATAGTCTTTGGAAAACTATAATCACCTCAGTTGACCCTAACACCACCAGGTTGAACAGCAGACATCATTCCTAAATTTGAACTTTCAGGCAGATTTGAATACTCTGGATCTCTCTGAGCTGGAAAGCTATTTCCTTTCCAGTCCATGCAGCAACTAAGTGATACAGTGGAAAGATTCGGAAGATTTCAGATAAGTTCAGAATTCTATTTATTCAATTGACTCCAGCATATAAGTGGTGAGAGATGGTCAGTTATATATGCAGTTAGATATATGTAACCCAGTTCTTTGCTCTGTGAAAAGCAAACAGTATAGACTATGTATTTACTATGTTCCAGAAACTGGAGAACTCCACTATGTGAGTCAAGAAACAAATCTTATCTCTTGACCAAGACATTATCGCTTGACTAAAATCAGCACATGTTTACTTCTAAGTTTGACTACCTTTTTTATCTGAACATTTACTTACTAAAAGGAAAAAATTTCCACTAAAATTCTCTGATGCTGAGATGGAAATCTTGCTAGCTTTACAATACAGAAATTTATTTCGCAGAAACTTTGAGGCTATCACTTTGTTATGTAATTACCAAGAGTAGAAGCAAACTATCATAGTGGAATCCATCCCCTTCCTCCCTCTCCTTCCTTCCTTCCTCCCTCCCTTTCTCTCCTCTCCTTTCCTTCCTTCCTTCCTTCCTTCCTTCCTTCCTTCCTTCCTTCCTTCCTTCCTTCTTCCTTCCTTCCTTTTTCCTTCCTCTCCCTCCCTCTCCTCCTCCTCCTCTCTCCCTCCTTCCTTCCTTCCTTCCTTCCTTCCTTCCTTCCTTCCTTCTCCTTCCTTCCTCCCTCTCCCTCCCTCCTCCCTCCCTCCCTCTCCTTCCTTCCTTCCTTCCTTCTTCCTTCCTTCCTTCCTTCCTTCCTTCCTTCCTTCCTTCCTTCCTTCCTTCCTTCCTTCCTTCCTTCCTTCTTCCTTCCTTCCTTCCTAGAATCCATTATACTCAAACTACTTTGCTCTACTCAGATTCAAATGAGAATGAGACACACTTCTCTGCAGTATTATACAAAAACTTCACACAAAGAAGTGGACTCCATGGTGGAAACCATCCACTGGGGTAGAATCTAACCTCGATAATTAATAAATAGAAGTGGGTAATAATCTTATTATTAAAGCCATCCAGCTCACCCAGATTTTTGTTTTCACATATTTCTTTTCTAGAAGAATTGAAATCAATGTCTCTCACCTATTGTAATAATCTTGAATAAGATTTTTAAACTTTTTCTATTTAACTTTTGTACAATTTTTTGACACCCAATTAGGGAATGAACACAACCACTCACATCAGGCATGGCCTGGATCCTATGTAAACTTACACTTAATTCAAATCATCACTAGCAGTAGATGTGAATGTTATAGAAGGTGACTATTATTTTTTAATCAACTAACTTTTAATGAACAGGAGAATTATATTTTTAATTTTAGGAGTTAGATAGTTTTATTTTAAATTCATTATTTTGAAATTGCTTGAAGGGGGAAGCATTGAATCATTTCTAAGAAGTGCAAGTTAAAATAATATCCAGAAGCCAGTTGTGAGGTTGGCATGTTTCTGATCTAACTCCTCAATTTCCACAGCAGGTAGCATTTCATATAGAATAGCCTTGATTACAACCCTGAAACCTTGCTGAGATCCTACTCTATAGAGCCAGGATTTTGCACTTGCCAGTTTGACTAGAGATCAATGGTTTTGTGATTTGCTTGTAAAAATTACTGCACTTAGGAATCAGACTGCTTGGATCAAAACCACCTGAGCTACCACTAGTAACAGATGTTACTCAGTAAAAGTACCACAGAGGTTGCTGATGAAAATATGCTCAAGAGCTAGTTTTATTGGTCACCACCATTAACCTCATTCTCACTTTTGCTACTGTGAAAAAGAAACAGAATATTATGATTTTGCAATTTTCTACTCCTCACTACAAAGTATAAGTGATTGATTAAAAATAATGGATTTCGGCTGGAGTAATAATGCACACGGATGATTCAGGAAGGACCTCAATTCGATCTCCCATGTCCCATATGGTCCCCCAAACCAGGAGTGATTTCTGAGTGCATAGCCAGGAGTAACCCCTGAGCATCACCAGATTGGCCCAAAAGCAAGCAAACAAACAAACAAAATGATTTCTCAGACTTATTGCACTGCTTCATTTAACTGTTAACCTTTATTTATGAGACTCTTTTTTTTTCTCTTTCCACCTGATCCCTGAATTTTTCAGTGATGGATGGGCAGACAGAGATGAAGTCATTGAAGGTTATGAAGTGGAAGCCAACGGGGGAATCACCATAAAACTACAATCTCCAGAAGTCAGGTCATTTGACGACTATTTCCTGAAACTGAGACTAGAAACTAATAAGAGGAATCCCTGGTTCCCTGAGTTCTGGCAACATCGGTTCCAGTGCCGTCTACCTGGACACAGTCTGGAAAATCCCAATTTTAAAAAAATCTGCACAGGTAACTCATTTTCACAAAAAAAAATGACTCTGAGGTTTGTTATACTCTGACCCCACTGTAAACTTGTTGTGGTAAAAAAAAATAGAGATTCAATGACTATATTTCTTCTTAATTTCTAAGATAACTAGAATATAGTGTCTACTCTCCTCTTTCCTTTCTTTCTCACCCACAGAAAATTTATGTTTATATTTTCTAGAAAAAAATTATTTTTATCTGATGAAAAAGTAATGTATGTAAAGGAAAATAAAACAGAGAGTACAGGTATATGGTCTTCAAGTTAAAGGAAAGAGATGTTGTTACTATTGCATAGTTTAGAGATGTTAACCACAAATGTGAAGTAGCACTGTTTTGATTCTGTGTGCTTCTTTTAATGGCTTGATTTGACTATATAAGTCAGAAAATGAATGATTGTATTCAAAATGACCTCTAAAACTTTGAGAGTTCAAGGGAGGCAAGAAACTCTTTTCTCATTTGTAAACTGGAATGGTGTTCCCAGTGAAACAGATGCTTCTAGTGCATGGTCAGTTGGCAAATAATTTCTTGTCTTTCAGAGTTTTGACTAACTTATTAAGATGCGTCTGTTTATCCTCAAACTTTATGACTCAGACCTCTTTTTGGTTCTTGTTTTTGATTGGCACCTGCTGGTGATCAGTGTTCGCTCTTGGCTCTGCACTCAGGGATCACTACTGGTGGGGTTTGGGGGACCAACCATATGGGATGCCGAGTCAGCGGCATACAAAGCAAATCCCTACCTACTGTTTGATTATTCTAGTCCTGACTCAGACTTCTTAATAAAGTAAATCTGTAAATGTTATCATTACTGCTTGAGACATAGATGACCACTTTCCCTTTTCAATATTGTCTAGGCTACAAAAATTGATCATTTGTGATCTACTATAAGCCAATTATTCATATTGGCTTGACCATGACTCTGTTCGTGACCAAAAATTAAATTGTATAAGAGTAGTGTGATGTGTATTTTTTAGAAGTAAGCTGATATTACTTAGAAATGTCCAAATATGGGGCCTGAGTGATGGTGCAGTGGTAGGGCTTTTTGCTGACTTTTAGGCTGACTCAGGACAGATTGCAGTTTGATCTCCCAGCATCC
Organism: Suncus etruscus; assembly: GCF_024139225.1. Classification (NCBI taxonomy): domain Eukaryota; kingdom Metazoa; phylum Chordata; class Mammalia; order Eulipotyphla; family Soricidae; genus Suncus; species Suncus etruscus. Next base: position 15,600,493 of record NC_064862.1, read on the forward strand.
CTAATGGTCCCCCAAATCAGGAGCTATTTCTGAGCACATAGCCAGGAGTAACCCCTGAGTGTTATCGTGTGTGGCCCAAAATAAAAAAAAAAGAAATGTCCAGATACTATTTATGCATTTACCATTATGGTATCAATCATGTATGAAATGCTGTATCCAATAAGACAGGGACACATAATTCATGTGTTTTAAACTTAGAGTAACTTGAGGTCTTTTGACCAAGTCAAAAAATTAATACACGTGAATTACACAATTATAATTATATTAGAATATGGAAATGTAGAATTACTGACCAAAGACAATGCATTTTTATAAGGCAGTGGGAATATGAATAATCATATATTTATAGTTACATTAATATTCAAATTTTGATGGTATAAATTTTTAAAAATATAAATACTTTTAAGAGCCTCATACTCCACCAACTGGGTTAGCTTGGTGGTCTAAAATATCAATATTTTTTTAAGCCTCACAAACAGTGCTCAGGGAGTCTGATGACCACTTCAGGTGGTACTCTGCTTACTGGGTGGCCAATTGATTTAAAATTTGGGCCCGGTGATAGCACAGTTGGTAGGCATTTATCTTGCATGCTGCTGACTCAGGAAGGACCCGGGTTGGACCCCCGGCATCCCCTCAAGGATATTCACATCCTTGAACACCACTGGGTGTAGCAAAAAAAAAAAAAAAGTTTGGGCCCAGAGTACTAGGCAAGAAGGTTTGTACTGCCCACTTTCAAACTCCAAGCCTCATACATGCCAGGCTTTAGGCTTTGAGCTATCTCCCTACTCCTAAACTATCAGTATATTTCAATGTAGTAATATATGTCTCATTCAGCAGAGTTCACCAAAAGGTGGTCTATTGTATATCTATTTTCTGTCTGTATACTTTGATGGAGGGACCATTTCAGTATGTTTTATTAGGAGGCTGAGAAATATAATTTGGCAGAGATGAGATGAAAGATGCTAATCAGCAATTCAATCTCTGAAACATATATGTCTATTGACATTTTTATTTCACAGAGGTTCAGAATTCTAATGGAACAATAAGCACTACAGCATATATCAAGAATATACTCTTGATACTAAAAAATTTGAATATTAAGGGGATTAATTTATCCAGGTTCATATAAGCAATAGTAAAAATATAATTAGAACATAAATCCCTAACTACTTTTATTGCTTTTAGATGTAAAATTTAGTAATTATTTATTATTCTATAGTTTTTTCTAAATAATCTTTATTTTTAAACTTGAGATCTTTAAAAATAGAGAGTTCTTGAAACCTGTACAATAAACACAAAATGAATAATGATAAGGAATGATGGGAAGGGATTTCTTAAGGTTTATAAGAAAGTAACCACAGAAATCTTCACTGAGAGGTTGAAATATGATTCAATATATGGAGGCTGTGAGAAAGTAAGCCAGGAAAACACTGGTAAAAAAAAAAAGCACTTTAAGAAGAAAGTACAGGGCCGGGCAGTGGCGCTAAAGGTAAGGTGCCTGCCTTGCCTGCGCTGGCCTTGCACTGACCGCAGTTCGATCCCCCGGTTTCCCATATGGTCCCCCAAGCCAGGAGCAACTTCTGAGCACATAGCCAGGAGTAACCCCTGAGCGTTACCGGGTGTGGCCCAAAAACAAAAAAAACAAAAAAAAAAAAGAAGAAAGTACAGTAAATAAATATAAGTACATAATGCCTGGCTTAATAAAAAGGCAAAATGAACCAGAGAGGCCATCTATGAAATATCCAAAGTTGTCTGTAACATCACCTGGAAGCAATCATCTACTAGGGAAGACCCTACTGCTGTTCTGACATCGATCTACTCAAAAGAGTCTTCCCTTAACACTAAAAAGACAAACAACAACCGACCTGCTTACTGGACAGGGCTTTCTGCATTGCCCTTTAATTGTGAGTTGAAATTAGAGGACGTTCCGCACCATCCTGACTTCAATGTAGAATATACAGATTCCAGGATCTTCAATACAGAAACATGATACCAACAACAGAGACTGTGTGAAAAATAAAACTATATTGGCACTACAGGCAATGACCTGAATTGAACAAACTAGTTTGCCTGGAACCTAGAGTTAGTCTTATGTCAGGAAATATCAGGAGTAGGGTCTCCTTGTATTTAGGCCAAGCCTTCTCCTTTCCATGTTCCCCCATACTTTGGTGGGCCTATGCACATGATAATTGCCACTCTAACAGTTTTTACCGAGCTCCTTTGACTCTAAACCTTAAAAAGAAAACCCACTTAAACTTTTGAGGTTAACTTAAACTAATATGCATGTGCAGGGAAATGTAAAAAAGTACTATGCCTTCAAGTTTAAGGAGTTATGTAAATTTTATGGCTTTAGATTGCTTTGTGTACTGCTAAGAAGTGTTATAATGTTCTACAGTCTGGGGTCTTGTGGGAAAAACTAATTGTACATGGGTTCTGTTTTATTTTTCTTAATACTTTTTGACTGTAAGTTCAAAATTAAGGTGTCAGCAGGGGTGTTTCTTCTGAGAATTCTGTTTTTGGGTGATTGTCCTTCCACTGTAGCTACTTTACCTTGTCCTCTTTATTTGCATTTAAAAATTTTTAAAAAAATACACTCACACACACACAAAAAAAAGCAAAATGAAGCACAGGATCTCTGGAGCCTGTGACTATATAGAACATAGCTAGAGATGGTATAAGGCACACAGGGCAGTTGCGTGTATTTGTGTAAAACAGAACTGGTCCTTGGAAGGTTTTACCCTTGTTTGAGTAAAATTAGAAGCGACTGGGCAGTTCAAACAATACAGAGATATTCTTTTCTTACTTTTCAGGAAAATAAAACTGCTTTGGCTAGTTTTTGCCAAGTCTGGACTAAGGTGATTATGAAACAGGCATTATGCCTCTCTTTCTCACTATCATTGTCATGGTAGTTGTCATTGTGTTTAGTGCTTTAACTGTACTAACAACTTTTTGTGGCAAGCTTTGTATCATGGGCTGGTCCTCCTGGTGCTCATCTTTGTTGTCATTGGATATTATTGCTACACTGTTTTTAATTTTTCTTATATACCACAGGTGAGTGAGACTATTCTATATCTATATATCTATCCCTCTCCCTCTGGCTCATTTCACACAGCATAATAGTCTCCAAGTCCATCTCTGTTTAGGCAAATTTTATGACTTCATATTTACTAATGGCTACATAGTATTCCATTGTGTAGATCACCATAGTTTCTTTAGGTACTCATCTGTTGTAGGGCATCTGAGTTGTTTCCAGATTATGGCTATTGTAAATAGTGCTGTGATAATTTAGAGGTCAGAAGGCATCTTTTGTATTGTGTTTTAGGGTTCCTAGATATATCCCTAATATTGGCATAGCTGGATCATATAGGAACTCAATTTCTAGTTTTTTTTTAAATTCAGATTGTTTTTCAGAAATGCTGCCCTAGACATCATTTCCACCAGGAGTGAATGAGTGTCCCTTTCTCCCTGCATCCAAATAGTACTGGTTGTTCTTGTTCTTTGTGTATACTTCAGTTTTTTAAAGTTTTATTTTACCCACCACGATGAAAAATTTTACATTGTTACCAATGGTAGAATTTCATGTATAAAACATTCTAACAAAAACCTACAGGCAGGAGAAGAGGGAGTATAGAGATGAGGGTCATTGGTGGTGGAAAAGTTACACTGGTGAAAGGGGTGTTCTGTTTTATGACTGAAACCCAACTACAAACATGTTTGTAATTATTATGCTCAAATAAAGATATTATTATTAAAAAGAAAAAAACTACCTCCAGAGAGCCCCTGTTCCTTTAACAATGTCTCCAAATATTTCTCCCCTTTCTTTTCTGACTCAACATTTATACTTCAGTATCCACAAATATCTCTCCTTATTTTTTTGTTTGTTTGTTTGTTTTTGGGTCACACCTGGCAGAGCTCAGGAGTTACTCCTGGCTCTACACTCAGAAATCACTCCTGGAAGGCTTGGGAGACCATATAGGATGCCAGGATTAGAACCACCGTCCTTCTGCATGGAAGGCAAATGCCCTACCTCCATGCTATTGCTCTTTTTTATAGTAAACTCTGATCTGTAGAATAGTTTTGAGATTGTGTAGCCTTGGGCCATTGTGGTTCCCTTATGAAATGTTTTTATATACCACATATGAGAAATAATAATATATACGCTCCTTTTCTTTTAATTGACTTCTATCAATAAAATACACTCCAAATCCATCAATTGTAGTAGCAAATTGTATTATTTTGTATTTTCTTACAGCAGAGTGCTAGCCTATTGTGTATATATAATAGTTTCTTTGTACAATCTTGTTTTGGAATATTTGAGTTACTTTCAGTTAGGTCAATTTTGAATAGCTTTGAATCTCTGTATTTTATCAGATTTACTTTAATGTCATTGAAGAACAACATAAACTTTTAATCATCTCTATATAATTGAGATCCTTGAATATAAAATTATTTCCATAGTCTTCTAATGAATATGCAGATACATCTATGAAAATTAATGTGAGGAAGTAGAATTCATATTTCTATACTATTGATAGCCTACTGTTCCTGTCACTTATTTTTACCTCTTCTAATTAGGTCACTTTTGGTGATTTGAAAAGTTCTAATATTACAGTTAGTTTCCATAGAAACCCTTATTGAGCTTAATTTCATAAGTCACTATTTACATAAGGAGTTCACAAGTGCAGGGTTGTCATTTGGAATAAAAAAGGATCCTGAGTCCAGATTGAATAATTTAAGAACCAATAAGGTCAATTTAAATATGCTTTATGAAAAACATATTTCACTACTTAATTAATTCAGTATATTATGGGATTAAAATGTGTTGAAAAATGCATTATCTGAAATATCAAACATAAACTCTAAAAAATTCAACAAATACACGCAACTGCCCTGTGTGCCTTATACCATCTCTAGCTATGTTCTATATACTCACAGCTCAAAATATCAAAAGCAAGAGAAAAATTATTCTTTCAGGAAGTTTTATTTGCATACAGAATCTTTATATTTGCAAGCCCTCATGCTCTATTACTCCTAATCAGAACTGCTATATAAGATGCCAGGAACTATGGCATTTGGGTGCTCAGTCACTAGTACCAACACAAGTTCAGTAATGTATATGCTAGAAGAATTGTAGCACCTCATTCTGAGTCTCAACATCTGCAATTGTAACTTGTGTTTACAATTTCTGTTTCACAGAGGTTTGTAATAATTGAATAAAATCACAAAAATAAAATATCTTGTAATCTCAAATCTTCCTTATGTGTATTAGTACCAGTAGAATAATTTGTTATCAGAAAGCCAGTAGGAGCCATCTAATTAAATACTACAGATATTAGAATATTAAATAAGGATATTATTAAAAAAACTGATAGGGTCAAAGGCTAACTACTGATCACTGATGTACAAAGGATTCCAAAAGCTAAGGAGTGCCATCCCCACCAAAAAAAAAAAAAAAAAAAAGAACTTTAAATTTAGTAGAACTACAACTTGAGATGTAAAGAATAGGAAATATAAGCATGCAATTCTTTTTTTTGGGGGGCCACACCGGCTGACACTCAGGAGTTATTCCTGGCTATGAACTCAGAACTCGCTCTTGGCTTGGGGGACCATATAGGATGCCGGGGGGAGCGAACCAACGTTCATCCTAGGCTAGCATGGGCAAGGCAGACACCTTACCGTTTGATACACCTCTCCGGCCCCAAGCATGCAATTCTTAATCAATTACTATTATATTACTGTTACATGTATCCAATATGAAACTCCCCCCCAAGTAATTGTTTATTGAGGGTGCTCTGTGGTGGTGGGCACACATTGGAATACGAATGATCACTTCATGGCAAACTTGGGGAACCATATGGGATGCCAGGAATAGACCTCAGGCTAGCTGCAAGCATTGCCTTGACTATTGTACTGTCTTTTCTACCTATTATATAATTTTAGCGAGTCACTGTGCTTTACAAAGTTAGGTATGATTTAGTTTTAAGCACACAACATTGCATGGCCAATCTTTTCACAGTATCCACTTCCCTCCAATGTTCCCTTTAGTGTTCCTAGTTTCCCTCCCACACACCAACAGGCCATATGGAGCCCATTATTTTTCGTTTAGGTTCTGAGGTTTACAATACCATTAACTGATAGGATTTTATATCTAATACTTTACCCTTGTCCAGAGACCTCTCCTACTTCAGAGTGACCATTTCCCCTCACCCATTGTTGCAGTGTTTCTTTCCCTGTCCTATTTTTCAATACCCAAACACAAACCCATGCTGCATGTTGAAGTTTTCAGCTTCTGGTACCTTTGTTATACTTTTGTTATTCACCTATGTTTCTTTATATCTTGCCTATGAAAGAGACCATTTTGTCTTCCTGACTAATTTTACTTAGCATGGTTCTCTCCAGATTTACTTCTGTAGGAGCAGATTATATGATTTCCTCTTTTCCTACAACTGAGCAGTATTCAATTGTGTAGGTATACCATATTTTCTTTTTCATTTATCTCTTCTTATGCACTTGTTTTTTCCCCAGATTTTGCTATTATAAATATCAAAATGAAACAAACATTCCTATAATGAATAGTTCAATAATGAAAAGTTCAAGTGTCTTTTATAAAAAGTTTTTGAACTCTTCAAAAGTGAAAAGGCTGGGTCATATTCATGGTTCAAGTTCTAGTTTTTTGAGGAATGTAAATAATGTTTTCCAAAAAGGTTGGGACACTCAACATCCTCACATGCAGTGGATGAGGGGCCAGTGTCTGTATTATGAGGTAATATTTCATTATTGATTTGTTTTGCATTACCCGATGATACATGGCACAGGCTATTTTTTCATCTGCCTTGTGACAATTCGAATTTTTAAAGGGACCATTTTTTCATCTCTTCTCCCCATTTTCTTAGTGAGTTTTTAATTTTCTTTCTTCTAAAGTTCTAACAGTGCTCATTCTACCTAGGTACTATCTATCTATCTATCTATCTATCTATCTATCTATCTATCTATCTATCTATCTATCTATCTATCTATCTATCTATCTATCTATCTATCTATCGAGTGTGGACAAATATTTTCTACAAATTTGTAGGGTATCTTTATTCTGGCCATCATTCCTTTGAAGAAAATTCTTAGTTTGATATACTTACATTTATTTGTTGACTTTTGCTTCCACTTGCTTGTCCAATGGCACTTAGTCCTTAAAGATGCCTTTAGCTTGGGTGCCATACATTTTCCTCATGAATTCATAACTCATGAATTCAAGTCTGATATTTTGGCCTTTAATCCATTTTATTTTATGTTTTTTTTGCATGAGAATACTCAGTTTTCCCAAAATTACTTTTTTATATCTTTTATTTAAACAACTTGATTACATACATGGTTGTGTTTGGGTTTCAGTCATGTAAAGAACACCACCCATCACCAGTGCAACATTCCCATCACCAATGTGCCAAATCTCCGTCCTCCCCACGTAACCCCCGCCTGTACTCTAGACAGGCTTTCTATTTCCCTCATACATTCTCATTATTAGGATAGTTCAAAATGTAGTTATTTCTCTAACTAAACTCATCACCCTTTGTGGTGAGCTTCATGACATGAGCTGTAACTTCCAGCTCTTTTCTCTTTTGTATCTGAAAATTATTATTGCAAGAATGTTTTTCATTTTTCTTAAAACCCATAGATGAGTGAAACTATTCAGCAATTTTTTCTCTCTCTCTGACTTATTTCACTCAGCATAATAGATTCCATGTACATCCATGTATAGGAAAATTTCATGACTTCATCTCTCCTGACAGCTGCATAATATTCTATTGTGTATATGTACCACAGTTTCTTTAGCCATTCATCTGTTGAAGGGCATCTTGGTTGTTTCCAGAGTCTTGCTATGGTAAATAGTGCTGCAATGAATATAGGTGTAAGGAAGGGGTTTTTGTATTGTATTTTTGTGTTCCCAGGGTATATTCCTAGGAGTGGTATAGCTGGGTCATATGGAAGCTTGATTTCCAGTTTTTGGAGGAATCTCCATATTGCTTTCCATAAAGGTTGGACTAGATGGCATTCCCACCAGCAGTGGATAAGAGTTCCTTTCTCTCCACATCCCTGCCAACACTGCTTGTTCTCATACTTTGTGATGTGTGCCAATCTCTGTGGTGTGAGGTGGTACCTCATAGTTGTTTTGATTTGCATCTCCCTGATGATTAGTGATGTGGAGCATTTTTTTCATGTGTCTTTTGGCCATTTGTATTTCTTCTTTGTCAAAGTGTCTGTCCATTTCTTCTCCCCATTTTTTGATGAGGTCTTTAATACATTTGAATTTTACCTTCATACATGATGTTAGCTGAGGGTCTAAGTTCAATTTTTTGTAAGTGGCTAGCCAGTTGTGCCAACACCACTTGCTGAAGAAGCTTTCTTTGCTCCATTTAGGATTTCTTGCTCCTTTATCAAAAATTAGGTGATTATATGTCTGGGAACAATCTCAGAGTATTCAAGCCTATTCCACTGATTTGAGGGCCTGTCTTTATTCCAATACCATGCGGTTTTGATAACTATTGCTTTGCAGTACAGTTTTAGTTGGGGAAAGTAATTCCTCCCATATTCTTTTTCCCAATGATTGCTTTAGCTATTCTAGAGTGTTTATTGTTCCCAATGAATTTCAAAAGTACCTGATCCACTTTTTTGAAGAATGTCATGGGTATCTTTAGAGGGATCGCATTAAATCTATACAGTGCTTTGGAGAATATTGCCATTTGGATGATGTTAATCCTGCCAATCTATGAGTAGGGTATGTGTTTCCATTTCCACGTGTCCTCTCTTATTTCTTGGAGCAGAGTTTTATAGTTTACTTTGTATAGGTCCTTCACATATTTAGTCAAGTTGATTCCAAGGTATTTGAGTTTGTGTGGCACTATTGTGAATGGGGTTGTTTTCTTAATGTCATTTTTCTTCCTTATTACTATTGGTGTATAGAAAGGCCATTGATTTTTGTGTGTTAATTTTGTAGCCTGCCATCTTGCTATATTAGTCTATTTTTTTTTCTAGAAGCTTTTTGGTAGAGTCTTTAGGGTTTCCTAAGTAGAGTATCATGTCATCTGCAAACAATGAGATCTTGACTTTTTCTTTTCCTATTTGGATTCTCCTGATATCTTTTACTTGCCTAATCTCTATAGCGAGTAATTCCAGTGCTATGTTGAATAGGAGTGGTGAGAGGACAGCCTTGTCTTGTGCCAGAATTTAGCGGGAAGGCTTTTAGTTTTTGTTCATTGAGGATAATATTTGCCACTGGTTTGTGGTAGATGGCCTTAACTATATTGAGAAAGGTTCCTTTCATTCCCATCTTGCTTAGAGTTTTGATCAAGAATGGGTGTTGGACCTTATCAAATGCTTTCTCTGCATCTATTGATATGATCATGTGATTTTTATTTTTCTTGTTGTTGATGTTGTGTATTATGTTGATAGATTTACAGATGTTAAACCATCCTTGAATTCCTGGGATGAAACCCACTTGATTGTAGTGGATGATCTTAATGAGGCATTGAATCCTATTTGCCAGGATTTTGTTGAGGATCTTTGCATCTGCATTCATCAGCAATATTTGTCTGTAATTTTCGTTTTTTTTAGCATCTCTGTCTGGTTTAGGTATCAAGGTGATGTTGGCTTCATAAAAACTATTTGGAAATGTTCCCGTTTTTTCGATTTTATGAAAGAGTCTTGCCAGGATTAATAGTAGTTCCTTTTGGAGAGTTTGAAAGAATTCATTAGTGAATCAATCTGGGCCTAGGCTTTTTTGGGGGGCAGACATTTGATTACCGTTTTAATTTCATCAATAGTGATGGGGTGTTTAGATATGCTACATCCTCTTCATTCAACCATGGAAAATTATGAGTCCAAGAATTTATCCATTTCTTCCAGGTTCTCATTTTTAGTGGCATAGAGATTTTCAAAGTTGTTTCTGATTACCCTTTGAATCTCTGCCATATCAGTAGTGATCTCTCCTTTTTCATTCCTAATATGAGTTATCAAGTTTCTCTCTCTCTCTCTTTCTTTGTTAGGTTTGCCAGTGGTCTACAATCATGTGTATTTTTTGAAGAAACAACTTCTGCTTTTGTTGATCTTTCATATTGTTTTTTGGGTTTCCACTTCATTGATTTCTGCACTCAGCTCTGTTATTTCCTTCTGTCTTCTATTTTTGGGTCCTTTTGTTGAGCACTTTCTAATTCTATGAGTTGTGTCATTAAGCTATTCAGGTAGGCCCCTTCTTCCTTCCTGATGCGTGCTTGCAAAGCTATAAATTTTCCTCTCAGTATTGCTTTTGCTGTGTCCCATAAGTCCTGATAGTTTGTGTCTTTATTATCATTTGTTTCCAGGAAAGTTTTGAGTTCCTCTTTGATTTTATCTCGGACCCACTGGTTATTGAGTATGAGGCTATTTAACTTCCAGGTGTTAATGTTTTTTTTTTCTGTATCCCTTTGGAATTCACATATCATTTCAGAGCCTTGTGTCAGCGAAGGTAGCCAGCAAAATTTCTATCCTCTTGATATTATGGAGGTATCTTTTTTTGTGCCAGCATGTAGTCTATCCTGGAGAATGTCCCATGTACATTGGAGAATAATGTGTATCCAGGTTTCTGGGGATGGAGTGCCCTATATATATCTTCTAGGCCTCTTTCTTTATTTCTTTTTCAGGTCTAATATATTCTTGTTGAGTTTCAGTCTGGTTGACCTATCCAGTGTTGACAAAGCCATGTTGAGGACCCTCACAATTATTGTGTTGTTATTGATATTATTTTTCAGATTTGTCAACAATTGTATTAAGTATTTTGCTGGCCCCTCATTTGATCCATGCAGAACAATAGTGGTGCATATATGTTTAGAAGTGTGATTTCTTCCTGCTGTACATACCGCTTGATTAATACAAAATGTCCATCTTTGTCCCTTACAACTTTCCTGAGTATAAAGTTGCATCATCTGATATTAGTATAGTCACTCCAGCTTTTTTATGGGTGTTGTTTGCTTGGATAATTTTCCTCCAGCCTTTTATTTTGAGTCTATGTTTGTTCTGACTATTCAGGTGCGTTTCTTGTAGGCAGCAGAAGGTTGGATTGAGCGACTCCGTGTCTCTTAACTGGTGCATTTAGTCCGTTGACATTGAGGGAAAGGATTGTCTTGGGATTTATGCCATCTTTATATCAAAATTTGATGTGTCTCTTGGTCAGTCTTGTCTTAAATTACGTCTTTCAGTTTTTCTGTTAAGACTGGTTTTGAGTCTGTAAAATTTCTGAGCTGTTTTTTGTCTGTGAAACCATGTATTCTTCTGTCAAACCTGAAAGTGAGTTTTGCTTGGTACAGTATTCAAGGTGAAGCATTCATTTCATTGAATTTTGTCACTATGTCCCACCACCGCTTTCTGGCCTTGAGTGTTTCTAGTGACAGGTCTTCTGTAAATGTCAAGGATGCTCCCTTTAATGTAATTTCCCTTTTTGATCTTGCTGCTTTCAGAATTCTGTCTTATCTGTGGGAATCGTCATTGTGACTAGGATGTGTCTTGGGGTATTTTTCTGGGGTCTCTTTTGGTTGGTACTCTTCGGGCATGCAGGATTTGATTGCATGTATTCTTTAGCTCTGGAAATTTCTCTTTAATGATGTTCTTGACCATTTTTCTTCCTGGAAATTTTATTTTTTGGTCTCTGGGACTCCAATGATTCTTAAGTTGTTTCTGTTGAGCTTATCGTAGACTTCTATTTTCATTTGTTCCCATTCTTTGACTAATTTTTCCATTGTTTGTTCATTTGCTTTAAGTTTTTTTTCCAGTCTCTCTCGCTGTATGGAGTTGTTATTAATCTCATTTTCCACAGCACCAATTCTATTCTCAGCTTCTGTTAGCCTATTGGAGAGTGTCTCCATTTTGTCATTCAATTCATTTACTGAGTTTTTCAGGCCTGTTATTTGACCTGTTATTTCAGTTTGGAGTTTTGTGATTTCTGTCTTCATATTTTCTTGGTTCTTATTATGTTCTGGTCAACTCAATCCGTGGTTTCTTTGAGTTATTTGAGCATCTTCCATATTTCTTGTCTAAATTTTGTATCTTAGAGGTTGATTAGTTGGTTGGTCATTTTCTGGTCATCAGAATTGTAATGTTCATTCTCTATGTCTGATGCTGTCCTGCATTGTTTCCCCATTGTCACACTTGTATTTTGGGTTTTTCTACATGTTGTAGTGGTATTCATTGACTAAATTATGTATGCACCCACGCTCCTCTGGCTCCTCCCTTGCTGGTGGGGTTGACTTGTAGAAATGGTGATCAGAGCTAGATTTGAGCATTTTTGAGAGCAGCTAAATTATGCCAGCATGAATTCAATAGGAGTTTCGACAGCTGTGTGAACAGGAATGGCCTTCTCAAGAGGCTCAGGAGCGTGCTAATTTAGTTCTCCTGCTGCCCAGTGTTTTGTAGATTTGAGGACCCTTTTTATTATTTCATTTAATCTTTGTTAATTTCATTATTTAAGACATTTATGTAAAATGTAAATTGGAAATACAAGGTAAGAAAAAATATTTTCTCTTTTGTAACAATTATCAATCCCATGCACTTTCATTTTTAATAGCTGCATTTCATTCAGTAAACATAGCTGTACATTATTTGACCATTTTATTTTTATAGATTTAACTGTTTCCAATTCTTCACAGATTTTTTTAAGTGCAATGACAGTGGTGTAATAAGAGTTCTTCAACTTTTTTTTGGTTAGGATAATTTTCTGGTACATGGTTTTAGAAATTTAAATATTCTGGGCCCGGAGAGATAGACAACGGCATTTGCCTTGCAAGCTGCCGATCCAGAACCAAAGGTGGTTGGTTTGAATCCCAGTGTCCCATAGGGTCCCCCGTGCCTGCCAGGAGCTATTTCTGAGCAGACAGCCAGGAGTAACCCCTGAGCAATGCTGGGTGTGGCCCAAAAACCAAAAAAAAAAAAAAAAAAGAAATTTAAATATTCTATCAAAAGATGTGAACACTTCTAGGGTTTAGAAAATAAGGTGCTCTAAAAGACAATTCTCACCAGCAATACAAGAAACTCTCTCTCTATATATATATTTTACATTTTATTTTGCATAGCAATAATAATAACAGTGAACTTATAATTTGTCTTATCTTCACTTAAAATGCACTTAACTGTTGATATCATAATGGTCTTTAAAATCACCACTAAAATCACCACCTTAATAGTTCTATAATATTATATCCAATAAAATATTATAATTAATTTGCCATTTTTTAAGTTGCTTCCAGTTTTTTTTCAAATAGGTATAGTGAATATTATATGGAGAGTTTCTTATGGTTGCTATTGTTAATTATTTTAGAGAATAATTTATAAAAGATTGTTAAACATATAATTATTTGCCTAATAACATTCTAGTGTTTTGAGCCTATCAAGATTATATTATGATTTATATATGTCAATTATGTTTGTATTAGTTTGCAGTACAGAAACTGTAAGAATTTCACAGTTCACTATTAAATAAAGTTTATTGTCCTCACCAGTTATCCTGCCCAAGCCACATTCTCAATCCTAAATCAATGGTTATAAATGTTACTCTATGTTCATGTATTCGGCTATTACTCAAAATATATGAAATACTCTACATTGTATCTCAATTCCTGTACTAAGATAATAACAACTCAGATATAAAATATAATATAAACACTTTCAACATAGATAATTTTATCTCAGTATTCTGGAGACTACAAATTACAACATTTTTTTTTCTTTCTTTTAAAAAAGATTTTGGGAACCAATTTTTGAATTAGGTATCAAACTTGATTAATTTTTATGAATTATTGTATAAGATTGATCCAATTATACTTAATCTAGATCAAATTGTTCTATAAATTGAGATAGCTTTTAATTTAAATCAGTCTATAATGTCTTATGCTGACTTATTTTTGAATTTGGAAATTTAGCTCAAATGTTCTACCTCATGAACTCTACTCTTAAGACCTGGTTACCTCCCCTAAATATCTCCAAAAATGATCACACAGGATTTCTGAGCTCTTAGCCAGGAGTAACCCCTGAGAGTCAAATGGGCATGGCCTAAAAACAAAACAAAACAGAAAGTTAAACTTTATTATGGGTATGGTAACATATGACTGAGTTCTGTCCATCATAATTATTATATTTTCCTATCTTTAATGAGTTGATTCAGAAAGAATTAACAGAAAGTAAATTGCATGGGTGATGCCCTTAATTCATCATCATAATCAAGAAAATTAATATATTATCCTTCAATTCTTTTGTGACTCATGAAAACTTCTTTCCTCCTATTGCCCTTTACCCTTCAGGAACCATATCCACAAAAAACTTCTTTTTGGTTTTCTGACATTATTGTCAGCTTGCAATTTAGCCTAATAGAAAAAGCATATCATGGCTTCTTTTATGTTTGTCTGCTTTTCACTCAACACAGTTTATTTGAGATACTTCAGTTTATTGCATATACATACAATTAATTTTTAATCGGTAGTTTTCCATTACATATTAACTTCACAATATTTTTGTCTTCATGAAAATGAATATTTTGGCTGCATACATTTTAGGATATTTTAAATCAATATGCTACAAAATCCCTTTAAGTCTTAATACACACACACACACACACACACACACACACAACCCAAACAAACTATCCTTTCACAACTTTTGGGTAAGTTTCAGTAGTCAAATGACTGGAACATGAAATTTATATGTATATATTAATAATATATTATTTATGATAGGATTGTATGCATGCAATGCTGCATACCACATTCTCCACCAGAGTATTTATTTTCGTCCAAAATTATCTCCAGGTACCCTCCAAACCTCACCATTGCCACTCTTTCGCCCTTGGGATACCCAGATCTTTATTTAAAAATTTATTGTTTGAGATTCTGTGATTTACAATGCTATTAATCATGGTTTTAATGAACACAATTCCTCCACAACAATCCTAACTACCTTCATTTCAAATTCCCCTCCACCAACTCAATTGTGTATCAATTCTCACATTGTGTTGCCTTTGGGTCTTTATTGCTATCTTGCTGTGTATCATTACACCCTACTCATAGAGATCATTTTGTATCTATTTTTCTTTCTGACTGACTTCACTCAACATTTCTTCTAGTTCTATGTTACTATAGATTGCATGATTTTTAGAGATTTTTTAGAGCTTCATAGTTTTCCATTGCATATGTATAAAAACCTAAATATATATTTATATATTTTATAAATTTTTTAATTATTCTTCTGTGTTTTAAGCTCATTTCTTTAAACCAATACTCAGGATCTATTATTTTTGGCCATTTGTTTTTCCTATACAATGCTTCTTTATAACCCACATATAAAAGTGATTCTTATTTATCTCTGTACCTCTATATTACTCAGAATTATATTCACCAACAGGTATCATAAATATAGCAGAAAATTTTGTGATTTTATGATATTTATATCTGAGTAGTATGCAATTATTTCTTTTTTTAAAATATTATCATAAAAGGATGAAATTCTGAGGAGACAAATAATTGAATGAGTGATATTTCTAAACTACTTACTTATTGAAGAATATGTTCCATCATTCATCATTTCTGCTATTTGATGAAAAAGATACTTTATGCCTGCTATATCTGATCTATTTACAGAGAGTCTTAGGTGAGATTAACTACTGTACATGATTATTTATTAATTTTTATTCTCACCAGCTGAGTTTAGGACTTACTTCTTCCTCTTTTCTTGGGGATCACTTCTAGTGGGGCTCAGGAATCATATAGATGCCAGTAATTGAATCCAGAATGGTCAGTGTAATGCAAGTACCCTAGCCAATTTACTATGTCTCCAAACTCCAAAATGATTTTTTTAGCTACTATGTAGTCAGATTTTCCCAGCGATAAATTTGGAATCCTTAGAGTCTATTCTTTCTAAAAAGTCATAGAGTCTACCCTTTCTGAAAACCAAACCTGTATCTTAAGTCTTAATAAATACTTGTTTCTTGAGTTAGGTATCACTCTATGAATTTAGTTTGCCATATACCCTGGCAGTCTAGTTTTTAGGTTTCTAGATATCTGTAGTAGTTTACTTGGGGAGTAGACCTTATATACTGATGCTGTCTGTTTAGTCCCACACCAGATAGCTATCTGTATTTTTATCTAGGTTAATGTTCTAATTTTAAGTAGACAATTTATTAATGTTTATCCAATTTCTGCAACTGATAAAAGCATAGAAAACAATATATACACATAAATGTTTGTTATAAATTATTAATAACAATGTAGTATCCATAGGGAAAACTATTAAAACTTTGTTTCAATACTAATAAATGACATACATATAGACATGCCTAAAATAGACTTACTTATATGTAAAATATAATCAACTAATTTCTGTAATACAATCTGTAAGAATAATTTATTAGCCAAAATCTTTTCCTTTAAAACAGTAGTTTTCAAACCTGGCTTCTTAAAATAATCATGGAAGCTTTAAGTAAAAAAAAAATCAGTCATACTAATGTGAGCTTAATACCATATTGAATAAATCTGATTCTCTGGTTTGGAGCCAAGCATTTATATTAAAGATATATATCTATCTTTATATATAAAGATATATTCATATATCTTTATATGTAAAATATATATTAAAGATATATTTCCTCCTTATATTAAAGATTTGTTCATTTTTAATATTGTCACATATTTAATATACTAAAAGTATATTTCTTAATGGAAGATTAATAAGTAAAACTTGTGAGAAGTTTTTTAATTTTATTTTCTAAAATTTTGAGCCACTTTGCACTATCCAAGTTGAGAGCTTGCCAAAGTTTTGACCGTGGCTGTAGCAGCTGTGGCAGCTAATGAAAGTTTAGTAATTTCTAATGCTGAATAAATCTCTTTGGATTGTTTTATTTATGTATTGGTAAACTTGTTTTGCATTTGGATAATCAGCATTCCAGTTACAGATCCATTATGTCTAAACATTGTTTGTGTCCAGACTGAACAATCAGAAGTTGTATTTTCTTTTGCTGTCATAGCAAATAAAATGGAGTCATTTAAAAACCCACAGCTTAAATATAGTACTGTTCTGTAGGCTACAGTGCAATGGGATAAAATTAAAGTTTAATTTCTTTGCAATGAATTTAGGATGGAACCTATTTCTTGGGTTTATCTTATTTCAAAAGACCAACTGCCTTCTTTGGTTATAATCCTTTTCTTCCTTGTTCAAAGTTAGCAATGTTGCATCTCTGACTCTTATTACATAATCAAAAATCTCCCTAACCACAGTCAAGGAAGATTATTAAATTTTAAGGAAGATGGTAAGGGCAGGAGATCACTGCTAAAGTACCTGTTGAACTGGTCCCTTTTACCCAGTCTAACAGGGTTAGTTTACAGAGTATGAGAGAATGTCAAGCAAGAGTTTAGCAGACTAGCCTTAATATCCTGGAGCAAAGGGAAGTTCTGGCTTATTTATTAATTTAGCACCATCTTCCCCCTGGCATCCATCACCAGGGCCATTCTTTCTGAGATAAGTACAAAGGTTGTGATATTTATATAGCTGTTGGCGATAGGGTAAAAAACAATCACAAGTACCTTTAACTCTAGCACTGAAGTCATGGTCATCTATTATTCTATTCTAGCAGGACATTTTCTGCTTGCAGCCCAAATTGCTTTAACTAGACTTGTTTTACCAAGAAAATTGTTCAGATATTGGGGTTTTGATTAGGGGATAACTTCCCATTTCAAAGAGAAACTGAATCTGTTAAAAGTTAAGTCAGTTAAAGTTGTTAAAACCTCTTTCTTTTCAGTAGTTATGTATTTTGATTTATTTTTATTGAGGCCAACAGTGCTTAAACAAGAGTAAAAAATTCTATAGGGATAACCAATTATAACAGCATGGTCATCTAAGCACAACTCTATCACCTCCAAAATCCATCAGAGCTTTTGAGCACTCCCCTTTTCATCATTTTGGTTTTCTGGTTAATCTGATGTTTTGTTTTTAATAGACAATGTATATTCCCTTGCTTTGCTTATATATCAAAGGAGTGAAATCATCTGGTATATTTGTCTTTCTTTTTCTGCCAGATTTCCCTTAGTATGATCTTTTTCAATTACTTCTACATTGTAGTAAAGGAAACATTTTATCTTTTCTAATGATTTAGTAATATCTTTTTTGTCTATGATAATATTTTCTTTACTTTTTATTTATAGTTAGGTAATTTAGGATTTTTCATGATCTTAGCTACTGTAAAAAGAGCAACAAACATGTTTGCATGTATCCTTTTAAATTCGTCTATCTGTGCTCTTTAAATAAATATAGGAGTGGAATCAATGGTTTATATGGAATTTCCTTTTTTTGTGTTTTAAGAAATCACTATATTTGTTTTCCACAGAAGTTAAATTTACACTAAGAGATCATGAGTGTTTAACAATTGCTTCTGACTTTTTGATGTAGAATATTCTTAAATGTGTGAGGTGATATTGTCATTTTGATTTATATATCTCAGATAATGAGTGACAATGAGTATTTTTATTTATTGATGCCTCTTGACCGTTTGTCTGTCTTCTTTAGAAATGTTTCTGTTTATCCCTTCTTTCCAGTTTTGATGCAGTGTTGTTTTTGTCAAGTTCTGTAATTTTTTTAGAGATACGTTGGATATTAGCCCTTTTTCAGATTGTGGTGCAGGAATATCTTTTACTATTTATTATCATATATTTATAGTTTATTGATAGTGAATACACTTTTTAATTTGATGTAACCATCTTTATTTAGTTTCTTCTTGTTATCCTTTCCTGCAAAGCTAAATCCTTGAAGAAATCACCAAAACCAACATCATAGAGTATTTGCCTGTTTTCTTCAGTGTATTTTATAGTTTGGAGTATACAATCCAATTTTTATTTAACTATTAAGACTTATTGATAACTTTAATAAAACAAAGGAGAATGATTAATTTAAATGATGATATTCTCCTTTAGATAATACTAGGTTTAGGTTAATTCATTTAATATAGTAGATTGCACATTGAATTTAGAGAAAAAAATATCAATGAGCTTCGTAGAGTGTCTTTACTGTGTGATCTGATTAATCTAAATATTCATAATTTAGGTTTTTATCATATGTGTGGGTTTATTATTTTGCCTTTACCCATAGCAGATATATGCTATGTGGGTTATATATGCTATGTGAGTGCCTCTCTCTTTTGCACCAATCCTGTCTCTACTAATATTATCTGATTATGATCTTCTTCTCCCCTATTTAAGAGAACAGGCTGTGACTCTAAAAGATGACAAAGGCTTAGTGTCCCTGACTGGAATAGTTTTTGTTTGTATGGAGACCTACCTTTTCTACTTCTCTAATTCCAAATACTTGGCACTACATTGCTAACTATATTTATCCACACCTACAAATTGTAGACCTCTTAAGTACAATATTCTCACAACAGAAAAACTAAAAGCTAATTACTCACTAAAATATTTCTTATAGTGTCACTATTAGAGAAATGACTTAAATATAATAGGTAAAATATAGACATTGTTATCCCTCAAATCACTCCATATAAATGATTCTCTTTGCCACAGAAACGTACCAAGATATTAGTTATTATCTTGGAGCTTGATTAAATCTTAGATTTTACTTATAAGTGTCCTGGTAAATTTCTTGAATGAATTTGAATTGATTTAAAGAAAAGTTCTAGATAATTTATTCTCAAAAGACATAACCAGTGAGTTCTGGAGTTCAGCACATTCTGAGCACTCTCACCTTTGTAAAACTACCTCACTCTTGAGACTTGATAGAAAACCTATGCCCTTTTTTATCTACAATTACACGCTTCACATTAGAATTCTCCTGGGTTTCACTGAGAAATAAAAAGTTATTTATTGTATTCTTGATGGTCAACTGCTACAGCTATAGTCAAGTACTACACCAACTCAGACAAATACTATAAATTTAAAAAGTCACACTGCCTGGCATGGCCAAAAAGAAAACAAAAGAAATGAATAATTATATAAATGAAGAGTTAGAATCAGAAATATTAGGCAGGAAAAAATAATCTAAAGGTCTTAAATCTAAAGTTTATAATAGTTTTGAAAGAGTAGAGTTATTAGCCAATGGAGAATGGGTGAAGGTGTAATATGGGCATTAAAAAGATTCAGGTATTGCTAGGCATCCTTAAATTGGATTTGTCCTTGAATTTCAAGTGCTACTTTTGGTGGCATGAGTTTGGATTAGCATTCTTGCAGAACAACTACAAATGGTCCAAATAAAAAGGGATCACCACAACTACAAGTATCTGAAGTCATTGGAATATGCTGAAAGGCAAGCAGTTTGGAAGACATTTAAGAAAAAGTGGCCCCAAAACAGGACACATTGAAGACAGAGAATAACCAAAATTTAGCTAAAATCTTGACATATTCCTGACCTTCAAAAAAACAAACAAAAAACAAAAAACAAAAAAAAAACAAAAAAACAAACAAAAAAAACAAAGAAATTTTGAGGCAACTAGAAAAAAGAAAGGTTTTTAGATAGTACTTCAGTAATAGAGTGCTTCCCAGGTGGCTATGAAGTAAAATAGTATGAAGGTCATAACAATTACTGTGCATTTACTATGCCAACACGTCTTCCTAATACCTTACTCACACAACATTGCAGGTTTTCTCTATCTCTGCTCCAGAAGATCCTAACTTAAGAACTAGGCAGACCATCTTCTGTTTTCATTTTTGGAATATTGTTCATAATTACAGAGAAGAAGGTATAGAATATAATGTTCTGGTTTTTACTGTTTCTTCCTGGGGAAAAATATCCCTACTGGTACTATTTCATTGGTCAAAGAATCTCTCAGGTCTTGTCTGATGTTTGAGAGAAAGCAGCAAATCTTTTAGAAACAACTCTAGAATCTTTTTCATTAGTCACTTTTCTTCATATAATATATACTCATCCACTAACAAAAGGCAGCAACCCAAAGTGTCTTCAGTCATTAGGCTCAAGCTTGGATTTCTGAAATGCTCTCTATTTCTTCACATACTAAGATTCCTCTTTCATCATCTCATGTATAAGTCATGCAGCTGCTTCTTCTGCACTGAGGTGAGAAAGCACTGAGAGAAATTTAAACAATCATCCTAAAATGGCTGAATCTTTTTTGCAGCAAAAATAATTATTTTTCCATAGAAATTCTGATGCCCTGCCAGAAAACAACTGCAAGTGTCTTTTACTGTTCAGGAGATGACCTGAGTAGGCTGTAGTATGTTGACTGGGTGAAACATCAATGCTGCTTTGCTTCAGTCCTTTGCCTTCTGTCTCAGGAAGAGTCTACCTTGTTCAGCTTCTTCCTTCACCTCTTCTGGTATGCAGTGGGGACCATTTTTTTTTTTTTTTGTGGTCTATGGTTTCTCAAATTGCTTCCTCACCCTAAAAGGTTAAAAGACATTTTCAAATCTCCTGTGATCAAAGTCTCTTTAAAGTCTAGACTAGTAATTTTATGATTTTTATTTTTCCTGGTAAGATTATTTATAGAATACTGTTTTCTTTTAAAGTAGTATCAGTCAAAACACGTTAGTGATTTTTTGTTTTTTAGATAAGTCTCAAATTTAGCCTTAGCTTTAGAAACCTTGAGACTTCTAATGCAAAGTAAACCACTCATTTTGTCCTAGTCTAAAAAGTTTCTGGGGGCCCATTCGAACTCTTCCTTCCTTGTATTTCATTCCTTAAGAATCATTTCAGCTGATATTCTTATTTGGAAATGGAAATAAGTAGCCTATTATCTCCACACATTTAATTTTGTGAACTTCTTTCCTAAAGCCCTTTAGAAGGTGTTACCCACCTTTCAATTTTTTTTGGGTACAATATCACTGAATGTTTTCTTAATGTCTGATAATGAATTCATGTCCTTTTAGATTCTTGTCACAGCTTTCTTGCCATCTGCTGTCTCTTTTTATATGCATCATGTTTGATGTTTCATTTTTTGTTGTTATTATAGATACTTTTAAGTACAATTTTCTTGTATTGGTCAAGATAGAAGATTATCTATTTTTATAATCAATGACCCCAAATTAATGTCACGTAGCAACAAAAGATTATTTCTTAAATGTGTTTTATGTCCATGTGTTAGTTAATATTCCTTGCTGTCTTCTGTCTTGTCAATCAGTTTGATAGGACAATTTCTATTTGTAAATTGATCATGAAAGTGAGGGAATAGAGCATGAATAATGTAATCAGGATTTATAACTTCTCTTGAAAGTTGCACATTCACTTCAATAACATTCCACTGACCAATGTTAACCCTATGTGCTAAGCCAGATATCCATGGAAAGAGAAAATATAATTTACTTTAGGTGATAAGTATCTAAACTTTTTAAGCAAGAAAGTCATCTATTAAATTACATCACATTAAATGCCATAGCCATTTCTTTATAAGAAAATTTTCACACATATGCAATATATAATTATAATTTTTGGAGTTTCTGAACTCACTTAAATTCTAATCATTCAAATGTTACCTACCACTGCTTTGGCATTGACTTACTCCAAAGAGTGCTCCCAACACCCAGATGACTCAGCAACAGTCTGCATGCAGGGCAGATTGCTCCGCATTTAATGGTATGCTGAAACTAGAGGATGCTCCACATCAGCTTGACATCTATGAAAGAAATGCACAGAATCTAGAGTCTTTAAATATAAGAATCTGATACCAACAACAGCTAAAGTGTGAAAAAGTTTCACCGGGACCACGGAGAATGACTCAGGTTGGACGGAATGGTATGCCTGGAACCCAGAGTCGGTCTTATGCCAATAAACTTCTGGGGTGAGGTCTTTTTGTAATCAGGTTAAGGATTTTTTCCATTTTCCCCATTTTTCTGGACCTATGCAAATAACGGCGATTGCCACTATCACACCTTGACTATATTTTTTTTTTACTCTTATCCTTTAAGGAAAAAAAATACAATTTACTGAACTTAAAAACAAATAACTAGTAGAATGCCTGTCTCAAATACAGGCAGGGGATAGGAAGGGGGGAGGGGGTAATGTTACACTGGTGAAGGGGGGGGTGCTCTAGTTATATAAGATTGTAGCCCAACTATGATCATGTTACCTAAATAAAAAAATATATTTAAAAAAAAAGAATGTTAAAATATCTCAGGAAGGGGCCGGAGAGATAGCACAGTGGTGTTTGCCTTGCAAACAGCCAATCCAGAACCTAAGGTTGTTGGTTCGAATCCCGGCATCCCATATTGTCCCCGGTGCCTGCCAGGAGCTATTTCTGAGCAGATAGCCAGGAGTAACCCTTGAGCGCCGCCGGGTGTGGCCCAAAAACCAAAACAACAACAAAAATATCTCAGAAATATATTCTAATAATGAAGATAAATTCTTTTCTTCTTTAGTTAAATTAATTGGATGTCCTTCAGATTATACCAGTGAATGAAAGGATCAGAATACCAAGATAGCATAATCAGAAAACTTGTCAAAAAATGTCTTTATTTTTTTAATTAAGACTAAGTCATGAGTAGCTGTTACTATGAAGTTTTCATATTCCTGCTCATGAGTTCTTCATTTGTTTATTTTTGTTTAAAGACTTTTAACAGAATTGATTTTCATCTTAGAAAGGAAAATTAAAAATAATTTACTCGTAGTAGAGAAGAAAACTCTACTGAGGTCTGGGTTCCTAGACTTTATCTAAGATGATTAACACAGATAAGCAGGTTTGAAAAATCAACATTAAAATAAATTAAGATTTAGTACTTGCATTCAATAATTTTTATGATATAAAGGTCATGGAATATCTCAGGCTTAGGTTTTTCCTCTTTTAAGCTATTTATTTATGTCTTCATCCTGCTGTGCCAAGTTCTCTTGGTAACATAGTGACAATTTTTCATGTCTCTATGCATTGATAAAGAAATATTGATTGTCATGTAGCCAATGGTGAAGAATCCCTCTTCTCTGTACCAACCACTACTTATCCTCAGTATATTAGTACTAAGCATTAAAATTAAAAAATTTCTAATAAAATATCGGGGCCGGAAAGGTGGCGCTAGAAGTAAGGTGTCTGCCTTGCAAGCGCTAGCCAAGAAAGGAAGGACAGTGGTTCCGGTTCGATCCCCGGCGTCCCATGTGGTCCCCCAAGCTAGGGTCAATTTCTGAGCGCTTAGCCAGGAGTAATCCCTGAGCATCAAATGGGTGTGGCCCCCCAAAATTTTTCTAATAAAATACTTAAAATTAGTATCTTTCAATTTTAATTTTATTATTAGCACAGTCTATTTTCTCAACATAATTTTAATTAACTTAGAAACTTACTTTTTGTGTCCTTAGAGGCTCCCTTTTATTTTTCATTTTGGGCCATGCCCAACTCAGGAGTTACTCCTGGTTATGCACTCAGAAATTGCTCCTGATTCAGGGACCATATGGGATGCTGGGGGCTCGAACTGTGGTTCTAGGTTAGTGCGTACAAGGCAAACACCCTACTGCTTGCACCACCACTCCGGCCCCATAGGCTCCTTTATTTCTTTTTTTTATGATGTGGCTTTTTATTTTATTTTTAATTAATATTTTTATTTAAACACCTTGATTACAAATAAGATTATAGTTGAGTTTCAGTCATGTAAAGAACACCCCCTTTCACCAGTACAACATTCCCATCACCAATGTCCCAATTCTTTCTCCTCTCTTGACCATTTAAACTTGTGTCTGCTTTAAAATTTTTACTATAAACCTTGTATATTTTTTAAAAAAATTTATACAAAAAGGAACTCAACCCAGGTGCTTGAATTAAAAACAAAACAAATAATTAGTGGCTTGTTCAATTTATAGGCATCCTGAAGTGAAACTTTGCAAAAGTTCTGTGAACAAGTGAAAGAATTGGTCATATAAAATTGATTTACTGAAAAGAAAGATATAATGTAAGTTATGATACATGTTTAAAGATATATCTGTGATAGCCATATGTATGTCTATACCATATTTTTAATGAAAGAATAAATAAATGGAAATGTAGAATATAATGATCTTCTAGTTATGTGGCACATTCTACATAGGCAATTATGAAAAACTATAACACTGGACTCTAAAGAGTTATAGAAACATGTATGCCAGTTTTATATATTATTAATTATATATATTAATACATAGGGTTTTTTGCAAAACTTAATAATCTATATAAAATTCTAACAATATGATTGCTAAAAAACATAAAATGTATTACAGAATGTTAGCTATTATATAATATGAGGTACTTATATTTTCCTTGATTTAAAAATATGGTACCATAAAATATCTTTAAAATCACAGAAAATTGGGGCCAGAGCTATAGCACAGTGGTAGGGAGTTTGCCTTGCACACAGTTGACCTAGAACAAATCTCAGTTTGATCCTCAGCATCCCATATGGTCCCCCAAAGCCAGAGGTGATTTCTGAGTGCAATAGCCAGGAGTATCCCCTGAGTGTCACCAAAAAAACAAACAAACAAACAAAAAATCACAGAAAATTGTGGATTTTTTCTGTATACCCTAAATGTTTCTCCTATTATAGTAAGCATGTTGCTCTAATAACATCTGTTAGTTGAAAATAATAAAGCATTGTATTATTATTAAAAATTAACAAATAACAAATATGCTTCTTTAAAAATTCTTTTCCATCAAATAGATGCTTCTTCACATTGAGCTCTCATGTCTCTTTGGGATCTTCTTGACTGTGACAGTGCTAACTCGGAAATTTTTCAGACTAAGAGTAGGCAAAATCCCAATGAAGTCACAATTGTATTTAGAGACAAATGGCATACCATGAGCATTAGATTTTGCAACTGAGATGGTCAAAAAATATGACTCCGAACTAGAGTGTCCAAAAGATACAAATAGAGAAAGAGAAAGTAGAGCATGAAAGGTACTTGCTGTGCACACTGCCACTCCAAGTTCAATCTCAGGACCACATATGATTCCCCGAGAACAACTAGAATTGGTCCCCAAGCACAGAACAAGGAAGAAGCTCAGAAAAACAATATGTCAGGTACCAAAACAACACAAAGAGTCAAAGAGATATGTTGCTAATTATATTTCATATAAATCAGCTTTCTCTAGAATAGAATGCTGAGATAACTTTTTCTGAAGCCATCATTAAGAGATTACTTTTAGGAGCAAAGACATAAAGCAATAAGCTTGCACATACTTTGCATGCAAGAAAGTACAGGTTTGATTGCTGGATCCTCAGAAATTCCTAAACACTGTGAGAAAATTCTCCTTAAGCAATAAGTTTGGAAGTAGTTTCCGAGCACTTCTTGTGAGAGAGAAATAGAGATAGATAGATAGATAGATAGATAGAGAGAGAGAGAGAGAGAGAGAGAGAGAGAGAGAGAGAGAGAGAGAAAGAAAGACAGAGATCACATTGTAAGATCCTAAACAGTTTCCTTGATGTCATGCTCAGGAAAATGCAAAATAATATATGTTTATATATATGATATATATGCTATTTCATATAGCATCTTTGGAGTAGAGTAAGGGTATGGCAACTAAATGCATTTCACGTATGAATGATAGTAGGGTCAATTCTGTGGTGGTAACTTCGGCATAGTCCTAAACAGATGCACTCCTGGGTCATCCCAGGAATGACCAAAAAGTCAGTGGAGCAGACTGATGGCCAAGTTGGACTCTCCTGGCTTCATCTTACCCCACCCTTTCCTCAGTTCTCCTTTGATACAAGACAAACTAAAGATTTTAAAAATAGGTGTCTCATCAATTTCTATAGTGCAATTAGAACATGAAAAATAAAAATCAGGTGATTCTTGACATAGATTGAAGTCAGAGGACCTGGATTTCAATAGGCATTTATTCCAAGGCATCCATACATATAATATAGCTGCCTGATTTATCTTTTGCTACTTGTATTTGTTCATCATGACTATGGGCAGCTGCTCATAAAAATGCTTATAGAAATGAATCATATTTTCCCTGGTCACATCTGTCTATAGTGCAAGCTTGCCAAAAGTTTTGAAGCTACCTTCACTGTGTAATTATAATATGCCAGAAACCAGATGGGATTTTCTGTAATCACAATTATTGAGATTGTTCTCTGGATTTAGAATTCCTCTATGAACAGTCTTGTTCATTAAAACATAGTTACAATTAAATGAAAGTGTGACCCATTGTACACTTAATCCTTTAAAGAAAGTATCACCACCCGCTGCACATACAGGCGTACAGATACTTCTATTCAAATCATAATACAACAGGATTAGTAAATCCTTCTTTAATGCTTGCCTTTATGCCTGGACATGTGTGGTTTTGCAAAATTTTTTTTAACACTTAGTGGCATCAGTTTCCTCATCACATATAACAAAGAAGGTATACATCAATGATAAGGGGAAAATATTATATTTGAGTTAAGTAGATAAATGCATGTAATAGTTTGTCAGTACAAAAGATATATCTATAGAAAGAAATATAAAATAGATTAAAACCATTTTCATCTAAATATGATGTGACATCTATTTTATACACAATAATTCTTAAATAATCCTGCTCTTTTCATTTTTATCATTTGATTTCAAGGTATTTCTTCACATTAGCTTTAATTTTTTATGTCTCTCATATGTTTGGTATATATATGCTTCTAATTTATTCAGCTCAGGGGAAATTTTGTTGCTTTAGAGAACTGTATCTTCACTGTAGTCCTTAATTGAAGGGATGGAAACTCTTGACCTCAAGGAGAATGATAGCTTTGACTCACTTATCTTCCATGCTCTGTAAGTCAGGTGAGCCAGTGGCTTGGGACAGCCTGACCTGTGCATCTGTTGGTAAGTGCCATGTCAGTGATTTCTTCATGGATCTTCCAGACCCCAACTCACTCCACCTTGGACCATCTGTTTTCTTGCCATCTGTTATCTTCTTGTCTTTATTCTCTCTCTTTGAGGAGTCTATATTTCTTGTAGTGAGTGTAAACTTCCTTTTCATGGAAACTGTGTTTCCATAAAAGTTATAAATTCAGTGGTCTAAATGGAAGTTGTCTCAAACACCCTTGGCTCCCAGAGCATAATGAGGAGAAGGAAAGAAACTGAGTAAAAGAGGAGAAACACAAATATGAAACAAGGAAACCAAGAGGTCTCAGGTACGTTGGGACTGTTAAAAAAAAGAACAAAATTAAATATCCAAGCCAAAAGCATTAACATTGGAAACGAGACCCAAGCTTTAATAATCTAAACTTTTTTTTATAGTACAGAGGTTAATGGCATTTATTTTTCATTCAATGAAGATGGGTCTTACTCGCAACATCATAGTAAGATCCCTCAAACACAACAGTTTGTGGACCCCCATACAACATACATAGGGGCTGAAAAAATAGTACATGGCTAACCTGGGTTCAATCCCTGAAACCTTGATGTTCCCCCAAGTCTGTCAGGAATAACACTTCAGCACAGAACCAAGAATCAACCCTGAATATTGTTGGTTATGGCTCCAAATCAAGCAAAAAACATAAAAGTATAATCAATTCTAAATTAAAAATGTTACTATTATACACTTGTTTCTCATGTATATATCACATTTAGAAAATGTGAAAATACATCTAAATGTAAATACACATTTAGATAGCATGTAAAACAAGGCAGTCTTTTAAAAATATTTATTTTTTGGAAACCATTCTGATCTACAAAGTCCTTCATAGTTGAATTTCAGTTATAAATGGGCCTGTTATACTGGCAGAGGAGATGATGTGGGATGCACTTGGGGAAAATTGGTAATATTGACACTGATTTTGGGATTGGCTCTGATTCATTGTATGTCTGAAACCCAACTATGAAGGACTTTGAAAATCACAATAGTTTCAATAAAAGAAAAGAAAAGAATATCTGAATGATAAATAATATTTTCACAGTAAACTAGTGGAATGAGCATGTTCAGGAAGATGAAAGAAGAAATTTGTCAAGCTGTTCTGTTTATATCTATAATCTGCATTTTGTATTGTTGATTAATCAATCTATCATTACTTACTCCCTATTGTCTCAAATGTTATACATTTATCTCATATGAATTACAAACTATAGATATTTGAAGAGAAATGGGAAATCAAATCCAGTTATTTACATCATAGTGATAATAAAGGAGCAATCTGAATGTTTTATGTAATTAAAAAAAGTTAAAATTCAGGACATTCCATTGCATCATCTCACCTCATGAAGGTCAGTGAATAATAAGTGAGGTGACTGAATGGATAAACAATGAGAGCAAACTTTCCTCAGAGATTCCTGGCTCAAATTACTCACTGTCTCCAAGCTCCTCTTCCTGTTTATAAGATCAGGGAGATTTGGGACATTGGTGGTGGGAATGTTGCACCAGTGAAGGGGGGTGTTCTTTACATGACTGAAACCCAACTACAACTTTATTTCAATAAGAGCAAAAGAATGCCCTTACCCACTAAACCATTTCCCATTCTCAAAGGCAGACATTGAAACAGTACTCCATTCACTATTTACTTTCACATTTCAAAATAAAACAATAACTTGCTATTTCCTAAAACTTAATTATGGAATTTAATGACAGCCTAGCATTAAAATAATTAATAATAAAATAAAATAATCTATGTGGCTGAAGAGATAGTACAGAGGCAAGTTTCTTCTTGTCTTGTATACAGCTGACAGGTTTCTTATCCTGGCACTTCATAGTCCTGTCACCTTAGCCTCACAAGAAGTGATTATCTTTTTAATAAAATAATTATTTTTAATAATAATTTCTTTATTAAGTATCATGTTTACAAACATATTTGTAATTCAGTTTCAGCCATAAAATACATACCCTTTTCACCAGAGAAACTTTCTCTCTACAAATGTCCCCATTAACCTCTTCCCCCATCCCATTCCAGTCTTTGAGATAAGCGTTTAATTTCTCTTTCTATCATTGCCATGGGAGTTAGTGTAGTTATTTTTTTAACTGTACTTACCACTCTGTGGTAAGCTTGATATCATGGGCTGGTCTCTGGCCCTCATATCTTTTGTCTCTGGGTATTATTACTATACTGTCTTTTATATTTCTTAAATTCCAGACATGAGTGAGACTTCCATGCTTATGTCTCTTCCTCTGACTTATTTCACTCAACATAATAATCTCCATATTCATCCATGCATAGGAAAATTTCGTGACTTCATTTTTTTTCTAACAGCTGCATAATAGTTCATTGTGTAGATATACCATATTTCTTTAGGCACTCATCTGTTGTCAGGCATATGACTTGTTTTCAGATTTTGGCTATTTTAAAAAAGCACTGATATGAATGTAGGAGTGCAGGGGGCATTATTATATTGTTTTTTTGTGTTCCTAGGGTAAAACTCTAGAAATAGTATTTCTGGATCATATGGGAGCTCAATGTTCATTTTTTTAAAGGAATATCCATATTGTTTTCCAGAAAGGCTAGATTAGACAGCATTCCCACCAGAAATGAATGAAAGTTCCTTTCTCCCACATCCCCACTAATGCTGGTTGTTTTTATTTTTTTTTTTTTATAATGTGTGCCAGTTTCTGTAACAAAAGATATCTTGTTGTTTTGATTTGTGTCTCCCTGATTAATAGTGACATGGAGCATTTTTTTAATGTGGCTTTTGGCTGTCTGTATTTTTTCTTTAAGGAAATGTCTGTTTCTTCTCTCCACTTTTTGACGGGGCTAGAAATTTTTATTGTTAAGTTCTGTCAGTACCATGCATATCTTAAATACTAACCCCTTATCTGATAGGTATTGGGTGAATAGTTTTTCACATTTTGGGGGTGATCTTTATACCCTAGTCACTGTTTCCTTCGAAGTGCAGAAGCTTCTCAGTTTGATGTAATTCCATTTATTTGGAATTACTTGTCTGCTTCCACTTGTTTGGACAGGGGTGTTTGCTCTTTGAAGATGCTGTTAGTCTCAATGTCATTGGGTGTGTTTCCTACATTTACTTCTATATACCTTATATTTTTAGGTAAATATAAAGGTCTTTAATCCATTTTGATTAGACCTTTGTGTTAGATGGAGGTCTGAGTTCTCTTTTTTGCATGACCAGTTTTCCCAGCACCACTTCTTAAAAAGGCCTTGCTCAATTTTGTGTATCTTGTCCCTTTGTCAAAGATTAATTCATTGTATTTCTGGAGGTCATTCTTTGAATTCTCAAGTCTATTCTATTGATCTGAGGGTCTGTCTTTGTTCTAGTTCCATGCTGTTTTAATTAATATTACTTTGCAGTACAATTTAAAGTTGGGGAAAGTGATGCCCCCCATTTTCTCCCGAAGAGATTCGTCAGCTATTCCTTGGCATTTGTTGACTCCATTATTTACTGAATACATTTATTAAGCATATATTGACCCCAAGTTGACTCCAAGTTGAATTTCTGTGGTGCTATTGTGAATGGGATATTTTTTTATTTTTATTGTGGACAAAGTGAATTAAGAGTCTTTCGCAGTAATATTTAAGGTACATAGTGACAATGAATTGGGGAATTACCACCACCAGTGTTGTCCTCCTCTACCCCTGTTCCCAGCATGCATCCTATAACTCCCTCCTTTGCTCGCCCCCCCCCCCAGACTGCTAGTGTAACTAGTTCTCTCTGTGTATAGCTTATTGTAGGTCGGATATCGATTCTGTTGCTGTTGGCTTGGGATTTGGTGTTTAAGTCTGATCATTTTCTATTTTTACTCAATGATCATACAATTGTTCCTTCCTTCCTTCCTTCCTTCCTTCCTTCCTTCCTTCCTTCCTTCCTTCCTTCCTTCCTTCCTTCCTCCTTCCTTCTTCCTTCCTTCCTTCCTTCCTTCCTCCCTCCCTCCCTCCCTCTTCTTTCTTTCTTTCTTTCTTTCTTTCTTTCTTTCTTTCTTTCTTTCTTTCTTTCTTTCTTTCTTTCTTTCTTTCTTTCTGTCTTTCTTTCTTTCTTTCTTTCTTTCTTTCTTTCTTTCTTTCTTTCTTTCTTTCTTTCTTTCTCTCTCTCTTTCTCTCTCTCTCTTTCTCTCTTTCTCTCTTTCTCTGTCTTTCTCTCTCTCTCTTTCTTTCTTTCTTTCTTTCGTT
Organism: Suncus etruscus; assembly: GCF_024139225.1. Lineage (NCBI taxonomy): Eukaryota > Metazoa > Chordata > Mammalia > Eulipotyphla > Soricidae > Suncus > Suncus etruscus. Next base: position 15,632,481 of record NC_064862.1, read on the forward strand.
TCTTTCTTTTCTTTCTTTCTTCTTCTTTTCTTTCTTTTTTCTTTCTTCGTTTCTTTCTTTCTTTCTGTTCTTTCTTTCTTCTTTCTCTCTCTCTCTCTCTCTCTCTCTTTCTTTCTTTCTTTCTTTCTTTCTTTCTTTCTTTCTTTCTTTCTGTCTTTCTTTGTTTCTTTCTTTCTTGGTGTCTTTCTTTCTTTCTTTCTTTCTTTCTTTCCTTTTCTTTCTTTCCTTTCTGCATAGGAACAGTAAGTATTGGGGAGATTAGAAAGGGAATTCCCTTGGCCTGGGAGATACAGGTTTTCTCCACCCTTGAAGCATACTGTCATGAAAACAACTACAGGCTCTGTACACACTCATTTTCACACCACAAAATCTTTTTATGGAACCAGGAAACTTTTCGCTCAGTTGTGGATGATATCATCAGGCCTCTGTAACTAGAGATATTGGTATTTGTCAGGTCATAGTATGAAGCCTTTATGGTTCTGGAAGTTCTGTTCAATCACTGTTGTTGTAATCAGTCTTTTGTGATTGGTGGTCTTGGTTTTTGCACAGATTCTAGGATGAAGCCAAGGATAGAGTCTTTTCTTATGGTTCCAGAAGTTCTGCTCAGTCACAGTTGTCCAAGTCAGACCTCTGGAATTAGGGATCTTGGTTATTGTACAAATCCTAGGCCAAAGCCTAGGCTAGGATCTTTCTTTTTGGTCCCAGGATAAGTTCTGCCCAAATGTGGACTGTTGCATGCTATCGGATTCAGCTCCAGAAGGACCTCCAGCTCAAGGACACTACCTTGTCCCTTACTGCTGCAAATCATTTCTCAAACTCAACAAGACTCAGTGTGTGATGAAAATGAGCCCTCGATTTAACCCCCCGCAAGAATATCTCAAAAGACTTAATAGGGAAGCCTATATTTCTTTTATATGTTTAATACCTCTATAATAATAGCTCTTGATTTATTCCCAAATGTAAGATATCCTCTAACATCACTTTTTTCTCTTTAATTACTTTTTAAAAAATATTTTATTTATTTTGCCGATTAGATATGTATGTATGCACATATATATATATATATATATAAATGTCCCTTAACTTCACCTGTTTTGGTCCTGTGTTGTACATAAACCTACAAGAAAAAGTCTTGCATGGGATAAAAGCTCACATCAAAACCAGGGCACAGAGAAAGTGTAGCCTGTCATTCTTACCCCCAAATGCACCAGCAATATAATATGGCACCTTTCCTTTTTGCAAAGGCATACTAAAAAGGGGGAAATTTTATGTATAGAAACAAGCTCTTATCTACTAGGTATAAGAACTCATATATTTTATAATACAGGTGGCCCTCCCACCCTGAACATGTGTCATGTGGACCCAACTTAGATTCCATGTGATCAAACAGCAACCATCCAATCCTGAACCCCAGAACTCAGAAATAGAACTGACACAAGTCCCTACAATAGCACCAGGAACAAAACTTCCCCTGGGAAATTCCTAATACTGCTCTGGCACCAACATGTGCCTGTTTTAATATGGCATCCTGATGAGGAAACAACAACTTGATCTAAGAGCAGGTTGTCTTATCTCATCACCTAAAGGTAAGATGAAATCAGAAGACATGTATTCCTTTGATCTGTGCAAACACCAAGATCTATAAATATAGAAGACTGCTTTGACAACCACGACTGCGATTGATTTTCATGTCTGTTTCTTCTCTATCATTATTTAAACATGTTTATATTTTCCAAGAACAAGCTCTTGCTTTCTTTGCTCTTTCTGATAGTTTTTTTGGATTACCTATTTGTTGATTTCTGCTCAAAGTTTTATTATTTCCTCCAGTCTTTCTATTTTTAGTTCATTTTGTTAATTACATTCCAATTTTATAAACTTTGCCATTAAGTTATTTATGTAGGACCTTCATCCTGATGAATGTTTGTAAAGCCAAAATTTTTTCATTTAGTACTGCTTTAGCTATGTTCCAGAGATTCTGATAATATGTGTCTTCATTCTCATTTGTTTCCAGGTATCTTTTGATTTCATCTCTGACCTACTTGTTCATTACTGAGCTGTTTAATTTCCATGTGTTAATTTTTTCTGTTTGCTTATTATTCACTACTAATTTCAAAGCATTATGATCAAAAAAGGTAGTATATACAATTTTTATTCTCTTTATTTTGTGTAGGTATGTTTGATGGCTACCATGATGTCTATTTTGGATAATGACCCATGTGCATAGGAAAAGAATGCGCATCCACTTTTCAGGGGGGAGGAGTGCCCTATTTATATTCACCAGGCCAATTTCTTTCCTTTCATACCTAGTATATTCTTATAAGTTTTCAGCCTGGTTGACCTATGAAGTGGTGACAAGGTAGTGTTGAAGTCTCCCACTATTGCTGTGCTGTTATTGATATCTTCCTTCAAGTCTGTCATCAGTTTGAAATATTTTGCTAGTTCCTCATCATTGCATATATATTTAGTAGTGTGATTTCTTCTTGTTGTACATATCTTTTAATTATTAATAAATAGTTTTGTACTTTTTAATTTTTTAAATCTTAAATCTGTGTAATCTGAAGTTATTATGGCTACTCTGTTTTTTTAAGGGAGTTGTTTGCTTGAATGATTGTCCTACAACCTTGAGTTTGAGTCTGTCTTTGTTCTGGTATTCAGATGTAGTTCTTCTAGGCAGCAAAAAGTTGGATTTAGCTTTTTGATCCATTTTGTCACTTTGTGTCTCTTAAGTGGTGCATTTAGTACATTGGCATTGAGATAGATGACTGTCATCTTTCAGTGGGAGTTTGATGTTTTTTTTTTTGTGGCCTGTCTTATCTTAAAGTAGATCTTTCAGTTCATTCTAAGGTTTTGAGTATGTAAAGTTTCTAAGCTTTGTTTATCCACGAAGCTGTGTATCCTTCCTTCAAACCTGAAGTCTGGCTGAGTGAAGTATTCTTGGCAATGTATCCATTCATTCAATTTTGTCACTATTTCCCACCACTGCCTTCAGGCCTTGAGAGTTTCTTATGACAAGTCTGTGGTAATTTGAATTTGAATGTAATTTCCCTTTTTGTTCTTGCTGCTTTCAGTATTCCATTACTACCTATGGGGTTCATCATTGTGACGAGGATGTGTTAGGGTGCTTTTCTTTGGATTTCTTTTGGCTAGTATTTTCAGGCATGTAGGATTTGGTTACATACATTCTTTAATTTTGGGAGTTTCTCTGCAATGATGTCCTTGATTGTTGATACTTCATGAGGTTTTTTTTTTTTCTGTGTCTCTGGGACTCCAGAGATTCTTATTAACTTCTGTTGAGTTTATCAAAGACTTCTATATTTTTAGGCTCTTTCCCAACATCTTCTGTTTTATGGAATTGCTATGCATCTCATCTTCCAGCTCACTTATTCTGTTTTCAGTCACTGTTTCTCTGTTGGATAGGATTCTCAGTGAGGTTTTAATTTTGCCTACCAAGTTATTCAGCCCTACTATTTCAGTTTAAAGTGATCTTATTTCTACTCTCAGGTCCACTTGATCCTTATTTGTGGCACATTCAGTTCATTCAATGCTTTTTTGGGGGGTTCTATGAACATCCTCCAGATTTCATCTTAAAGTCCTTATCTGAGACTGAGATGAAATAGGTGATTGGTACTTTTCAGGTCACTGGAGCCACCATATTTGTTTTCTAAACAGAGTGGGGACCTGTATTGTTTTCCCCATTGTTGTGATTGTAGTGTGATGTTTTCTATGTCCTATGCTGATATTCCTTGACTAGGAGGATCTCATGGCCATTTAAGATGCTGTCCCTCACCTGAGCATTGCCAATGTAGCTTCCTGGTCCCAAAGCCTCTGTCCTGCCTCATGTCTCTGGAACATGGGTTCTGAAGTTCTCTGAGATGATTTTTTCATAAGTTATTTCTCCAATTTCCTGAGTTCTTAACTCAAAGTCAAGAGGTTTTTTTTTTGTTTTTTTTTTTTTTTTTTTTTTTGGTAAAGTTATTACTATTAGTTTCAAGGAATAGGTAACAGAAAGGGAATGGTTATATGTTCAAAATGGGACAACCTGAACAATCTTTGGCCTCGTTCATATATTTGGTTTGGAAAGAATATATGGAAGAATCTAGGAGCATTAGTTAAATTCTTTTCTGTGGGGTACAAACTTGGTATTTTTTTTTTTACTTGGTGGCATGTTAGAGTATATGATTTTTTTACCCAAAACAAATCTCATCCCTAGTTTTCTTGTATCTATTTACAACTTGATTTCACCCAAAACAAAGATTGTCTTATAAGTAAACCTGGACTAGACAGGCTCAAGATAGCCCGAGCTATCTGTCCATACTCCCCCATTTGAGGGAGTTCTCTGTACTCAATAGAATGATCATTCTTGTAGGCATATTGCTCTTGATATGAGACTAAAGATTGTCAGACTACACTTGTTTCACCCTCAGCCTGGGTTGGATTATTTTGTGCAACGATTCTGCTTTAAACTTGTTTACCTGGGAATGGAGATATGGTGTTTGTGGGTGATTTTACAATGAGGAAACAAATTTCCAGGGACAATCAATGTACTTTGCTCACTTTGATAACTTTTCAAAATTAAATTTCTTAGGGCAGTTTTGAATTTTCAGCAAATTTGGAGGACGATATGAAGATTGCTCTAATTCCTGTCTCACACAGGCAGAACTTTCCACATTCCCATCTAGCAAGGTGCATTATGCTACAACTGATAAATCTACATTGACAGATCATTATCACACAAAGTCTATGGTCATACTGAGAATCACTTTTTTTGTTGTGTGTTACGTGGGTTTTGGGTAAATGTATAATGCCATATGTCCAGTGGATAGTACCACACAATTCATTTTTTACCACTCTCAAAATCCTCTATGCTCTTATTATTCATCCCTCTCCATCCACCTTACACGAAAATCCTAGCAACTACTATCTTTTTAAATTATTTGTAGGAATTACTGTATGTGTAAGGATTTTTTTTACCAGAAAAATTTAAATAATAACATAAGTTTCCCCACTATTTTGACACCTACTTAAATTTATTCCCTTTTATTTTATCTTTAGGATAAACTTAATGTTCATTATTTTATGCATAACCCATTCCATAATGCTATTGTGTAATTGTTGGTTCAATAGCATAATTTCAATTTTTTATTTCATCTTAGATTGATTATTCACTTCTTATCTGTTTTCTTTGTCTTATTAGTGCCTAATTGCCAGTCTAATATTATCACTACTTAATTAATTGCTTTTATATTATAATGCTGAATTATTTTAAATGCCTTGGTGTTTAAATAGGAACAAAAACGGCTTAATTTACTTTCTATGTAAGAAGAACAGGATCAATCAACTGTTAGGAGTAATTGTAAGTAAATCTATCAAATGTTTGTCTATAATTTTATGTCCTAAATCCTATGTGAATAGGTAATGGCGTGCGACCGTGTTCAAAAGATGAATGGAGTCTTATACATGCTCACAGAAATTCATAATGTAGGTGAAATGAGGGCACTTATTCTTGTAACTCAATTAACACATGTAATATAATCCAATGTAACAGCAAGATTGGCTGAAATAATGATATTCTCAATTGGGAGATGCAGCAATGGGTAGGGCAGAGCAGTCCCTGCTTTTTAAAATGTACTCAGTGTAACTAGGTTCACAACGGAAAGATGAGTACAAAAGGCCCCGCAGCTTTATCTGTCAAGGGAAGGAGTTTTAGGAGAATTACTGATAGGGGTTGCCACCCTGGCAGAATATAGGGACAAACATAAATAGATTCCGAGGAGCTTCTGGGAATGTTCCATCAGCTGCCCTGGAATGTTTGCCGGAATATGTTCATCCCTGCACCCACTTGCATTTAATATCATCTCTGTGAAATGACTCTCTGGGTTTACTCCAGCCCCAGGAGAATTCACTAAGGGAGGAAAAAAAATCAATCTGTTAAATAGGGTGATATTTTGTTTTTATGATGCATGGTATTTAACTAGAGTAATAGATAATGAACAAGAGACGAACAAAAAGCACTGCGTAAGCCAAATCTTTTGCTTTGAAGAAGAGACTTTTTCATGTGCTTGTATGAGTATTATGTGTATACATTAAATTTCTGTTAAATTCAAAAGCCGGTCCTGTCACAACCAAAGGATATGCTTATCTATCAAAATAATACTTTAAAGATCTCAGGCTTATAAGCAAAATATAATGAGATTTTATCTTTTCTGTGAGACTTACTTGGTATGATGCAAGGTCAGATTTTTAGCCTGCAGAATGCCTTCTTTAAAGACTTGAAGGAATATGGACAAGGTCCAAATACATAGATGACAGTTTCTTTTCTACTTTATCCAAAAGGAAATAATTACAACCTTAAATTTATTTTTGAAGATTACTGAACTTGTGTATCCAGGAATTAAAACATATATATATATATTATATATATTTATAATTTGATGGCCTGCTGGACTTTAAATATAACTTTAAAATCAGCTAGTTACTTGAAAACATGGGTTTTTTGATTAGGTGGTAATTGAAAATAACAGAGGAATGGGTGGACCCTGTATAGTTTTGTTTATTACAGGGAGAGGAGCAGTTATTTATCTAAGATTTCAAAGAAAAGTAGCTTAGGCATTTTTAAGGGTATTGTGATGGTAGATCCCATAAAATAGGAAAGTTCATTGTCTTTTCTATGAGGTCGATTATTAGCTACAACCTAGACTTGGCTGGAGGTTAATATATTGACAAGTTAGCCAATGAGAAGTCTTGGCAGTTTTCTACTGCTTCATTTACAAACAGAATTAAAACTTGAAATATGAACCATCATTATCTTATATCTCTGTATGTAAGAATTTCAGTGTAATAGGGTTCATCTGAGTCCAGTAACAGTCTGACAAGGCTGTGAGGAAGAATCCAACTGAAATATCTTCTCTTTGTGGGTTGGTTTGTGTTCCTGGCAACTCTAACACTGAGTTCCCTGTTCCTTGCCTACTTGTCAGCCAGCTGTTGTTCCTAGACAATGTTCCTTAGGTTTCCCTCTTCCTTTTTCACACATTGCATTTGCCCACTTCAGCGAGAATGGGTAGTGTCTCTCTCATGCTTCAAGTTATCCCAAATTTTCTTTCTGTCTTGTTTCTGCAGCTGCTGCCAAAGAAATATTCTTTTTTCAAGACTCTAGTAGTTCTGAAAGGATCCACTTGAAAAATCAAAACAATTGCCTTCTTTTTTAAACTTAATTTTTAAAGACAATATGATTTACTAAATTATTCATCATGAATTTGTTATGATGTTTGATAATATCAAACATGATATGTTAGAATATCATTTCAATCTCCATCAATGTCCCCAGGTTCCTGCTGCAACCTGTCCCCTAGGCAGGAATGCAGTACATTTATTTCATATTGCTTCCTAATCCTTACTTGCAGATGCAAAATTACATGACACATTTGCCATATAATCTAATATTCACAGTTTTCAGATATTTTGACACCAGTAGGAGACTCTGTTGTCTACCATAAAAGATAAAAGCTTTTACTCCTTTATTTCTGGAGCCTATTGCTTTTCTCATTAAATTTTAATTAATCTGTCTTGAAAATCACGGCCATTTCATTAGTTGGATTGCATCTTAGAAGAATAGTTGCCAGAGTTTAAAACAGTATTTATTGGTCATAACAATGTGTTTGTTAACATTTTTTTGATTCTCTCCTAATGTGGGTTAAAGAAACACCTTTTCTTTTTGTTCTAATTACAATAGATCTAATTTATAGGATCTAATTTATAAGATATTAAATAAAAATAACAATTTAAAAGTTATGAAAGCTTATACTTCACTAAACCTAAATACATATCTGTATATATTTTTTGAAATAATGTTCAGGAAGTAAATTAAAAATGGCTATTATGACATTTCCTGGTTCCTTCCTGAATATTCACAGAAGAATCATTCAGATACTTGGAGAGACTTGGGTTGACTGTCAATGAAGCTGTGCTGCCCTTGGAATGAAGCTAAACCATGGTTATATGTTGGGGAAATCTAATGAATTCAGAGAAAAAAAGCCAAAGTCTTATAATGCTCCTAAGTACTGCCTACCATTTATTATTTATTATATGTTTTTTGTTCAACTCAAGCTTAAAACTTCTGATTCTCTTTTTCTCATTCTCTCCCCTTGTTCGTTCATTCATGCTCCAATATTTATTTACTTCAATCTTAAAAAATAGTACAATGGGGTAAAGGCAAAACACACATTCTATTTTCTTAATATTTAAAAATAATATTGATTTTTCTCTTTTTCTTTCTTTAGCTTACTTGTCTTCAACCACTTCACCATATGTTATCATTTATTACAGGAATTAAATAGAAGTATATAAACAAAATACAAATATATCTGATCATAATTGCTAAGCCCAATATAAGATGATGAATGAGAATGTGTAAACTAATAACCAGAAATAGATGAACTTCTAATCTCCAGGTGCCAGTGACATTTATAAGCAACTGTATTGTTCTTAAATTGTGGATAACTATTTACATAGTTTTCAACATTCTGAATCTCTAAATTGGAGATGCTGTACTTACCTAGATTCCCATTTCTTTTCTTTACAAGATAAAAACTCCAGACTTGTAAAGTTATTGTCTGTGCTTAGATCACAACACAAATGTCGACTAATTTTCTTATATAAAAATCCATAAAATTCCCTTTCTAATTTCCTTAATATTTACCGTGGCTATGCAAATAAATAAATAAATAAATAAATAAATAAATAAATAAATAAATAAATAAATAAATAAATGAAAAAAGAAAAGAAACCCAATCCTTTTTAAAGAAGTTGTTGGTCTGTTTTTTTTCTCTTTTTTTGTTTGTTTCTTTGTTCATAGCTGATGGTTTTGGTTTTTGGTTTATTCTTTTTTTATTCTTTTTGTACTTTTGTTGTTACTCCCTTTTTTTGTCTTGTTTTGTTTTGTTTTGTCTTGTTACCTTTTTCTTCTTTTTTCCTTTTCTTCTTCCAAATGAATATTTACAACAACTAGATGGACTCCTCCCATATCTTTTCTTATATCTCTAATAGATCCACATTACTGGAATCACCTTGATCAGCCTCATAATTGGAGGGGCAAAAATGGTTGGTACCAAGACCAGACAGTTGTACATTCATTTGGTAGAAATAAAAAATGAACAGACTTGAATATCAAATCCAAAGTCAATGACAACAGAATCGATAGCCAATTCACATCAAGCTGTACAAGGAAGGAATAGTTGCACTAGCATTAAGGGCGGGGGTAAAGGAGGAAGATGTGAGATGCATGCTGGGAACAAGGAGGGAGGGAGGATAACACTGGCCATGGGAATGCCCTTCATTCATTATCACTATGTGCCTTAAATATTACTGTGAAAGATTTGTAATTCACTTTGACCACAATAAAATTTTTTTAAAAATCCAGAAAAATGACCCTATCTCATTGGTCCATATGGAAATACCAATGCCAGAATGTTACTAATTTACAATAATATTAGTCATTATAAATAACCTGAGGCCAAAAAAGAGCTTGTGTTGTTTTCTATCCACATGTCCTCTAGCTTGTCTAGCTGGGTGTGATATACCTAGGAAAGCAGACACACACTAATAGAGTAGTTATTTATGGTGTAAAGCACCAGATGTTTCATTATCTGCATCTACACATGCTATTAATGTACATGATGCCTTTTTTCCAACAAATAAATCATTGTAAACTTGAGGCCTTTGTCTTGACAACCTCATTTTCTCTGAGTTCAAGACCATTCATGCATCAGTGATATATGGCCAGACCATTTCCTTGCATGGAATCCCGTGTAAAGAGTTGGTCTCATGGAGCCAGCGAGGTGGCGCTAGAGGTAAGGTGTCTGCCTTGCAAGTGCTAGCCAAGGATAGGACCGCAGTTCGATCCCGGCGTCCCATATGATCCCCCCAAGCCAGGGGCAATTTCTGAGCACTTAGCCAGGAGTATCCTCAGCATCAAATGGGTGTGGCCTGAAAAACCAAAAAAAAAATGTCTCATTAAAAATATTTTCCAATTTAAAATTTGGCAAAAATTTAATTTGCAAATGCAGTCTTATTCTTAAATAACACACAGGTCTTTAGTTGCAGATGGATTGTATATAACTACAATCTGCCTTCATTGAGGAATTATTGAGTAAACAATTCCTTTCATTGACAATCTTGATGATTAAATCCAAAAGTTTCCTGGACTAAATTATAAATTAAAAATATTTAAGATTTCAAAATTTTGCATTGGTCTTTAAAACTCAGCCAGGAAGACATTAGTGGTGTTACAGCTTGTGTTTATGTGATACTCTTTCTACTGATTTAAAGCATCTAGCACATTGCTCTTATCTGCCTTTACATTGTACATGTGAGTTATTTTTACAAGTGAAAGTCTTCACAGTCTCAATTTTTAAAATTTTTTGGAGACCAATGTGAATTACAAGTCTTTCACAGTTGTACTTCAGGCACATAGTGACAGTGAATTAGGGCCAGCCATTCCCACCACCAGTATAGACCTCCGTCTACCATAGTTCCCAGCATGTATCCCATATACCCACTCCACTGGACTGCTTGTGTAACCCTCACACTTCTTTTGTACAGAACCATAGAATATGAATCATCTTGTTCTATCTCATATTTCTATGTCTTCTTATACGTTGAGGAAAGAAAAAAGAGTGGATGGGACCTAGGAGCCAAGCGGTCTCAGGGGCATTGAGTGGAAATAAAAAAATGGTCAGATCTACAGATCCAAACCAAAGTCAACGAAAATAGAGACTCAGCTTTTTTTAAGTAAGTATACTAAGGATTCATAATGTAACAGAAACAAATGAAGTTCACATAATTCTCTAGGGGAGGTGTCTCTCAGCTCCTATTCTTTCACTACAAAGTCATTTTCACTGCTGAGATTTTTATTATTTATACTCCATTGTGTTAATTACATTTGATTTTTAACTTCTGCGATAGCCATAAATACACCTGATTCTCAATTCTGTGCTATTTTTGCTACTTGAGCCTTGTTCATCACTATTAGTATATTCTTTCTACTCCAAGTCTCAGTACATCATTTTAAATGTTTCAAAGTGCACATTTCCTTCAGGTGTTCTGGGTCTCAACAGTAGTGATTCCTTTTAATAAACCTGTGATAAAGTCCAGAAATCTTTTTCATTTTATTTTATTGAAATATTTGTGATCTTCAGAGTCCTTCATAGTTGAATTTCAGATACACAATGAGTCAGGGCCCTTCCCATTACCAGTGTCAACCTCCTCCCAATGGACCCAGAGTGCGTACTATCCCACCACCCTTTGCTTCCTGGCATGCCGCATAACAGATCCCTTTTAAATTTAGATTGTTAAAGTCTCAGCCACTTGATTCTTTTATTGTTGAAAGTCCAGAAATCTTTTCTATTTTTAAATACCTTTAAGTGTTCCAGAGTTAAAGATACTTAAGAAAAATACAAAGAAATTTCTATATGGAATGAAAAAATTAAGAGGTCTTAGAAGCTTTGAATGAGAACACTGGTGTTGAATAGAGGTTCCCAAACTATTTTGCTTCATTTTCAGAGAAAATATTATTCAACATATTTTAGAAATTTTCTCATTTTAAGCAACAACAAAGGAAGCTCCCTTTTATACCTGTGTCAGTCTACAAAGAAGTCCACTCCCTGGGTCATTCTTGTACACCAACTTCTGACCTGATACTTTGAGAAACATTGCCAGTAGATTCCTGGCCATTTTTCCTAACTTTGCTTAGGATTCTCATTTTAAAAAAAGGTTGGAGACAGATTTGTGTGCTAATGATTAATTGAATGTGTTCTCAAGAGTAGTAGAAAAATCTGTATAGAACTGGGAAATAGCTTCACTCTAATCTCATAGGTTGCTCTTGAGCACCAGTTAAGCACAGAGGTTAATAAGAAGTCAGTTTATGGAACTTTAGAATTTGTCTTTGGTAGAACTTTCTGTAAACAGAACGGGGAGGTGTACCTTCTTGATGTGGCAATTATAATTTAGTTAAGAACAATTCTTCAAAATGAACAGACACTTTCACAAAGAAATACAAATGGCCAAAGGCACATGAAAATTTACTCTACATCACAACTCATCAGGGGAATGCAAATCAAAACAACAATGAGGTACCATCTCGGGCCACAAAGACTGGCACACATCACAAAAAACAAGAACTATCAGTGCTGGTGGGGATGTGGGAAGAAAGGAACTCTCATTCTCTGCTGGTGGGAATGCCATCTAGTCCAACCTTTGTGGAAAACAATATGGATATTCCTCAAAAAACTGGAAATTGAGCTCCCATTTTATCCAGCTATAGCACTCCTCGGGATATACCCTAAGAACACAAAAATACAATTCAAAAATATCTTCCTAACACCTATATTTATTGCAGTTCTATTTACAATAGCCAGACTCTGGAAACAACCAAGATGCCCTTCAACAGATGAATGGCTAAAGAAGCTGTGGTACATATACACAATGGAATACTATGCAGCCACCAGGAGAAATGAAGTCATGAAATTTCCTTATACATGAATGTACATAAAAATTATTATGCTGAGTGAAATAAGTCAGAGGGAGAGAATAGTCTCACTCATCTATGGGTTTTAAGAAAAATAAAAGATATTATTGTAATAATGCCCAGAGACAATAAGATGAAGGCTGGAAGGACTGGCTCACAATACGAAGCTCACCAAAAAGAGTGGTGAGTGTAGTTAGAGAGTTAATTACACTGACAACTACCATAAGAATATCAATGAGAGAAGTAGAAATTCTTTCTTGAATACAATATGGGGTCGGGAGGAAGGGAGAGGGGGCCATGGTGGTGGGAATGTTACAGTGGTGAAGGGGGTGTTCTTTATATAACTGATACCTGACTACAATCATTTATGTCTGTAATAAAAGTGATTAAATAAAAATATTATAATTTAAAAAATAGAAGAACAATTCTTCATATGAGAAGTGGCGAATTATAATCAGGAACACTTCAGTATTAGTATGTTGATTGACAAAATTTATCTGAGCAAGATCCCAATAGGATAGAAAGTGTCATTCAACTGAACAAGAGTTGCATTTACTTCTTGAAGTCTTGTGTTCTCCTATGAATTTTCCCTACCTGAACTCATATCTAATATTTGATTGTTAGATTTACCAGTTCTAGTCACTTTCCTGGTAACAATGTCAATTTCTTATGAGCTGGCTACTAGTAATTCCTTTTTCAGATAGAAAAATCCTTCCCTGAAACATTCCAGTGTAAAAGGTACCAACTCTGGCTACCTTTCAGTCGAGGTTTCAACAGGACCCTTCCTTCCCTGTTCCAAGGCCTCAACATAAATTTTAATTTTCTACTGAATTTATTTTCTAGACCTGAGTCCTAATTCCAGGAATAATTTCCATGTTGCATAATTACAAGTGCCCCACGATCACTGAGTTCTCTGAAAAACTTCCTTTAGAAATTTACTATATTTCTAGGAAATATTCATTGAGGATTGGGTACTGCTTCTTGATTAAATGTCTAACAATATCAGGATTCTATCTTCCAACTCTCAGCCTATTCCAGTCTTTTGTTTCTCAGTCTCTGTTTGGTGATATGTATAAAATATTAGAAATGCCAGGAACACTTTTGTTATTCCATGCCTGTTGCTTTCTACAACATTTTCATACTTTAATATGAAATATGGTAAAATAAGAAAGAGGTGGAATGCTTTAAAAACTTACTATACTTGTTTAAGACACTACAGAAATGTCTGTAACATAAAATAAAAAAAAGAAACAAAACTAAACATGGGTTGTAGGAACAGAAATATTAAGCCGGGTTTTTAAGCTATTAGTGCCTGCAATTGGCTTGGCCTTCTCATAGAAGTGTTTTTCTTTTTTTTTCCACTGATAGAAATTGGCACAGCTTCCAACAACTGCCTTGCCAGAAAATTTTTATTCTGAAGTTACAGCAGAGTTATGTACTTGGCAACTCAGATTTATATTTTTTGTTTATACAGAAATAAAGTTTTTATCTATTTGAAAATAATATCATGCGCTTGTTTCATTAAAAAATAATGAACAGGCAAGAATACATAATTAAGAGCTGAAGAGATAGCATGGAGGTAAGACATTTGCCTTGCATGCAGAACAATAGTGGTTAAAATCCTAGCATCCCATATTGTCTCCTGAGCCTGCTAGGAGTGATTTATGAGCGTAGAGCCAGGAGTAACCCCTGAGCGCTGCTGGGTGTGACCCCTCCAAAAAAAGCAAAACAAAACAAAACAAAAAAAGAATACATAATTCACAATTAAGAAAATTACTCAATTCCCCCTAGTAACTAAAACAAACTAAAAGAGTAATTTTGCATCCATGAAATATGTATATACTTTATAGCTAATTTATATAGTGAAGCTATAGTAAAAATGGACATCCAATATGGAGTTAACTACAGATTTATTGGTATGGTTTTTTGAGAATAATTTTTAAAGTGTATCATGAATATAAAGACGTAGTTATTCAAAGAAAATTATCATATATAATGAAAACATTTGTAGACAAATAGAAGAAAAATTAAATCATCTTATGTTCCTAACCTCTAGCTATGAAAATATTATGCATAAATAGTTTTTAAAGATACTCTGAAACAGTTTAAAATCTACAGAAAAGTTAGGAGAAAGGCCCAGAGATTTCCCTATTCTTTTTTTAATATAATTTTTATTTTAATCATAGTGGCTTACATATAATTCACAGTAATATTTTAGGTACATATTAACATTGAATCAGGGGAATTCGCATCACCGAATTGTCCTCCTTCCACCTCCATTCCTGTCCTGCCTCCCATATCCTCCACCCTCACCCCAGGGGCTGCTAGGATGAATGGTCCCCTCTGTGCCTCGCTTACTACTTGGCCATTATCAACCTTCCATTTCTATCATAGTCATCATTGTTCATCTTATAGACCTACAGTGACCTACTACTGTTCACCAAATCTATAGTTTACATTTGGATTTATTCATATATTATAAGGTTTTGAAGAAATGTACTTTTAATGCTACCAGATTCTTTTGTTCTGTCTCTTCATCTTTTTCATTTTTTCCTACCTCAACCCTTCAATCCCCTGAAGCCCACTCTCCAAAATCAGTGGTTTAAAACATTTTCATAATTTCCTCTTTCTACAATGCCAGAGAGATGGATTTATATATTATGTAGTTTTACTTATATTTAGTACCTTCACTTAGCAATATACACTTATATACAATATACACTGTTTTTTTCATGACTTTTAATGCATTGGCATTTATTTTAGCACTAGATAACAATCCATGGTATGGAGTAATCACAATTTTTTATTCTGTTTTTGATATATTTTTATCAGGGCATATTAGGGCCCTATTATAGATTTTATCCTGTAGGCCTTGAGGTAACTAATTTAATGGTGATGTAATTCACACTCAAAGTTTAGAATTTTGGAGAACATTAAAGATGAGGATTAGCTGGTATGAAAGACATGGGTAGAGCAAAGTTGAAACATCTTGGGGTTGAAATTGCAAGTTCAAATCTAGCGAAGTCTCTTTGTAACTTTCCAACTTGTGTGAAGGTTGTAGTTGGTTTGGGACCTAACCACAAACAGGAATCCCCCTAAAATTCCAAATTCAGGGTCTAAAGAGATAGACAACAACTTAAAATCCTTGTATTGGCAGAGACTATTTAGCCACCACTCATAGTAAAGTGTTAATATGTAAGATATATAAAATATTGATATATTTTATATATAAAATATACAATTGGCAGAACTTTACAAGAAAAATTAGCCAACCCTATCAGAAATTGGGAGAGAAGAAATGAGCATAAACTTTCTTATAGAAGACATACAGAAAGTAAAATTGTATACTAAAAATTATCTGAATGATATCCAATAGTTCTGTCCATCTCACTGCAAAGTAAATGATTTTGTCTTTTCATAGAGACTAATGTGAGTCTTATAGATATAAATCAAGGTAACAGTAAAGTTACAAAGGTAACATAATAAAGAATGCATCTAGATAACTCCATTGTTAGAGGGCTTTGGATGAAAGGGATCTTGGGGTTTGGAAGAGACAAGGAGTGCACTGATGATGGTATATTTTTGGAATTATATGCTGAGGAACCATTATTAATAGCATTATAAACTATAGAATCTCAAATAAAAATGCTTTGCATAAGTTATGTTAGACAACTATAAATCAAACAATGAGGTTTCATCTCACACCAATAAGATTAGCAATCATCACAAAGAATGAAAGCAACCAATGTTAGCATGGATGAAAAGGATAAGGCATACTCATTGACTGCTTATGGGAATCTCAACCGGCTAGTCTTTTCTTGAAAAACAATACGTATACATCTCAAAAAGCTAGGAATATATCTTCCATATGACCCAGCATTTCCATTTCCTGTCATCTACACCAAACAGCTCAAATATTGTACTCATAAAAGACATTTGTATTTCTATGTTCATTGCAGCACTATTTACAAAAGTCAAAATTTAGAAATACCCCCAAGTATCCAAGAACAGATGACTGGATAAGGAAATTATGGTTTATATATACAATGAAATACAAACAGCTTTAAGAAAAGATTAAGGGGGGGGGAAGAAAAGATTAAATAGAAGCTGGAGAGATAGCACAGTGGTAGGACGTTTGCCTTGCAAGCAGCTGATCCAGGATGGATGGTGGTTCGAATTATGGCATCCCACATGATCCCCCATGCCTACCAGGAGGAATTTCTGAGTGCAAAGCCAGGAGTAACCGCTGAGCACGGCTTGGTGTGACCCAAAAACCAATAAAACAAAACAAACAAACAAACAAAAAACTATTAAAAAAGGAAAAGATTAAAGTGTGCAGTTTCCTACTAGTTGGGTGGATATAAGGGTATAATGCTAATTAGATGGTGGAGGGATAATAAAATAGGGTGGGAAAAATAAAAACTAAATGGACTATGACAGAGGGGAAATTGAGATAATGGTGGGTGGAAGCTAACACTGATGGAGGGTGAAGTACTGGAATGGTTATACAAGAAATCTTACCATTACCAGTATTGAAAATCATGGAGTCTAAAATAAAATGTAAACAAATAAATTAAATGCTTGCTTTTTTTTTTTCATGCAGCCAGCCTCTATTATATTTATGGACCCTGGAGCATGTGGCCCAAGTCAATCGCTATAACAACTTAGTATTTCAAACTAATAGGAAAGTGTTACTTTTTTTTCCTGCTTAGTTCACTCTTTATCTTTAGGACTTCATGAATGAATAGAATACCATAATAATTTATACAAGTTTAGAATAGCTCCTGGGGATGGGCCATCTGATATAGTGAGTTTTTTACTTTTTAATACTAAATCTGTCTGACATCCGAAAATCACTTTTCTTGGCAATACACCTAATAAGGAGAGCTGGTCCCAAAATCAAATTTGAGGTGTTTACACTAAAAGGTGATTGGAATGTTGCTTTCCATCGTAAAATGTAAGTTCAAAAAATGGTTTCTTCCCATTTGACTATGTAAGTTCAACAAATGTTAGATGTCATTGTAAGTTTATTAATCAAAGCTTAGATTCTGTATAGGAAGTCAATTGTTTTATTTTTATTGATCAAAAATAGGCTTAGATTGCTGTATAGGAAGTCTGTAATTTTTTCTCTTATTCCTCGGTATCTTTTGATGATTTAACAATAGTCTATGCCCAAACTCCTACACAAAATAAAGTTTTTGTATTATGCAGGGAATGCTTTCTTTCCAAATTGAGAGTTATACCTGCACACAGACACTTTACACTATATAAACAATTATAGGTTTTGACATACGGAAAGCAAGAACACCAAGAATGACTGACTGATTTTCAAAATGACATCATCATTACTGTGGTATTAAGTTTTCCTTTCCTTGAACAGCTAAAATGAGTGATATGGCAACATCATTTAAATTTTATTCTAAAAAGCTATTCAAATTTCCTATTAAGTACTGACAACTCCATCCCATTATATCTTATTAGAGAGCCAAATTAATATTTTTCGCCAAGTACACTTAGTTCAAAAGAATAATACAAAGCATAAATCTGCTCTTATCTTTAAAGAAACCTTTAAAATAGTCTTTGTTTTAAATGGACACAATTATCTGAATTTCTTCCCATTAGGTTATTTCCACATCTTTTTATTTATATGATGATAAATTTCTAATTTAACTAATGAATTTAGTAGACTATATTAAATAGATCTTAATAGTATTAAGTAAAAGATTGTAGACATATCAGGTTTCCATTTGATTGTTTTTAGTGCATTCTAGTCACCATAACTAATAAGTGCCTCAGATCACATTTTTCCTAAGCTCTCATTCACAATGCAAACAATAAAGGTAATGCAGAAGACAAACATCTAAGTAACTTAATATTTTATAAAAACAAGGAAAAGTATCTTCTATTGATATAACGTATAAATATAAAAACTCATCAATAAAACACAACATATATTGGTGAACAAATTAGTACCCTGATCAACATAACTTAAAAATATTATACCATAGTATTTTAAGTGGTTACATTTTAGGTTACCAGCTATGGAAATGCTTGGTGATGTTGATTTTGCAGATGTTGAAACAAAGCAAAATATATCTTTACAGTTATGTGTACATTCAGGGAGCACAATTGCAAAATCAATGCCAAATGCTTTTAATGGTTTTCTTGTTGACTTCCTCATTAGAAGTTGCTGTCATATTTGATCAATGTGACAATGACATGCCATCAATCTTTTCCCTTTTCAAATATTTCTGAGCACAGAGTACACACAAGGATCAGAGACATTCATTGGGTTTAGTGCTCATTTCTCAGCAAAGTAATCTGTACATGACTTTCATATCCCTTGTAAAAGGTAAAGATTACCACTGCTTCTTTTTTTTCCCCCTTCATCTAGCCATACAAGAAATCTGGGGACTGTAGAGATAGCATGGAGGTAGGGTGTTTGCCTTTCATGCAAAAGGACAGTGGTTCAAATCCCAGCATCCCATATGGTCCCCCCAGCTTGCCAGGAGTGATTTCTGAGCATAGAGCCAGGAATAACCCCTGAGCATTGACGGGTGTGACCCAAAAACCAGAAAGAAAAAAAAAATCTCTGTGAAGGAACAACCAGTGCCATGTCTTTGACCTGATTTTGGGCTGTGACAATTTAGCAGATCCTGTGTTATAGAAAAGGAAATTTTCTCTGTTAGAGTTAAATTTATCTGAAGAATGTTACAATACTGTAGGTCTCCAAATAGTAGAATTCTTTAAAAATATACATACACCTATTTAACCCAAATATTTTGTACAAGGTTTGTAGAACAAAGCAAAATGATGGACAGAAGCAGTTGCATTCATACAAATACACACATACCTGGTATGTGGTAGAAAGAATTCCCTTTGCTGATTTTTGCACCCATAATCAATGCTAATCTCAAAGATTACAACTTTATTACAAGTATAATACATAACCCTAGACTTGTTTTAACCTAAGATGAGTGTTGAAAATATCCACTGTTATTTTCTTCCATCTGACTCTTCTTACAATTACTTCTGTTTATTATCTCAGTTTAGAACCTTAGCTTTAAGATCCTCCAATTAAGTAGATTTAGTTCTTTGCAAATATATTTTACAAGTCAAAGAGGTAGTCAGAAACATGGCAAGTTCACCTAAATTCCATGTCCCAGTTGATGCTAATTTCTTTTATACTAGAAAAATTACTCTTAAAGTATAAACATGAATAAGGAGTGAAAGTAGACAATGAATCCTTGACCACAGTTGAGATTGTCTCACATATTTTTTTTTTTGGTTTTGGGCCACACCCAGTGATGCTCAGGCTATGTGCTCAGAAATTGCTCCTAGCTTGAGGGACCATATAGAATACCAAGGGTATTTGTGCCACTGCTCCAGCCCTTATCTCACATATCTTAATATAAGAATATCAGGGGCCGGAGAGATAGCATGGAGGTAAGGCATTTGCCTTTCATGCAGGAGGTCATCGGTTTGAATCCCAGCGTCCCATATGGTCCCCCGTGCCTGCCAGGAGGAATTTCTGAGCCGGGAGCCAGAAATAACCCCTGAGCACTGCCGGGTGTGACCCAAAAAACCTCTCACACAGACACACACACACACACACACACACACACACACACACACAAAGAATATCTAATAGCTGTCAGGAAAGATTTTGCCAAGAAGTCCCTTTATTTCAGTTGGACTAAATTATATGATTATCAGTGAACAAAATATAACATCTAACAGGTAATAAAGACCATATCCAAAGCCAACGACAACAGAATCAAAACCCAGTATACAACAAGCTAGACACAGAGGGGACCACTTATGCTAGAAGCCCCGGGGATCATAGATGAGGGATATGGGATGTATACTGGGAACAGTGGTGAGGGGAGGACAACACTGGTGGTGGGAATGCCCTTGATTCAATGTCACTATGTACCTAAAATATTACTGTGAAAGATTTGTGATCCACTTTGGTCAAAATAAAAATTATTTCATTTATATTTTATTTCATATAAAGCACTTATAAGGTTCTATGTTCAACAGATATATTGGCTTATAGTTGCTAAATTCCATATATTTCTCAAGGGTATTTTTGAGGGGTGTGATTAGAAGAGATTAAGCAAATTCAACTATCTAGATTAGTGGTTCACTTGTGGGCATTGAGCATCTGTACTACTTGAGTTATTTGTGAGGTTTGAAAAATGACTCTAAATTTATTATCCTTGTGTGTCTCCCATGCTGTTATTATTAATTAAAACTGATTTCTCACCTGTCTAAATGAATTCTTAAATGACCTTTGTAGGCTTTTGTCCCTAGAACAAAAGTTTCAATTTTAGCTTCTTAAGTGCGCAGACAATTATGTTCAGAGAAATTGACCCTAAATCAGCCTTACAACTCAAGAAAAATCTTTGGGGAAACAGCTCCTAGTTCCTTGGAGTAAATTCAATCTGAGAGTTACAGAATCTATAGTACTTATTTTTATTAATATTTATTTGAGATTTCCCAAATTATTTTTATTGCTTTTAATTTTTTAGTAGTAAATAAAGAATCATCAACATGAAAATATAAGTCTTCCTTTATGTAAAAAAATTCTATAACTAAATTATGGTGACTTCAATAAGGAATAAAACTAAATCAAGCTAAATACTAAAATTAAATTATTGTAACTTCAACAAGGAATAAAATATATGTAAACCTTCTTTTAGATGATATAATCTATAATTTAGAAAAATTTTTATTTTACACATGAAAACATTTGTTAATATGTTATAAAAATACATATATTTCATAAGCTTATTAAATGTGATGCTACTCTAATGTAGTAGTTATCAGATCTCTCTTTTTCTACATCCGTTTTAGTCTGTAATCTTTGAAAAGAAGTCACTAAATGTAAACCTTGTGAATGGAATAGGGAGATATGACCCCGTTTCTTGAAGGCTGAGTACCTAGGTAAATTATTTAAATTATTCTGTACAAGAGATTCGTCTTTTCTCTCCTACCTTTAGGCACACATTATGCATATTTTTAGCTAAACTTAAATTTGTATCTAAGCCTTCTTTTTGATTGCAAAACAACATGGTTTATTAGTTTCACCCCTTGCTTATCTGTAACCATCGACACAACTGTTATAAACTTGACTTCTAACATCTGAATTCACATATTTATTTATTCAATATCACTGTATTTATACAACAATTTCAGAAGTTTTAACGTGAACTCGCAAGAAACAACTTTACCGACTAGAATGTAGTGTTTTTATATCCCACTTAGGGGCTTCAGAGCAGGGCAACTCCAAAAGTAGGGACAACTTTCTAGATATATTCAACCTGTTTGGCAGTTCAGTGTGAGTTCCCAAACTACTGTTTAGGTCCTGCACTGTGAGAACCATGAGGATTATCCTGGCAATACTTGAGGCTACCAAAATTAATGCACAATAATGCTTGGGAGACTGGTGGTTGTGGAGATTAGACCAGGGTCAGTTACATATAAAATATACACTTCTAAACCTTAGGCTATCTCCTTTTTACCCTGATTGCAGGAATTTGAATCTTCCCTGTGACCTTCTACGACATAGCTTTTTATAGAACCTACATTTGGCATTCTTGTTTCTGAAAGTATACTGTTTACAACCTGAAAACTTAGTTGATAATTCCAAGAAGATTTGCATAAAGTATGGATCCAGTATGTTTAATTGAAAGATTCGTATGAGTTATTGACATTAATCTTAAAAGTTGGTCTTTTAAATCTGTGATATTGATTATACATCTACACTAATTAATTAAACTCAGAAATTCAAATTTGATTATTTTAGAGATACATTGGAAGATACATTACCAAAGGAAATATGCCATTCAGCAAATCATACCAAATTTTAACTATTAGTGTCCTAGGAAATTCAACCTAATGAAAATATACACATACCTAATTCTTAGCTGTGATAAATATATTATTTTAAGTCAGAGGAAGAGAGAGATGTAGAATAGTCTCACTCACCTATGGGTTTTAAGAAAAATAAAAGTCATTTTTGCAACAATTCTCAGAGACAATGAGAGGAGGGCTGGAACTTCCAGCTCACTCCATGAAGCTCACCACAAAGAGTGGTGAGTGCAGTTATAGAAATAACTACACTGAGAACTACCATAATCATGTGAATGAATGAGGGAACTGGAAAGCCTGTCGGGAGTACAGGTGGGGGTGGGGTGGGATGGAGGAAGATTTGGGACATTGGTGGTGGGAATGTTGCACTGGTGAAGGGGGATGACTGAAACCTAATCACAATCATGATTGTAATCAAGATGTTTAAATAAATTTTTAAAATAAGAACCAAAAAAAAAAGAAAAGAAAACTATTAAAATATACCCATGAAACCCTACAGACTCATTAAAAATACTTGAAATAGTAAATGTATACAAAGTGGCAGGATACAAAATTAAAATATAAAAATTAATCACATTCCTATACTCAAAGATGAATTGGAGATCAGCACTTCTTTTTTTTTTTTTTTTTTTTTTTTTGGTTTTTTGGGTCTCACCCGGCAGTTGCTCAGGGGTTACTCCTGGCTCCATGCTCAGAAGTTGCTCCTAGCAAGCACGGGGGACCATATGGGACGCCGGGATTCAAACCGATGACCTTCTGCATGAGAGGCAAACGCCTTACCTCCATGCTATCTCTCCGGCCCCGAGATCAGCACTTCTTAAACTTTTTCTAGTTGCAATCCCTTCACCCAAGAAATTTTTACATGACCCTATATAAATATATATACTTGTAAAAAAAACACATTATTTTTAGGTGAATACTAGCTATTTGGCATATGAATTCTTGGAAAAAGTACAAAAAACCAAAATCATTTAATATTCTCAAAGTATGTTTTTACTTACAGTATTTTGTTATATTTTAGAACTATATTTTATTAAAGGGGTCAATAATTAAAGTTAATCTGAAATGCTAATGTAACATAATATTTATTTACAGTTTGATTACAGGAAGACGCTGCACTAAACTTAAAAAGACATAAATGTGATGGTTTCACAAATAATTCTTGCATTCTGTGAACTTCATTCTCCGATGTGTTCTCTCAGTGAACACTACAGAATGAAACTTGAGATACTAAAATAGTGCCAAATCATTGACAGGAAATTAATAAAAGACAATAGTAACACTTAATCACAAACCAAATCAGATATCTAAAAGAACACATTTTTTTTTACCACTTGTGAATCAGTAGAACTAGTGTATCAAGTATAGATATGCCTTTGTAGAATTTGAAAGAAGCCAAGAGAAATAGGTTTGGCAAGGATTCTGACCCAGCAGGATGCTGAAAAGTGAGTTGATTCCTGATGAATTTTAACAAGTCTGACTTCCCACATTGACTAAAGCAGCAAGATTTCTCTAACATACTCTGTGTCCATGATTACTTGCCAACTGCTTACTGGAGACCTGCATAGACAGGTTATTCCAGGGGAAATAAGTGGTTTATAATGACATGACTTTTCTGTATGAAATAAATAACAATAGCAAAGATTCAAAATGAGTGATCATCGTTTATTCTCTTCAAAGAAACAGGAGATCTGCAGGTCAACTGCATGCTACTATCTAATCCACAGCATTATGTAGACATAGCAGAATTATTTTAATATGCCTTTAACACAAAACAATTTATTCCAAATATGAATTAGAGAAACTGCAATGATGTGTTCATAAAACTGAAGTCTTATTTTGAATTATCATACATTCTCAGGCATCCTGGTCATCATCTGTCAGATAAATGAAGAATTTTTCTTTAAACTATAGTTAGTTATGTTGTATCTAGGAAAATGTCTGCATTGTTCATATATATATATATATATATAAATATATATATATATAAAATGTAAGTGAGTTTAAGCAATAGAAACTTATCTAATAATAACAGTGAAAATAGCCTATGCTCCATGGAATGTTCCTTTCTTTTTACTCTTCCATCCTATATAAGAGTTCATTTACATTTTAATTAACTGAATACACAATGCAGGGGTCAGACTCTTCTGTGATGTGAGCAGAGAAAACCTTTAAGGAAAGAGTAAAATATAGAAGCAGATAGAAAAAATTCACAGATCCTGACACATATGGAGGAGTCTAGGTTGAACTGAATATTAAAACAAATCTCCCAGGAGTAGTATTTAGCAGACTAAATCTTCAAGAAAAATTGAGGGCACTTTAGACTTTTGAGGACATTATTTAAAAAAGTGACCTGATTAATCTTACTTCAACTAATCTAATACTCTGGTAATTTAAAGGAGCATGCATTTCATTTTCTTTGCTTGATATGCTAACAATATAAAATAATTATAGCCTTTCTATTTTGATATGAATTGATATTATACATTTCTGTAGTGAATATTTAATGCTGTCAGATAAAGAAAGGAGCAGTGGAAAGTTACAAATGCTAAGAACTAAATGTATGGCTAAAGGAGACTTTTCAGTACTTTAC
This sequence comes from Suncus etruscus, assembly GCF_024139225.1. Taxonomy (NCBI): domain Eukaryota; kingdom Metazoa; phylum Chordata; class Mammalia; order Eulipotyphla; family Soricidae; genus Suncus; species Suncus etruscus. The sequence continues at coordinate 15,657,470 of NC_064862.1, forward strand.
CCCAGAAGTAAAGGATTAATCTGTCTTAGCCATTAGCACAGAGGAATGACTGATCACATCTACCATAGGCAGAAAGAGAAACAATCTGTAATGCTAAGTTCTATCAAGTACTTAAAGTACTCTAAAGGAGAGTGAAGGGATCATGATGGCAGTGAACCAACAAGAATGACTACTCTTTCTCTTATATAAGGCAAAACACCTGAGGTATTACCAGTAAGTCACTTTTCAAAGAAACAGGAAGTGAAGGGAAAGAGAAATATATCTCCCTAATTAAGACAAATTTCTCTGCTCTATTTGTAAATTGTTTATCCGACAGTTGTGCAAAGACTGAAAGACATAATATTTATGAATGATTTTGTAGAGTATCAAAAATGTGGTTAGAAAAGCAAGATATAAAATTTGCTTTTATAGGGAGAAATGGATTATTAGACAGTTAATCTGATACCTTTTGAATTTTTTCGGCCACACCCATTTGATGTTCAGGGGTTACTCCTGGCTAAGTGCTCATAAATTGCCCCTGGCTTGGGGGGACCATGTGGGATGCCAGGGGATCGAACTGCGGTCCTTCCTTGGCTAGTGCTTGCAAGGCAAACAGCTTACTTCTAGCGTCACCTCACCGGCCCCATCTTTTGCATTTTTAAAAATAAATAAATTGACAACTTAAAAACCTTGCCCAATTTCCATGCCATGTTAAAACAGATTGCTGGCATATTTATTTCATGAATCGTGTGTGTGTGTGTGTGTGTGTGTGTGTGTGTGTGTGTGTGTGTGTTTGGAGGGCCAACAACCGGGTGTACTATAGGACTACTCTTCATGCTCATGCAGTGCTCAGGTGTCACTCATAAGGGGCTCAGACTAAGCACAAAAACACTAAATTGACAACATATTTGCAGCTCTTAAACTCTCTTTATAGCCCTTGATGTATTTATTTATATAGTTTGGTTGAGGGTTGGAAGGAGCAGTAGGCAGAGCTTGAAATGTTCTGGAGATCACTCTTTGGGGGTGATCAGAAGCTATTTCTGGCTTAATGCTCAGTAGTAACTTCTGGTGGTAGTCAGAGGTTCATATGCCTATGTGGGCAACTGTGGATTAAACCAGCTGTGGCAGCATGCAAATCACGATCCTCCCTCCCACTCTCTCTCCCTCTGTCCCTTTCTCTCTCCCTCCCTCCCTCCTCCCTTCCTCCCTTCCTTCCTGCCTTCCTCCCTCCCTCTCTGTCTCTTCCTTCCTCTCTCCCTTTCTTCCTTCCCTCCCTCCTTGCTTCTTTTTCCTTCCTTCCTTCCTTCCTTCCTTCCTTCCTTCCTTCCTTCCTTCCTTCCTTCCTTCCTTCCTTCCTTCCTTCCTTCCTTCCTTCCTTCCTTCCTTCCTTCCTCCATCTCTCCCTTTTTCTCTCCCTTCCTTCCATCCTTTTTTCTTCCTTTTTACTTCCTCCCATCCTCCCTCCATCCCTTTCTCTCTCCCTTCCTTCTTTCCTTCCTCTCTCCCTTCCTTCCTTCCTCCCTCCCTCCTTGCTTCTTTTTCCTTCCTTCCTTCCTCCCTCCCTTCCTTACCTCCCTCCTTCCTTCCTTCTCTTCTCCCTCCCTCCCTCCTTCCTTTTTCCCTTCCTTCCTTCACTCCTTCCTTCTCTTCTCCCTCTCCCTCCCCCTTCCCTCCCTCCCTCCCTCCCTCCCTCCCTCCCTCCCTCCCTTCCTTCCTTCCTTCCTTCCTTCCTTCCTTCCTTCCTTCCTTCCTTCCTTCCTTCCTTCCTTCCTTCCTTCCTTCCTTCCTTCCTTCCTTCCTTCCTTCCTTCCTTCCTTCCTTCCTTCCTTCTTTCCAGCAGGAAAGTCCCTTCAGTCTTGATGTGCCTAAATCAGAGTTTACCTGCTATGCTCCGCAGAATAGTCATTCAAAATGGTAATGGTTTCTTCTCCAGGCCACCAAGAATTTCCTGTTCTAAAAAGTTGCACTGTCTCTTTCTACCCCTGTAGAGGCTCACTGTGCTGTTGCGCAAAGCAGCAATTTATAGTTCTTGTTTTGCTTTTGAAATAAGAGCAAGATTACTATTTAGAATCAAGGTAGTTATTTTCACAATCTGCTGGAAAGCAGTTAGGCAGGTATTCTTTTTAAAGTCAATAAACACAGTCAACTACAATTATTTGACTCCATTTAGTATATTAGAAAAGGTAATGCCTTAATGATACCTTGGTGGGTTATAACAGTTAATGCATCAAAAGTGAATCATAAAATCTCCTTCTCAATAATAACTTTGGGACAAATGTTATGAAAGAAAGTTAACCCCAGGGAATGAGTGTTTTCGCCTTCCCACCAAGTGACAATATTATGAGTTTGGGTTTTCTATTTGCTGATTTTAAAAAATATTGGATTCGAAGAGCTAGGAGAACTTGTAATATATTGTTTTTGTTGATGAGAAAATACTTGCACAGTCATCTGGGAGAGATGCTAAAGCAAAGAAAATGATCCTATAAAGTCAGAATGATTTTCTGTCTATCTCTCTGTCTCTGTCCTTCCTTCCTTCTTCCCTCCCTCCCTCCCTCCCTCCCTTCCTTTCTTCCCTCCCTCCTGTCTTCCTTGCTCCCTCCCTCCCTTCTTTCTTTTCTTCCCTCCCTCCTTCCTCCCTCCCTTCCTTCCTTTCTTCCCTCCCACCCTCCCTCCTTCCTTCCTTCTTTCCTTCCTTCCTCCCTTTCTTTCTCCCTTCCTTTCTTCCCTCCCTCCCTCCTTTCTTCCCTCCCTCCCTTCCTTCCCTCCCTCCTTCGTTCCTTCCCTCCTTCGTTCCTTCCTTCCTCCCTCCCTTCCTTTCTTCCCTCCCTCTTTCTTTCTTTCTTTCTTTCTTTCTTTCTTTCTTTCTTTCTTTCTTTCTTTCTTTCTTTCTTTCTTTCTTTCTTTCTTTCTTTCTTTCTTTCTTCTTTCTTTCTTTCTTTCTTTCTTTCTTTCTTTCTTTCTTTCTTTCTTTCTTTCTTTCTTTCTTTCTTTCTTTCTTTCTTTCTTTCTTTCTTTCTTTCTTTCTTTCCTTCTTTCCTTCTCTTTCCTGCTATTCTGTAATACCTACTCGGACACTAGTTTATACTGAGAAAATAGATTTCTCTTCTTGTGCTGACCCTGTGAACTAGCAAGGAAGAGAAAGGCATGCCTTCAGCTCATATTTCACAAATACACAAGCTGCTGCTATTTATTTTTGGAAGGCATTGAGTTGCAAATATTCCTTGAAAACACATGTGTAGCCTCCTGGCTCTCAGGGTAAATACTGACAGGCAAACACTAAGCTTTTTGTCCTAACTTGCTTTTTAATAGATTGGGTTCCAATACTTTTAATCTGAGAGACAGCTGTGCACCTCTGGAGAAGTCCCCAAATCAGGTCTAACAACAATACTGGTATAAGTAGTAGGCACTGTTCTTATTCAGTGGAAAAGCGCTTCTTCTGTAGATTTATATAATCTTTATCCATATTTTCACTGAGTGCAAGGGAGAAACAAGGAACAAGGGTGCATCTGGATATCTTTACCATTTCTCTACTTCATATGCAAGGTAAAATTAATTTTTAATGATAAGAACTGTGAGGAACTTTAGAGTCCAATAATTGAATATCTGATGTAACAGACATTCAAAATGGTAGCTACAATTGTTACTAGTAAATAGACATACTAGTACATTTAGAGAAATGCCTGATTGCAGTAATAAAATCAGAGGATGGAAGGGGATGGGGAATATTGCTGGCCAACCTGACTTGGTTCCACCCAGCCCTAGTCCCGATCATCTCAGCATCAAGTCCCTGTTTGTTTCACAGTATTAACATTCAGCAATTTAGGTTAGGACTTCCTGTGAAGCTGTGCAAGAGTTCATCAAGAAGGGAGAAGGGGCCCATATGACCATATGAATAATTGACAGCATAACTAAAGATACTGGAAAATGACCAACAAGAAACCAAAGCAAGCAGAATGAAGAAAATTATGATACATAGGGAAAATTATGAATTGGAATAAAATATAATCCAATAGATTAATGAAATTAAAATATGGTTCTATTAAATATAAATTATCAATAAACTACTATCTAGACTAACAAAGAAATAGAGAGGCGTAGAGCTGTAATAAACTGAATCAGAGAGGAAGGCTAATGGTGTCACACAGAGGCCACAGATTCATCATATAATGATTACTTAGAGAATCTATATACCACAAAATTAGGGGGCCTAGAAGAAATGGATAAATTCTGGACTCCTAAAAATCCCAAAGCTTAACCAAGAATATATGGAATTCCTGAACAGAACTATAGAAAAAATAAAATGGTAATCAAAAGTATTCTCAAAACAAAACACTAGGTCCAGATGGATTCAAAAGTGAGTTTTTTTAACATTTAAAAAGTTCTATTAATTTATATTTTTAAATTAACTTATTTTATTAAATTATTTTCAAATTTTCATTTTCTTTATCATTATCATTTCTTTATCATTATCATTTACATTTTCTTTAATAAAACTGAAGAAGCAGAAACATTCTCAAAAAGTTTCTATGATGCTTACACTGAGATATAAAAATCAGAGAAAGATACCACACACAAAGAATAAATATTGACTGATACCTGATAAAAGCTAATTAAAAGTTCCTCAACAAAATATTCTAAAAATTCAACAACTCACCAAAAAGATCACACACCATGACCAAGTTGGGATGTAAGGATTGTTTAATATATGCAAGACAAACAATATAATACACTATATCAGTAGATAGAAAAGGAATAATCCAAAAATATCAGGGGTTAGAGAATGCATATGCTGATCTATAATTTTTTTTATTAATTAACTATAGAATCTTAAAATTTCTTTTCCAGTGCCATGATATAGACTTAAAATATGTCTTTTTGAGTACTATGTTTCCATCAGCTAGACTTTCTTTAAAACATTTTAAAGTTCTTTATTTTTCTATCTATCAAGTTTGATTGACAAATTAATCCAGCAGCCCCCACCCACAACTTCTTAACATAAAAATGTCCCAGACCACAACTGATCTAAAATCAAAAACAAAAATATGTCATTGTGCCACTGAATCTTCTTTCTTCCTGAAGGTACTGCAACCTTCATTTACACCCTCAACAGCTCAACTGAACTTCATTAAATGACCAAACATTCCCAAACTATCAAAAGATTCCAGCTCTATAGCCCCTAGACCATGCAGCCATATATGCACTAAAGCTTAGTACTATCAGCTCAGTACCCCAGCTCTGATGGGGTAGTAGGTAAGAAGGATCACACTGGTGGTTGGATTAGTGCTAGAAAATTTAATGTTTGAAAAAAACTGTTTAGTGGACAGCTTGGTAAATCACAATATTATAGTAAAAAAAAAATCCAAGTAAGCTATGTTCATAAATATTATGCTAGAGCTTTTATACTAGGCACAAGAGTAAAGCTTGAATAACTGCTGTGATCAATATTAGCACAGCTATGTAATGGTTATTTGCTTCTTTCTGATAATTCAATAGAGTATCTTATAATTAAACTTGCAAGCCCATATTTTTTATTATAATCTTTTAAATGTTATTTTCTTTTTATCATAGGCAATGAAAGCTTGGAAGAAAACTATGTCCAAGACAGCAAGATGGGGTTTGTCATCAATGCCATCTATGCTATGGCACACGGGCTGCAAAATATGCACCAGGCCCTCTGTCCTGGCCATGTGGGGCTCTGCGATGCCATGAAGCCTATTGATGGCAGAAAACTCCTGGACTTCCTCATCAAGTCTACATTTATTGGCGTGTCTGGAGAGGAGGTGTGGTTTGATGAGAAAGGGGATGCTCCAGGGAGGTAAAGTCATCTTTTTTCTCATATCAGTTGTACCTATGGTCCTGTTTAAACTAGAATGATGGCAGTTCTAGCCCCATGATTTTTGGGTATCACTCAGCTACTACAATTTAGGTACCTAAAAATACATGGTTAATGTTATATGAAAATCACCAAAGACCACACTGCTCTCTAAGACATTAGAATTCATATCAATAAACACCACAATGCTTTACCCTTCGCTTTTCCTTTGCCTGTTAGCGCAACCTATCCCTTGGAATGCCTGGGATCTCTACAATTCCATGAACCTAAGAAATTATACCCAATAAGTAGAACTTTCCTTGGAACGAAGAGCATCAGGCAGCATCTTTCTGATTGATTGGTCTTAATGCCATACTGATAGTAAAATATTTTAATATTTTAACTGTTATAGAGAAAGTGAATCAAGCTCTACATATATCTTCATCCTAAGTTAACATCCGTCCCTGATATCTTATATCTCTTTCCATTGCTATCACGAGCTCTATTTATAAGGAATATTATATGTCTATATATAAATGGTATAGATACATATATGTGTCTATATAAATGGTATATGGTAAATTAAGTCAAGACTTGAAATAATTGTGTTTATTTAATTGGATTTTGCAGAATATTTAAAACCTGCAGTGGGAAAGGAAAGTGCTCTCAGCTTAAATGCTGCTCAATATGCCCATAATATTTCTTCTTTGTAATCCTTGTTATTTTTCTGTTTGTTATTTCACAGAAAAAGAGCATTCTGGAAAAACAATTATTGTATTAAAATGGATTATTAAATCATTTCTTTCTCATTGCTAGAGACATATTATTATTCTTTGTATAGATGAGAAAACTAAGTGCCAGGAAAGTTTAAAAAACTATGCCAGAGTAATTGCTAGAGACAAAGACATCTAAATAAGACTCTTATCATTTTTAAGACCATACTGCACAGTCTTTAGATTAATCCTAAAATTAGATAAAGTTGCTGAAAGCCTTCTATGTCATTCCAAAGGTTCTATAAGTGATCATTAGACTCTAAGTCCATACAGGTGTCTTTATTTTATATAAGCTTAAAGTTCTATGTTTAGAAAGTCCCTCTGTGGCCTAAGTAAATTCTCCATGTTTAAAACATGATAGCCTTAGGAAGATATGTCATGCAAGCATTTTATAGTAATAATTTTAATGTTTGCTTTATAGTACCCATTAGGTGGAAGTTTATTTATATGGAAACATAAGTGAGAAGGATGAGATGCTGATCCAGGAACTGGGCAATTAGGCAGCTGCCAGATATTTAGCACCTTAGAAAATGATAGCAGGAGAAACATTTGGAACTAAGACTCTATCAGACCAATCATCACTCTTTCCTCTAAATCATATAGTTTGGATTCCATTGGAAAATTTGTTTCTAAAGGATGTAAAACTTGGTATAAAAAAGTAAGTCCTTGTGAATAAGCAGATTTGGAATGAAATCCCAACTTCATCTTATAAGGTACCCAATGTGCTTATTGAGCACAGGGCCAGCTGCATTTTAGATTCAGCAGATATATACTTCCTCCTCCCCACTCTATTTGTCATCCAAAATGCAGGCACAAAATTTTAGTTTGTTTCTTGTCATCTTTATTTACATATTTAATCATAAGCTTTCTCTGGGGTCTATTTTTTTCAGGGATCATTTCCTGCAGCTTAGAATTGACCAGATTATCCATATTTCATTGCTGTGTTTAATCACCTCCCTCAGCTTCTGTATCTTGTCACACGACCATCCTTGATTTTGGTCATGATTCAATTATTTAAATTATCATGCAACATAAACTGAATGCATTTGGGAAATGCTATAATGTAATTTACAGCATGAGAATATTCCAAACAGATGCCTACATGCTGGGAAAAAAACCTTGGGTCAAGAGAATAAAAGCAATGTTGATTAACACACAACACAGGGGATATATTCTTTTTTAGTATGTCAGTATTTTTCCCTTGGTAGCTTTCAGCAATCTTTTTTTAACCTTCATTTTTTGGAGGTTCTTAAAAATGTGTTTCATACCAAAATATTGTGAATTTTCCAGTTTCTAAATGTTAATGAAGTGTGAACTGATTTCTCTTATTGAAGAGCAAATGAGGAAGTTGAAATAAAAGCCTTAGGAAATGATTTATAGAAGAAAATATTTTAAAGCTAACATTGCAGTTAAGCTTTCATTGGAATTCTCTATGGAGCTTTAATAACAGAGTATGGAGTAAAACATAAACATTAAAGAAAAGGAAACAACACACAGAACATTCACAGCAAGTTCTATAACTATAATGAGTTCAGAATAGAAAAAAAATTGGAGGTGAAGATTAGTTCATTGATCAGCAGGATAAGTGTTAGCCTTCAGCCCACAGTAAATACTCACTAGGTTATCATTCAGAGAGTAGCTCTAAAGAACATTCTGTGTATCTCAGCATCAAAGAGAACAAGAACCCTCAGTTAGTAAAAAGTGAAAACAACCTAGAGGTGAATAATGTACTCCAGGTGTGCCATTCTCTCTTCTTACTTCCTTTACTATCTCAGAATTCCCTTTTACTTTAGAGGATAGCTTGTTGTAGAAGTTGCTAGAATATGATCTAGGTGTGAAAGCTGTAAACTACTTTGTCAGAGAGAGAACGAATTAAATATGTACACTAAATCTACTAAATAATATTAGTTGTCTGACTCTAATTAAAATGGATTGGTAGTGGCTTCCTGGAGTGTGTAAAGAGGAAGAATTCCAGGATGGATTAAGTAGGAGAAAGGGAGGAAGAGAACTGAGGAAGATGAAAATGTAGGAGATAATTGCCACCATTTTCTTTGTGTCACAATCAATGAGCAAAATTCTAATATTTGTAAACAGGAAAAGGAGAGTTCTGCACTAGTATTAGAGAAAAGCATTACCTAGCATGAGGCCAGGTCAGATTCAATCCCTAGAACCCTAAACATTCTTTCAAGTCCTGCCAAGGAATGCTCCCTGAACACTGCAAGAAGTAAGCATTGAGTATCACCGGATGTGGCCTTCACAAAGTCAAAATAAAACAAAAAAATTCCACTTTTATTGCAGAATAAGAAGGAAAAAGAAAGAATACATTTTCCGGAAATTACCTCATGAGTTTAGCTTACTTAGAATTAATAATTACATGCCAAAAAAGACTAAAGAATTCCAGATATTTTGCAATGATTGATCAATAATTGACTACACCAACACAAAGATCTTTCTCAGTTTTTAAGTAATATAAATGAATTATTTTCAGTATTCATAAATTACATATTTGAATTAGACAGTATCACTACCATTCACATATATGTGTTATAACTGTGCAATAATTATCACAAGCTTGTCAATAAATGATCACAGGAACTTAAGTTTAGAGAAATTAGTGACATTATGAAGGAATTACTTTTTGTTTGCTTGTTTTTGGGTCATACCCAGCCATGCTCAGGGGTTACTCCTGGCTCTAGCTCAGAAATCGTTCCTGGCAGGCTCAGGGGACCATATGGGATGCCAGGATTCGAACCACTGACATGAAGGAGTAATTTTTAAACTCTACTGTTAAAATGTTAACATCTTACACATTCTAATGCCAACTACTATGCTCTTTCCATAGTATTGGAGCACTCTACCACACTGGGAAATCATGAGTTTTGGTCCTTAGAACTACTCTGGCTGCTGTGATGATTGTAGATGTTGCTGTTATATAGCATTGTAACATTTGAAATTATTTAAAAATATCCTGACATCAATTATTTAGATACAAAAATGATTTGATCCTAATCAGGAAAGAGACTAGTTTAAATGTCAGTGCTCAGAATGTTCAATCATTGCTGATTAAAGATGTATTTTTTCAGATTTCTTGCTATATTAACACCTATAAATATTCTAGGCTGCAAAGCTCACTTCTTTTAATACAACCTAATGAAAATGGCAAATGAAGATAAAAGGCAATTTTTATTAAAAATATCAAGTTTAAAAATGACCATTTAATAATATTTACTGTCTTTAAAATGACTTAATTGATTTAAAAGCATGAATGATCAACTTCATACAGAAGTTTATTTATCTATTTCAAGAATAAGCCCAAAGAAAAGGGCTGGAGAAATATTACAGCAGGTAGTTATTAACCTTGAGCAAGGGCACTGGCCTTATGTCCTGAGCACCACTAAATAGTAATAGACAAACTACCAAATAAATAAGTAAAAATAATAAACAAAGAGAGCACATAAAATTATATATACTCTATTAAATATGGATGATACATAAGGGAATTCACATACTAGAAATAAAAATAATTGTCATGTTAAGACATGGAATGAAAATAGCTTTTTGTTGTCTTCTCTATTATCTATTTGAAAAATGTCTTTCCATTCTGTGGCTATCCAGATTCTCCAAGACACACCTTTTGTTTCCCTTGTAGGTATGACATCATGAATCTACAGTACACTGATGCTAACCGCTATGACTATGTGCATGTTGGGACCTGGCATGAGGGAGTGCTGAACATCGATGATTACAAAATCCAGATGAACAAGAGTGGAATGGTCCGATCTGTGTGCAGTGAGCCTTGCTTAAAGGGTCAAATTAAGGTAAGTCAGTAACAAAGGCATCCTTGGATGATGTCCCTGAAGATCCCTCTTGCCTGTTCATCCATAAAGAAACAGACATTTTTTCTTATTTTCTTTTTCTTAGTCAAGACTATCCAAAAAAGGAAATTCCAGGTTTACTGAATGTTACTGTGTTAAGCAAGAATTAAAAGATAAAGATTCAAAAAAGAAATAAACCACTTGAATATTGAAAATGTCATTATTTAAATTGCAATGATGATCTAATATATTTTCTTTAAAATGATTTTTTATTAAATAAACATGATTTTCAAAGTTGTTCATAATAATATTTCAGGAATACAATGTTCCACTACCAATTTCACTACCCATGTTCACTTTTCTCAACCAGTATCCTAGGTTCCCTTCCATGCTTCAGTCTTCCTTAGCAACAAATTTAAAAATATTTTTGTTTTATTTTAGGCATCTTGATTTGCAATGGTTTTTTATTAGGGTTTCAAGCGTAAAACTTTCCTGCACTCTCCATCAGGATATCTATTGCCTTTTATTCTTGTTTCAATGTTCTACTCACATATTATCCCTACACACCATCCATCCTCCATTTCTGCTGATGTGGATGATCTGGGATATTAAATACAATATAGAAAACAAGGTACTATTGTTGAGCTAAAAACTATGCATGTGACCACTTTGTATTTAACTACCAGAAGCCCTGATCCCCTGATCCTGAACACAAAATCAGGAGAGAGCCCTAAGTACTATCAGTTGTGGCTTCCAACCCTCTTAAAAGTTTTAAGCCTGAAGCCATAGCCCAAAGAAATAGTGAGCATACTTTTAATATAGGAGGACTAGGTGTAACCCCTGGTAACATATGGTCCCCTCAACAACCATAGAAATATCTCTGTTACTCCCCAAACTAGCTCCTAAGGAGCTCCTACTCAGTCAGAAGTAACTCCAGAGCCTTGTCAGGGTATAGCCCAAAAGCTACCAAAAAATGGAAAGAAACATGGATCAATCATAATGATCTGCTTACTCATAGTTCTAGCTATTGTTAAGGAAAAAAGAAGCTTAATAGTAAGCATGTAACAAATAAACAATTAACAACTAAAACAACTAAAAGAAGTTGACATGAAGTAACAGAAATACTACTTAGCATTTCTCTTCTTTCCACCAAGTCCTTTATTTTTCCTAAAATATCTATATTTGAGACAAGAGGAAGTTGCTATTACTTATTCTCAAAAGCTTACTTGAAGATTTGAAGCAAGTGAGCAACCATGATATTACTGTACACATAAAAATAAAGTAAATAAAGAGCCAATATTGGGCATTTGACTGGATGAGCTAGAAAGAATACCTGGTGAACACACAATCTCTTCATCCCATTCTATTTAAAAACCAAACTAGATGTTACACTGGGAAATGGAATGTAAGGGAGTGATTGTGAGCTGGCAGGAGTATAGATTAAGTGACCTAATAGGTCTCTCCCATCTCTAATTTTGTGTGATTCATCTCTAGGATGAATTAGGCTGTCACCTAAATGTCACCCAGCACAGCTGGGACTGGAGTCAATGCCATTTGAAACTCTGGTCTTCTAGTATTGCCAAGTCTCTCTGCCATTCTTAGGAGATACAGAACCCACCAAGGCATGCAAGTTGTCCTAAAAAGCACATAAAGAGGTCTTGAGGATTGTAGTCTTGTCACCTGTGAGTGTTGGTGTAGAAATGGGAAAAGCTTTACTCCCCTTATGATGGAAGATGGAGTGATGCATATTTGGAAGCTGCAATGTCTTTTGGCTGCAGAAAAGTCATTTTTTCTTCTTTTTTTAAAATAAAATTTATTTTATTAAAATCATTGTGATTTACAAAGTCCTTCGTAGTTGGGTTTCAGACATAAAATGAATTCGGGCTAATTCCACCGCCAGTGTCGACAGGCCTCAATTTTTCACATGTCTCTGTGACTGAAAAGATTCTCTCAAGATCTTACATAGAAGACATTTGAGTATTATCATGACATCTCATCATATAGAATGAGAATTGAAATTGTTTTGTTTGTTTTTGGGCCACACTCCTTGACACTCAGGGGTTACTCCTGGCTATGCACTCAGAAATTGCTCCTGGCTTGGGGGAGCATATGGGACACTGGGGGATCAAACCGAAGTCCGTCCTAGGCTAGAGGCATCAAGGCAGACACTACCACTTGTGCCACTGGTTGGGCCCCTGAGAATTATATCTTTTTTTAAGTTTTTTAATATAATTTTTATTTTAATCATAGTGGCTTACATATTGTTGACAATAATATTTTAGGTACATAATAACATAAAATCAGGGGAATTCCCATTACCAAATTGTCCTCCCTCCACCTCCTTTACCGTCCAACTTCCCATATCCTCTTCCCTCACCCCTGGGGCTGCTAGATAAGTGGTCCCCTCTGTGCCTGGCTTACTACTTAGTGGACTTACACCTGCTTGGTCTTGGTACCTTCCTTATTTCCCCCACCCCTAATTGGGAGGCGGGACTAGATAGTTCAAGTTATGTGGTTTTGTTTGAAGAAGAGAATAGTAATAACCTGGAGAAAAGAAAAAGAAAAAAAGGATCAAATACTCCGGAACTGGGCAGAGTCCTTTTAGAGGCTTTCATCCTTAGTTTGAGAAACGAAGGGGAAAAAGAAGGTGAAACACCACAACTGTGCAGAAAGAACTGTCAAATGAAGTATCCAGTGTGCATTCGGGAAAAAAAGGGGGGGGGTAAGCACCATATAAAAGCCATGGTATTGAGATAAAAAAAATGTGGCAGAGCACATAAGAAAAGAAAAGAAGAAAATAAATAAATATAAATGAAGACATCCACTTCTTCAATAGCCAAACCACAACAATAAAATCAACAAAAAATAGATAAGTAAATAATAATAATAATAATAATAATAATAAATAGTTTTGTGCTTTTTCCCCCTCCTGCAGATGCACAGTAAATATTGGGGTCATTCGAAAAGGAATTTCCTTTGCCTAAGTCACAGGGGTCCTCAAACTTTTTAAACAGGGGGGCAGTTCACTGTCCTTCAGACTGTTGGAGGGCCAGATTATAGTAAAAACAAAAATTATGAACAAATTTCTATGCACACTGCATATATCTTATTTAGAAGTGAAGAAACAAAATGGGAATAAATACAATATGTGGCCCACGGGCTGTAGTTTGAGGACCATTGGAAAAGATACAGGGTTTCTCCACCATTGAAGTATATTGTCATGGTATTAACTATAGACTCCTTTCGGGTTCATTTACTCTCCCCTTGGTGCTTTTGTGGTGTATGGAAGACTTCTGCTTCGTCCTGGGTGATAAAATCAGACCTCTGTATCTAGAGGTCTCGATATCTGCATGAGTCAAGGAGTTGAAATTATGAATATGTCTTTCTTTGTGGTTCTAGAAGTTCTGTTCCCTCAGTGTCGTTTTAATCTGTCTTCTGTGGTTGGCGGTCCTGGTCTTTGCGCTCATCCTAGGAAGGGGCCTGGGATAGCGTCTTTTGTTATGTTTCCAGAAGTCCCCTTCCATTGCAATAGTCTCAGACAGACCTCTGGAACTAGGGATCATAGTTGTTATGCAGGTCGTAGCTCATGCCCTAGACTAGGGCTTTTTTATTGGTCCCAGGATACATACAGTCTGGCCATGGTTCTGTCAGCCAGTCATCTATAAATCGCGATCTTAGCATTTGGATAGACCAGATGGTGACAAGTCTTATGATTTTGTCTTATCGTTAGCTGGTGAGATAGGATAACTTGCTCTTAGGTCAAGTTGTTCCCATTTTCCTCATTGTCAGGGTATCATATTAGGGCTGACACTTGTTGGTGTCCGAGAACTATTAAGAATGTCCCAGTTGGGATTTGCTTCCTGTGGCTGTTGTGAAAAAGTGTGTTATTTCTATGTCTGTGATCCAGGGTTCAAGGCTGGATGGTTGGTGTCTAATCACCTGGGGTCTAAGTTGGGTCCACGTGACATATTTTCAAGGTGGGAGATACCCCTATATTGTAAAAAAGTATGAGTTCTTATCCCTAATATATAAGAGCTTGTTTTTATATGTAAGAATTCCCCCTTTTTTAGTGTGCCTTTGCAGGGAGAAATGGTGCTACATTATATTGCTGGTGCATTTGAGGGTGGAGAGAGAAGAAAACAAAAATAGGTCACACACCCAAAAATACAAAAATAGAAATAAAAATATATGTGCTCATGTATATATATGAAGAGAAAAAAGATTTTTAAAAAATGAAGTAAAAATTAATTAAAGGAACAAGGTGATTCAAGAAAGTATCTTGCATTTGGGGAAAAGCAGGTAAAGAGGTAGTGTAATACAGGTCTTATACTTATATGGTAGTATAAGTTTCCCCATTGTCTTTTGAGATTTTCTGTGGTGTGTGGGTTCCCGGGCACCTTTTCATCTCCCAACCTAACCTTCTTGAGATTGGCAAAAATTTTGCGGCAGGGGGGAACTTGGAAGAGTTCATGCATTGGGGGATACTTGTAGAGCTGAGTCTGGTTTCAAGTAACAGTCCACTTTAGGAAGGGTTGGTAAGGAGGACCACACAGCATGCGTCAGCAGGGGAGTTGGTTGCCTTTTCTTATAGGGGGCGAGGTGTGGGTTTGACTGATTGTCCCTTCTCTTGGGTGCTGGGTACTGGCTCGCTGGGGTAGGAGGTCATTCTTGATGCCTACTGGATTAGGAACTGAGGGTGAAGAGTTTTAATAAGGTGGGGAATCTGGATGGGATTGAGGGGTGAAGGAATAGTCAGATTTTCAAAGGGGGAAAGGAGAAAGTATATGGAAGAGGCAGGAAAGAAAAGAAAATAAATTAAAAAGAAAAGGAGAGAAAAAGAAAAAAAGAAAAAGAAAATAAAACAGTAGTGAGAAGAGTAGAGAAAAGAGTGAGGGAATGCTAGTTTATTTGAATGTGTTCAATGAGTAGGGCTTGTAGTATAAGTCTGTAGGTCACAGTTGCTGCTTCGGTGGTCTGGGTGGTCATGTGCTTCAAGTCCTAAATGAAGGTATAACCTAGAGATAAAGGGTATGTTAAAGAGTTTTATTGGGACATTCTCATAGTGCAAGCTGGGTATGTTATCTTGTGTGATTGAGCCCTGAGATGCAATTTTAGTTTGTCCATGCTTTGTATCCAAGAATGCCTGTGGACAGGAAAGCTGAGAGGTTATTTTAAGTATAGAAAGATTAAGGCATTAAAACATATTTTTATGGAATGCTTCCGTTGGAGTCAGTGGTTTCCCATGGTATCCTTTACCTGTAATCCTGTAGAAGATCTCTAAAGGCTTATTATGGGTCTTTGTAAGTAGAAGGCTGATTACTTACCTGGTCTTTCTATGCTGTTGTTTCTGATGTTGCTGGGTTTTTTTGTGGTATAATGTGTAGTCAAGATTTTATGTTGTACCTCTTTCATGTGTTTTGGGCACTGCTTTCCGGTATATGTTGACTGTTACAGTGTTTGGAGTTTCTACCCTGTTAAACACTGTTATTTGATTGTTGAGTATTAGTTGTATATAAGGTGTATGTTCTAGGTGCTTCAGAATAGTGCTATCATTCTGTGTTTATCTTTCATATTCTGGCTTACTTCATTTAACATATGTTCTAGGTCCATCCACATTGCTGCAAAGTCTGTGACTGTATCATTTCTGACTGCCATGTAGTATTCCATTGTGTATAGATACCACATTTTAATGATTCATTCATCTGTGGTTGGACATCAAGGTTGGTTCCAAGACTTGGCTATTATACTGAGTGCTGAGATAAATAGTGGGGTGCACACATACTTTGGAATGAATGTCCTTCCAACTTGGGGGTAGATACCTAGGAGAGCAATTGCTGGGTCAAATGGTAGCTCAATTCTGAGTTCTTTGAGCACTCTCCAGACTGCTCTCCATAGGTGTTGGACTAGGGGGCATTCCCACCAGCAGTGGATAAGAGTGCCTTTCATGCTGCATCCCTGCCAACATAGATTGTTCCTATTATTTTTGATGTGAGCCATCCTCACTGGTGTAAGGTGGTACCCCATTGTTGTCTTAATGATGAGTGAAGGTGAGCATGTTTTCATGTGTTTGTTGGCCATCTTTTGGTCTTCCTCAGAGAAGTGCCTATTTATTTCATCTTCCCATTTTTTATGGCTTTATTTGGTTTTGAGGGACTCAACTTTCTGAGTGTTTTGTATATTCTGGATATCAGCCCTTTATCTGATATGATGGGTGAAAAGATTTTTTCCCATTCAGTTAACTGTCTTCTTGTGTTAAGTAGGGTTTCTTTTGCCATGCAGAAGCTTTTTAGTTTGATGTAGTCCCATTTGTTTATGTTTGACGCTAAAGTTCTTGCCATTCGTGCTCCATCCTTGAAGACCTTTTTGATATATAGGTCTTCAAGTGTTCCACCTATTTTATTCTCTATAAACTTTACAGATTCGGGTCTAATTTCGAGGTCTTTGATCCATTTTGAGTTGATTTTTGTGTAAGGAATGAGGTATGGGTCAATTTTGAATTTCTTACATATGGTTTTCCAGTTGTACCAACACCATTTGTTGAAAAGACTTTCTTTGTCCCATTTCAAGTTCTTGGCTCTTTTGTCAAATATCAGTTGATCACTATGGCTTTATAGTATAGCTTCAGGTTAGGTAAAGAAATGCCACCCAGTTTCCTGTTTTTTAGTATGTGTTTGGCTATCCTGGGTCTTTTGTGGTTTCAGATAAATTTTATGATTGATTGTTCTAAGTCTTTAAAGAATGATGTCTGAATTTGGATGGGGATTGCGGTAAATCTATATAGGAGTTTGGGTAGGATAGTCATTTTGACTATGTTAATTCTACCTACAAATGAGCATGGGATGTTCTTCCATTTCCCAATATCCTCTTCAATTTCTTTCTGAAGTGTTTTGAAGTTTGCCAGGTATAAGTCCTTCACTTCTCTTGTAAGGTTGATTCCTAGGTACTTGATGTTTTTTGATACTATTTTAAATGGAATTGTATTCTTTTTTTTTGTTTTTGTTTTTGGGCCACACCCGGTGATGCTCAGGGGTTACTCCTGGCTATGCGCTCAGAAGTCGCTCCTGGCTTGGGGGACCATATGGGATGCCGGGGGATCGAACCGCGGTCCTTCCAAGGCTAGCGCAGGTAAGGCAGGCACCTTACCTCCAGCGCCACCGCCCGGCCCCGGAATTGTATTCTTAATCTCTCTCTCTTCTACTTCTATTTGTATAGAGAAATGCTACTGTCTTTTGTGTATTGACTTTGTAACCAGTCACTTTGCTATATTGGTTTATTGCTTCTAGGAGTTTTACAGTGGACTCTTTAGGGTTTTCCATGTATATCATCATGTCATCTGCAAAGAGAGATAGTTTGAATTCCTCTTTCCCTATTTGAATTCCTTTGATTCCCTTCTCTTGTCTGATTGCTATTGCTAGGACTTATAAGGCTATGTTGAATAATAGTGGAGAGAGTGGATATCCTTGCCTGGTTTCTGACCTTAGTGGAAATGCTTTCAGTTTTTCACCATTAAGAATAGTGTTGGCCGTGGGCTTTTCATAGATAGCTGTAACTATCTTGAGAACGGTTCCTTCCAGACCTATTTTGCTTAGTGTTTTCAGCATGAATGGGCGTTAGATTTTGTCAAATGCCTTCTCTGCATCAATTAAGATGATCATGTGGTTTTGTCTTTTTTACTATTGATGTAGTGTATGATGTTGATTGATTTGCATATGTTGAACCATCCTTGCAGCCCTGGGATAAAATCCACTTGGTCATGGTGTATAATCTTTTTGATGTAGTGCTGGATTCGGTTCGCTAAGATTTTTTGAGTATTTTTGCATCTATGTTCATTAGTGAGATTGGTCTGTAGTTTTCTTTCCTGGTGGTATCTTTGCCCTCTTTGGGAATCAGAGTGATATTAGCCTTATAGAAGGAATTGGGATTACTGTCTTTTCAATGGTTTGAAAGAGCCTATGAATCAGTGGAAGTAATTCTTCTTGGAATGTTTGATAGAATTCACCTGTAAAACCATCTGGTCTTGGACTTTTGTTCTTGGGAAGTTTCTTAATTACTGTTTCAATTTCCTCTGAGGTGATTGGCCTGTTTAGGCTTTCTAAATCCTCCTTTTCTAGTCTTGGAAGCTGGTATTTTTCCAAGAATCTGTCACTTTCTTCTGGATTCTCTAGCCTAACTGAGTATAGTTGTTCATAATACACCCTCATGATGTGTTGGATTTCTTGGGGTTCTGTTGTAATCTCTGCCCTTTCATTTGCAATCCTGCTTTTGGGTGTTTTCCCTCTCTCTCTTTTTTTTTTTTTTGCCAGAGGTTTGTCTATCTTGTTTATTCTTTCAAAAAACCAACTCTTGGTCTCATTGATTTTCTGTATTGTTTTCTTAGTTTCTATGTTGTTTATTTCTGCTCTGGTTTTTATTATTTTCTGTCTTCTAATTGTTTTTGGTTTTTTTTTTGTTGCTGTTGTTCTAGCTCCTTCAGGTGGTCCTTTAAGCTGCTAATTTTGTCGTTTTCCTCTTTCCTGACATAGGATTGTATTGCCATGAGTTTCCCCCTGATTACTGCTTTTGCTTTGTCCCACAAGTTTTGACAAGTTGTTTCTTCATTGTCGTTTGTCTCAAGAAATGTTTTTATTTCTTTCTTGAGTACCTCTTTGATCCATCTATTTTTGAGCAGCATGTTGTTTAATCTCCAGGTGTTGGGTTTTCTCCATTGCTTCTTTTTACAGTCAATTTTGACCTCTGTTGCATAGTGATCTGACAGAGTGATTCTTATGATCCTTACCTTTGTGATTTTATGCAGCTTAGATTTGCATCCTAAGGCATGGTCTATTCTGGAGAAGGTTCCATGTGGACTTGAGAAGAATGTGTATTCTGCTTTCTGGGGGTGGAAGGCCCTATATAAGTCTATTAGTCCTAGTTCTTCTAGTTTTCATTTAGGGCTCTTATTTCTTTGTTAGTTTTCTGTCTGGTGGATCTGTCCAATGGTGATAGTGGAGTATTAATATCTCCAACTACTATCACATTTCCTTTCATATGTTTCTCTAGTTTTACAATCAGTTGCCGTACATATTGCTGGCTCTGCATTAGGTGCATAGATATTAACAAGTGTTAGCACTTCTTGGTCTAGTGTTCCCCTGATCAGTAAGTAGTGACCCTCTTTGTCTCTGATCACTTTCTTGAGGTTGAATGCAATTTGGTCTGATATCAGAATGGCCATCCCTGCTTTTTTTTTATTTTCATTGGCCTGGACAATTGATTCCCATCCTTTTATTCTAAGCCTGTGCCTATCTTGTACTTGTAGGTGTGTTTCTTGTAGGCAGCAAAAATCTGGTTTATATTTTCTAATCCAGTTCTTTATTATGTGTCTTTTAATGGGAGAGTTTAGTCCATTAACATTTAAGGAGATTATTGACAGAGTGGGCTGTTGTGTAGTTGTGTTGTTTAGGGTGGTTGTCATTACAATCAGGGGTTTGGATTGTGTAATTTGTCTCTGAGTAGGTCATTTAGGGTCAGTTTTGTTTGCGCAAATAATGCGAGTTCATTTTTTGTGAGAATGATTTTAGTCTTCCTTCCCATGTGAATGAGAGTTTCGCTGGATAGTGGACTCTAGGTTGAAAATTTCTTTCATTCAGTCATTTAAATATGTCGTTTCACTGTCTTCTTGCTTGAAGTATTTTATATGGAAGATCTGGTTTGATTCTAATGTTCCGTCCTTTGTATGTGAGGGTTTTTTTCTTCCTTATTGCTTTAAGTAGGTCGCCTTTCTCTTTGTTTTTTGCCATTTGAATTACTATGTGTCTTGGTGTTGGTTTTTTAGGGTCTATTTTGTTGGGGATTCTTTTCACCTCCTGGATTCTCAGGTGCGTCTTTCCAGAGGGTGGGAAAGTTCTCCGCTATTATTTCCCTGACTAATTGTTCTTCTCCTTTCCCTGTTTCCTCCCCTTCTGGTATACCTACAATTCTTAGATTGTTTCTTTTGTCTTTGTTCATTAAATACTGGACTTTTACTTCCAGTGCTTTACCTTCTATTTCTCTGTTGGCTTCTTTGTTGTCTTTTGTTTGCAGTTTATCTTTGAGTTGTTCTATATGATTCTTGAGCTGTGCGATTCTGCTCTTCTGGCTTTTTACGGTTGTATGTAATTCCTTTAATTCTGTTTGCATGGAGTCTTTCATATTTTGTAACAATTCTTCTTTTAGTTGGTTGATTTGTTTGTCCATGGATTTCTTGTATTCGCTGGCTAGTGTTTCTTGGCTAGTGTTACATGGCTTGCATTTCATTCCTCATGACTAATTTAAGATCTTCTTCTGTTGGGTCTGTGCATTTTGGAGGACTTGGAAATTTATTAGGGATCCTTTTCATATTCCCTGTATTCAGGGTCTTCCTTGATCTACCCATATTCCTTTGCTTATGTTGGTGTGGCTTAGAGTGCAGTGCCTTCTGAATTCAGATTACTTTTGCCACCTGCATGTTGGGGCTGGGTCCCTTCTCTGGAGTGCTGTTCCTGGTGGGTATGTTTTGAGGGTTGGCCCCTCCCCCATTCTCCAGTCAAGCCTGGCCAATCACTTCTCTTTCCTGTGAGACAGTGTAGTTTCTCTCCTGGCCAAGAGGGCGAGCCTAGATGAATCACCTCCCCCAACTGGGAGCCAGCCTGTGCTTCCTTCTTGGCCCTCTTGTCACTGCTCCTCCTGGCTCTCTGTCCCCCCAGGCTGCCTATGCCACGTTGGCTAGTTGGCGAAAGTTTTAGAGCTCCCTCTGGCTTCACTCTCTCAGGACTCAGGGTCCTCCTGGGATACCTGTTATGGTGACCCTCCGACGGCCCACTCGTGACCTTCCCGGTACCTCCTTCCCAACCTCACCGCCTCTCCAGCACTGCTTGCTGCTCCCTGGCTCCCCGGCCCATGCCTATGCTTCCCAGCACCTCCTTCCCAACCTCTCCGCCTGTCCGGCGCTGCTAAGTGTTATATCTTAACTCTTTTTACAATCCCCTCCTATGCCTCTGACCGCTTAGGATATGAATAGGGGCTCACATAACATAGGTATAGTTCTTTGTTTATTTTAAAGAATGGGTTCCTCAATTCAGAAGGAAGAGTTCATCTATTTCTATGCTATGAAATATAGACTTGTTTCTGATTTACACTCGCATTATGTCCATTACACTCGCATTATGTGGTGTTATCAAAGGAGAACCCAGAAATTAATTTTGGGTCATTACTGAGCACTTACTCTAAGTGCAAATCTCTTGGGAGTCAATTTTAGAAATACTGTGTATCCTCAGCTGGAGAGAACTATACCTGCTCTCAGAGCAGCTGGAGAGGAGGTAAGAGGGGGAAATATTTGCTTGTTTTTTTATAAGCACCATGGGAGGAATGCAAGTGAATGAAATGGAATCTCATTTGACTAGAGGTTTTTTTCACCAGACAGACATGAAAAGAAATAAAAGAGGAAAATTAATTCTTTTATTTAAAAATATAAAAAGAGAAATTTGCAGCTGTGAAAACTTACAGCCAGCCATCCCATTTTGTATTCTAGCACTTTACTGAAATCATGATAGGATGAGCTGATCAAGATAAATGAAACCAAACAAATGTTCAGTTGCACAGTATATTCCTTTGTTAAGTTGAATTTTAGTAAGATTAAGGTAACATTAAGGTAACATGGCTTACAATAGTGTTAATGTTCTTGCCTATGGTTTGAAAAGTTATTGCACCACCAAAAGCATCAAAGAGACAAAGACTTCTCTCTGTCATTGTTTTTTGTTCTTTCTGGTCCACCCCATTCCTCCTCACCCTCACAGAAACCCCTATTTGGTTGGTGGCCTGAGTTCTGTTTTCAGAATTGAAAAGTTTGTATTTACTGAACATTACCCACTCCCTCTTTTGTGTCTCTCAATTCCACCTATGAGAAAGATCATTGGCATTTCTCCTTCTCCCACTTAGTTATTTTTCTTAACAAGATAAAAGTTGTAGCTTCAGGAGAGATGTCATTGTCTTCATGGCTAAATGGTATTCCATTGTGTCTCATGCCTGTTTTGTTATCTACTCTCCCATGAGCAATACTTCTCAAGAATTGTCTCTGTTTCATTTCTTCATACATAGAATGTCTCCTGCTTCACATAACAATCTCAAAGTTCAAAGCATTTTTTCTTTACCAGCTTGAATATTTGTAATTACCGCATGCACATCAAAAGACAAATGTTTTGTCTCCCTCTAACCATTCCTTCCAGTCTAAATTTTTCCTCTCTAGAGCATATTTTACCTGCCTGTCAAAAGAATATATAAACTAAAATTTGCCTGAGAGGTTTGCAGGAATAGCTGAGCAGAACTCATATTGCTTTCTTTCTCCAAGTAACCCTAAATGTTAACTTCTGAAGGATAATGTTTTCTTTTTATTCTGGCAGCAATGAATTTTATTGTAGTTAACAAGCAACTGTAGGAATTATTCTTCAGTGATATAGGGATAGAAGGAGAAATCATGTCTATAGTCTAATATCCCCTGGAAGCAGCTGGAAAGAAACCTTGACTTCCTTCTCTTCTCCAGCCTCCAGTTAGCTCCTTTTCCCCTTTGCCACTTCTCTCCAGAGGACAGTTGCAAAGAGTCTGGTAAATGTAGTTCCCATGTACTTTTTCAATTATCTTGAATTCTTAAAGCTAAACAAGATTTAGGGTTGAATGCATTACTGGAGAAGCAAAAGTGAAGGGAGATTTGGAAATTTTGAAAATGCCACCATATTCAAAAATGCAGTTTTGAGTAGGATGTCACTTTATTCAATACTACTGTGTCCCCAAGCTCACAGAAATCTCTGGGAAGGCTATTGAATTGTTGTACTAAGAAAAAAGGATGCATATACTTTTGTCATGCTATTTTCTGTTTCCTGTGGTCAAATTTTGTTCACATAGAGTTTGAACACTTGATGCCCTACTCTTGTGCCACAGCTCTGGCACCAGTTACAGATATTTTTAATCTTTCTTAAAACAATCCCTCCCAATCAAAAAAAAACTAGCCTTTTTTAATATAAGATTTAGAGGTATAAAATATTTAAATTTGAGCTCTCTTGGCTAGAAAGTGCTAAAACTGGATTTGTAATCAGTCTAAGCCTCAGAATATGCCATATCCTTATATAGTAAACAGTCATTTATTATATAAAGTGGTATGTTGCTTACAAATGTAAACTTCACTGCTAAGATTTGTTTTCTCCATACTTTACAAGAAAATGATTAGAATTCACTTTAGAATGGAAGGAAAACATAGTCTAGAATTTGAAGAATCAATATGTATGTAGGTAATTGGAAGTGTTTGAGAGTCAGAACTTAAAATTAATTTCATTACCTTCATGTCCTTTCTTCTACAAGTCTCTTTTATTTTTCTTTCTGTCATTTTTCTTTGGTTGTTGTTGTTGTTGTTGTTTGACTACACCCAATTGTGCTTAGGGCTTAGAACTGTCTTAGATCAGGGACCTCTCTAAAAAGAGCTCAGGAGATCATATGCATACTAAGAGTAGAACTAGTGTGAGCTGCATTAAAGACAAGTGTTTTAACTCTTTGTACTTGGTACTTACCTTTCTAGTCTTTCTTATTTTTCTTTTTTCTTTTTCCATCTTAAAATTCTTGACTCTGGGAGCTGGAGTGATAATAGAACTATAGAGTATTTGCCTTGCATGAGGCTAACCTGGGTTACATCACCTGCAGCCCAGGTAGTTCCCAGAGCACTGCCAGGAAATTACCCATGACTCTGTCAGATTTGGCCAACTCCCCCAATATTCTTGACTTTGACATGGTGATCTGAAAGCTTGAAAGTTAAGAAAGAAAATGAGTGAGGTTGCTGCTACTTCTTATTCTCATCTAGTTAATCAAAACAGAATTTGGGAAAAGTTAAGTGAACATATGACATATCACATACAACTCATTTACATACACTGTATAGTCATATATTAAAACATAGGAACTTCATCTGTTAAAAGGTCCATTTTGCATACCTAATAATCTATGAGTTTTAAAATTGAGCTAATTAATTTTTACATATGTGATAAGACTGATTTTATCATTTGTTGACAATTTCTATTAGAATGACAAAGGTTTTTGTAGGGTTCCAAAGTAGAAGGACGAGACCACACAACTGGAATCACAACTGGAATCAAGTTTTTAACACCTTAATCCGTCTGCCAACAACATTCCCCAGCCTGGCCAGCCAGGGGCCATCCCCTGAAGGAGATGAGCCCTGCCTAAGGTCATGATGAGGATTATATAGGGAAGGGTTGTAGGGAGGTTCCAGCTTTCTGATGATCCTTAAAATGATTGGCTCTTGCCTAGGGGTATCTTCCTACTCCTCCCTTGTCCTTCCCTGATAGGCTACCTGGTACAGCCAGGAAGACTGAAGAGGGATCTATGGAAATAGGCTCCCAACATGTGGTCCTCACAAAATGGTGTTCCTCCCTGCTCAGAACCTAAAGAAGTCTGCCTTGTGGCTTTTCAAAATGGCACCCCTTCTTATTCAGAATTCAGGTCCCAACAGTTTTGTTTCAAGTTTCTGGGCTTGTGCATCTCAAAAGATTACTTACCAATGCTGTGGAGTGCCTTGCTCAAACTCAAACATCTCTTGGTATCACTATGAATTTTTCACTCTCCTCTCCTCCCCTCTACTCCCCTCCCCTCCTCCCCTGTCCTGTTCTCTCTTCTCCCCTCCCCTCCTTTCCCCTCTCCTCTCCCCTCCCATCTTCTCCCCTCCCTTCCCTTCCTCTCCTCTCCCTTTTCTCTTCCACTCCCTTTTCTCTTCCACTCCTTTCCCTCTCCTCTCCCTTTAAGGATCATCAGAAATATGGAACCTCCCTATATTCCTTCTCTATATAATCTTCCTCATGACCAGGTAGCTTGGGGCAGTATAATGGAAATAGGCTTGTGAAGACCATGTGGCTTATTCAGTAGTCGGCGGCAACCTTTTTTTTTCCACTGAGCCAAATCTCACCAAAACCAGGATTGAAATTTTTTTTGAGAGCCACACAGGGCGCGCACTGACAGAGGCTAGGAGCAGAGTCCTGACTCCTGGAGCAGCTGCCCGGGACACAGAAGAGCCAAATTAAAAGTCTAAAGAGCCACATGTGGCTCGCCAGCCGCAGGTCGCCGACCACTGGTATACCATATGGTCCTTACAAAATGATGTCCCTGCTCAGAACCCAAGATTCTTGCCATGTGGCCTTTACAAAACTGCATCCCTCTTTGTTCTGAATTCAGGTCCCAAAATAACCTGTTGTATTAAATTATTTAGAACTTTAACTTTGAACCATGTCTGTTGACTAATTTTAGATGAAGTTCCAATTGTTTCTGTTATTGAATAGCAGAGCACTAACAGAAGTAGAGTTTCTATGTTTTGGGAGTGACAGTAGCAGACAAGGCCCATTACCATTTTTAAAGAATATTTTTGAAGAAGAATTAGAGATGGGAGACAAAAAATATGAGGACAAAGATATTCTCAGTAACAGGTCTTTGTTCTATTTGCTCCTATGATCTGGGTTAGTCTCACAGGGAAAAGTTAAGACTAATTTGTTTCACTCCTTAAGTCTTCATCAGATGACAATGTCTGATCAGGCAGAGCTAACCTGCTCAGGCACGCAAGATTACTCCAGGACAGTCCCTATCAAAGCTGAGGCTGGAGGAAGGCAACTGGTGTTCAGAGTATAGCCTCGTATGAACAAACCCGAAGCAAGGTCCATGAGAATTAGAAAAAGAAGACTAGGTATATACGTAGGAACACAAAAATACTATACAATGATGCCTTCTGCACACCTATATTGATTGCAGTGCTATTTACAATAGCTGAAATCTGGAACAACCCAGATGCCTGACAACAGATGAGTGGCTACAGAAACTATGGTACATAACATAATGATATACTATGCAGTCAACAGGAAAAATGAAGTCATAAAGTTTTCCTATAAATGGATAACAAGGAAACTATTATGCTGAGTGAAATAAGTCAGAAGGAGATACACACAGAAAAGTCTCACTCATTTTGGGGATTTAAGAAAAATAAAAGACAGTATGGAAATAATACCCAGGGACAATAACGAGGGCTGGAAGGACCGGCCTATGACATGACACTTACCACAAAGTACACTAACAACTATCATGACAATGGTAGTGAGAGAAATAAATGCCTGTCTTGAGTACCAGCAGGGGTTGGGGGAGAAAGGAGATGGGGGCATTGATGGTGGGAAGGGCAGATGCTGTTAACAGACAAAAGTACCTATCTAATGCTAATCAAGCCTCAGTGTACCTTTACATCTCAAAAAGGAAGAGGAAACCAAGGCAAAGTCTCTGTGGCTAGTCTTCATCCTGGAGAGATGGCAGACAAAAGATTGAATTCAGGACCCTCAACAGCAAAGCTTTCTTTGCTGATGTCTGAGGTCAGGTAATTCAAATTAAGAGTCCTTAAATCATCTCTTTCTTTCACTCTCCTCGGACTATCAGCTCTCTAGCTAAATTTATTTCTTCAATGTCTTTATATACAACAAACTGGTACAAACATCAAGGAGGCACTCGCTGTCAGGCTATACAAATCCAGAGTGGGATTGCCCAAGTTCTTAAATGGTGAAGGTTCTTTATTAAAACTTGTTTTACTTTCTTATCTGCCATTCACCCTTTTCCACTTTAATGCTTTTAAGTTTCTGAAAGCCCTGATCTAGAGGTTCAGCTCACCAAGGACAGGGAAGCTATTTTGATGGCTCACTGTCACTAGTATTGAAACATTGCCTGGCATATTGTGGAAGCTCTATGTGTATTTTGTATTTTCTAAGTGAACCAAGATAAATATGAACACATTCGTTATTTCTGTATCTGTATTTTGTTACTGCCTATTAGCCTGTTAACCTTAAAGACAAGATCTTTCGTTTATTTATCCCCACACATCTTATCTGCTATAATAAGTTATTAGATGAAAATTGGTCGCATATATATGAGGCAGTCTCTGAGATATAATTTTGGTTCTCAGCATGACAGATCTTCTCCCTGGTAGCTATTATTACAGCAGGAGCCAACATCTATTTCTTAGAAATAGCAGGAAATAACAGGCCTGTGATTTACCTAGCGTACTGATTCCCTTTGAAGATGCTCACTGGTCAAAAAAATGCACATATTTAGCTCCCTCTTTACGAAAAATTATTGAATTAGGGGCTAGAGCAATAGTACAACTTGTAAGGCTTTTATCTTTCATATTACTGACCAGATTTGATCCTTAGCATCCATATGGTTCCCTTGAGCCTGCCAGGAATTATTTCTGTGCACAGAGCAAGGAATAATTCCTGACCACTTAGTTGTGCCCCCCCCAATAAAAGCAAATTATTCAATCTCTATAAAATACCGTTACAAAATTATTCTTGATTAAATTTCAGGTGTACAATGATCAAGTACTAATTCCTTCACTAGTGTTCCCCTCCCTCCACCAGTGTCCCCAGTTTCCCTACCACCCAAGGTTGCCTCTAAGACAGACAATTTTCTTTTTTCTTTTTTTCTTTTTTCCTTTAAGGCATTGTGGTTTGCAATGCTATCACCCACCGCCACCAAAAGTATATTACTTAACCTCCTTTCAGGAACCAGTTCTCACCCAAATTGACCACTCCCCTATCCTTGTTGCAGCAGTTCCTTCCCTGTTCTAAGCTCCCTCCCACCCACTGTGGCAAGTTTCTTTAAAAGAACCAGTTCTCTTGCCTTTTGTTAAAATTGTTTTTGCGATTTATTTTTGGGAAATTCTGTATAAAGTGCCAGCAGATAGCCAATGGAGATATATATAGTAGCAAACATTTTATTCCTATAATTGCTATTGATTTTCCAAAGAAATTACAATGTAGAGATTTCTTGAAAGCATCACTTTAATTTTTGTTCTTTTCTCTTAGAAGGGTCTCTTTAATTTTCTCTTTTTTTTTCAATTTTTCTTATTTTTTAATCTCTTAGAATCTTCTTTTCCATTGATTCTACTTAGTTTATATGCCATATTATTTACCTCCTTACTTCCATATCCAAGATTAGGTAACTAAGATATGCCATAAACTGTGCTAGAAAATGATTGCAAAAAAAAAAAGTTACATATGGTTCATTCTTCTGAGAAGCGTATGGTGTTGCTAGAGAGAAACATCAACAATTGGAACTCATGTATGAGGTATTATGGAGCAAAGGAAGCTAGGACTGACTGGATCGCTGTGTGTCTTTCTTAGAAAAAGCCTGATGTCTTTCTTCTGTTTATTCCTTATGATATTTCTCTATGAATAATTTTTTCTTTTTTCTTTGTTTCCTTTATTTATCACTACTTTTCTTTCACTATATTTTTATGCTATTACTTTTCCTTTTTTTAAACAATATAATTTAAATTTTCTTTTTAAATTACTCTAGAAACAGCCACAATAGTCATCTTCTTATGCTATAAAGATTTATAGATTCCTATAGCATCTGTCATTGAACCATTGCATTGTATATAGTATCAGGTGATCTGATTTTGCTAACAATAATCCTAAACCATGTATATATAAATATATATATACATAAAATGCAAAAAAATTCCAAAGAGGTTCTGTGATTTGGCAAACTTTGTTTTTCAAAGATAAAAAGATAAAAGATAAAAACTACTATCATGACCTAGATGTCATAAAGTGTTTTATTATGACAACAATAAAGGAATATTTTATTTATTTATTGAGTGCATATTGCAAGCAAACTAAATATGAAGAATTATTAAAATATGACATTGGTGATATTCTAATATAATCATAAATAAGAGACAATATAAAAGATTAAAATAAACTGCAACTTAATCAAATCTACCTACTACATATGTGAAAGAATTTAGAGGACAAAAGCTAACTTGTGATAATAAAATACAATTAATATTTTAATTATCAGGAAGTTTCAATTAAAATGCATCCAAAGGCCTCTGCTCCAAATATAGATTTTTTTTATTGTTTTTTTTTTGTTGTTGTTATTTGGGACACACCTGGCTGTGCTTAGAGGTTATTCCTGGTTCTGCATTCAGAAATTATTCTTGGCAGGCTCAGAGAACCATATGGGATGCCAGGAATCAAACCTGGGCTTGTCCTGTACTGCTGTGTGGAAAGCAAATGCCCTATTGCTGCACTATTGCTCTGGCCCCACTCAAATATAGTTCTTATGTAGAAGTTATTTCATCTTGAAAGTAGTGATATTAATAAATGGAGAAAATAATGAATTATAAATTAAATATAATATCCTTGTATTTAATATGTATTTATATGTTAGATTATTAAAAATAACACATGTACTTACACACGCACCTCCATATAAATGCTTGGTCTCATCTGTTTTCTACATAGCTTATAGCATTTTTTGCAAAAAGTAGATGGAAAACATCTTAAATGCTGTCTCGATACTATTTGAAATCTCATAAAACAGAGTTATAAAGATGTTGTGAGAATATAAAGTAATTATACTAAAATCCTGTCCTTTCTTATTTTGAATGACTTACACAAGAAATAGCAGGTTAATAAACAAAGACCAGAGGCATTTAGTTTATGAGATACTAGTGTCCCATACACAATTAAAAATTAAAAATTAAATTTAATTCTTACTCAATGATCATATTGTGTGTTCTTGGTATGCTTTTCTATACCTTGAAAGATATAACCCATGAACTATGCAAGCATGGCTAGGAACTTACAGTCATTCCTGCCTAGAAAACTACATATCCATTTCTCTGAAGAGAAAAAAAAAGACAAAGAAGGGATTATAAATTATAAAATTTATAATGATTTATTACATGTTATATGTAATATAATATAATATATTATAATAATTTATTATAAATTATAAAATTATAAAAGCTGAGTGTGCAGGGATAACAATCAGAGAAAAATGACAAATTCTGAGTTATACGTGGTCTTACAAAAGTACATGCATTCAGTGACTTAATAAACGAGAAGTAATGAAAATTATCCTCATTTGAGCAGTGCTGATTTTAGTGATTTATTAACATATTTATTCATTTATTCACTCATTCAAAACTTTTGTTGGTTTTATGCCACACCAGTGGTGTTCAGGGATTACTCCTGGATCTTGTTCAAAGATTACTCTTGGTAGTGCTCAGGGGACCATAAAGGGTGCTAAGAATTGAACTGTGAATTAAAGTGCAAGGCAAGCACCCTACTCACACTTCTAGTTCAAGAGGCCCCATTCAAAATTAATTAGAATTACTTATTAAGGCATCATTAATTAATTTTATTTTGTTCATATTATAGAGCAAATTATTATTTTGCATTTAATTTCTCATGTCTGTTTTAAATATAGATGTAAATTTTTCAAGACTTAATTTGACCCTACTATCTAAAATTAGACAGTAAAAGAAATAAAAATGTTTTATTATTTCAAAATTAAAGATGGAAAAGAAGGGGCCGGGCGGTGGCGCTGGAGGTAAGGTGCCTGCCTTGCCTGCGCTAGCCTAGGACGGACCGCGGTTCGATCCCCCGGCGCCCCATATGGTCCCCCAAGAAGCCAGGAGCAACTTCTGAGCGCATAGCCAGGAGTAACCCCTGAGCGTCACAGGGTGTGCCCCCCCCCCAAAAAAAAAAAGATGGAAAAGAAAACCCTTTTATTCTCAAGGTACTGTCATTTTTCTGTGCATTTCAAAGTAGTGATATAAATTTCAAACTGATCTGTGAGAAGTTAATTTTATTGCTTGAAGTATAGTCTTTGTGTGATTTTAATCCATGGAAATATTTACAGGTGAATTTCTGTCCTTGCAAATGGGAAATAATGTGTTGGGAGGAAATTCTACTTCTTGTCACAAGGGAAAAACTTGGTGCAGGTTTTGTTTTCAGTTGTAAATAACTAGAAAACTAGATATAATATATGAAATAGCTGTGTTTAAGCTCTAGAAATCACTGGAGATCTTGATTCCAGAGAATTGAGGAAAACAAAAAAGTTAAAGTCTAAAATAACTCAAACTTTCTGAATATTGTCCAGTGAGAACACAGAGCTTAACCATTTGGTAACAAAAGCTAGAAGAGCCCTAAGAATTAGTACAGGGTTTAAAGCGGGGTCTCAAACTCACGGCCTGCGGGCTGTTTGCGGCCCTCCGTACATTTTGTGGCCCGCGGCCGGCCTTCAAATATCGCAGTATTCGCGATTATTCACTTACTGAATAATCGCAATAAAAATCGCATTAGTAAGAAAAAAAAATCTCATTAAACATTCGCATACCCCAGCAGTTCCGTTCGGGGTATGCAAATGTTTAATGGAATTTTTTTTTGCAATTTTTTCTTACTAATGCGATTTTTTATTGCGAATATTCGGTAAGCGAAATTCCTTATGCGGCCCTGCCTCACCTCGACTTTGCCTCCTGTGACCCCCAGGTAAATTGAGTTTGAGACCCCTGGTTTAAAGTGTTTGTTTTGCATATGACTGACCTAGTTGAATCCCTCACACTATATTATGTCTGCTATTTGAACATCTGGAGTGATCCCTGAGTGCAGAGCCAGGAGTAAGGCAAGTGTACCAGGTACAGACACACACACTAACCAAAATTTTAAAAAGGGGAAATGAAAGTTAATTTACTATATTCTAGCCCAAATAGCTAGAAGTTGTAAAATAATAAGGGAATAAAATACCCATACAAAAAATATTCCAGAAGCTATTATGTGTTCCTTTGAGTATCTGACCAATCTACATATGAATAGAAGAGAATTTGGAAGGACTCATACGGTGTCATACAAAAGGCCCATAAACATGGGGGGATTCTATTTAGTACATAGAATTAAATAGAACTCTCAAAGGATTTGTATATCAATAATAGAAAATATTTCTTGAGTAGACATTATTCCAGTCTGTCCCTGAGAACCAAAGCAAGGCTCAATCTGAGCCAAAGGAAATTAATTGGTGGCCAGACAAAATCAAATAAGTCTTCAAGAATAAAAATGAAAGGAGGAACGAATTCAACACAATATGTATATAATGTCTAGTATCTGGTAAAAAGTTTTAGACTTGAGACAAAGCAAGAAAAATGTGACACATGACCAGAAGGAAAATCAAACAATAGAAACAATTTGAAACTACATGATGGGTGGAATTAGCAGTTAAGATATTAAAATAAGGGGCCAGAGAGGTGGCGCTAGAGATAAGGTGTCTGCCTTGCAAGCGCTAGCCAAGGAAGGACCTAGGTTTGATCCCCAGGTGTCCCATATGGTCCCCCCAAGTCAGGGGCAATTTCTGAGCGCTTAGCCAGGAATAACCCCTGAGCATCAAACGGATGTGCCCCCCCAAAAAAAAACAAAAAAACAAAAAAAAGATATTAAAATAAATACGCACTATAAACACACATAAATGGATTTAACAGAAGATATGAATGTCGAGAGAAGTCAACTGAAAATATATACCATAACAAAATGTAACTTCTACAGTGAGCAATAGAAATATAAGGAAAATGAAATTGATATACATATTCCTAATTGTGCGTGGGAGTGTTGTGGAAATTGAATTGAATTTATTTTATTTTTTAATAACATATTTATTTAGGTACCATGATTACAAACATGTTTGTAGTTGGGTTTCAGTTATAGAAAAGAACAACCCCTTCACTGTGCAGCCTTGGAGATTGTATTTAGATGAGGTCTTACATGAGTTAGACATGTATTCTACTACTTCACCTACACACCAGTCCTAGAAATGATATTTTAAAGTAAGAAATAGCAAAACATTGGACATTGTATTAAATGAGTTTGCTTAAAAACATTTCAATATAAAATAAGTGAGGTATCTATATACTACATATGAGTGAAATGAGACATTTCACTTACATTTTTTACAGAAAACTTGATTAATTTACTGGTTGAAGTTTTTACCCAGATGTGTTCAATGCTTACTCCTGAATCAGTGCTCAGGGATACTCAGAGACCATATGCAGTTCTGGAATTCAACCAGGGTTACCCACATGGAAGGCAAGAGCCTTAAATATACTATTGCTTGCCCCCTTTCTAAAGATCAAGAAAGAATTCAGGAGAGGCTTAACTGAGGAATTAGCACTCATGAAAGTCTATAATTTCTCTGATTTCTGTCATCTGAGAGCTGGAAAATGAGTCTCTCCATATGACTCCATGAGTATCCTTAAAATATTGTATCTGGCTTAAACCAGCTGCAAGAGTCTAAGGTAGAGGTCACTATGTATTTTATGGCCTCATACTGAATAGATATCACACACACCATGTTCTAATGGTCACACAGTCCAACTCTAAAGCAATGTGGTTGGAGATGACAAAGGGCATACATTTTAGAGGGTGTAAATTGTTGAAGGCCACTTTCAATCAGCTAGAACAAAGATTCAAATCATTGAAAAGATGTATAGGTTCATGCATTAGATGGCAAAACATCACAAAGCTGTTAGCTCTAAAAGGACATATGATATTAATATTTTATCAACAGTTTGAGAGGTAATCTTATTTTGCCATAAGAAACCAAGATTCAATAGAATATTGTCTTCACTAGTTTATTGTTTTTAATTACTGGCTTAGATTTGTATTAACTTGATGTTAAATAAGTCTGTGCCTTTCTTTAATTTCATCAGTCATCATGTCCAATTTCTTCATAAATTCTAGATAGGAATGCTTAGAAGGAAACATTTCATACCAACATGATAAATATTTCTTTTTTTAAGCATAAAAGTTTTTTATTAATATTTCTATTTAAACACCTTGATTACAAACATAATTGTAGTTGGCATCAGTTGTTAAGACAGCATAGTCAAAGATATTTTCTTTCTATCTATGACAATATTACAGATAGCTTTGCTTTATTTATCTATTGTTTGTTTTAAAACCGCTCTCAGAGGTGCTCAAGTTTTACTCTTGACCCTGCTTAGGAATCATTCCCAGCTCAAGAAATGATATACAATGTTGGAGACCCAAGCATGGCACGCACCTTACTTGTGAACTATCTCTTTAGTCCCCACACCTTTGTTTTAATCTAAAATTATTACCTTTAAAGTAAATCTTTGAATTTTTAAAACTGCAAGTTTCTACAAAGTCATTGTCACCATAATTGTCATTTCATTATAA
This sequence comes from Suncus etruscus, assembly GCF_024139225.1. Lineage (NCBI taxonomy): Eukaryota > Metazoa > Chordata > Mammalia > Eulipotyphla > Soricidae > Suncus > Suncus etruscus. Next base: position 15,691,899 of record NC_064862.1, read on the forward strand.
TATAAAATCAAATAAGTCATTTGGTAGTTCTCACCAGGGCAATACTGATAGCAAAATATTGGATTTTTGTACCCTATCAGAACGAGCCCTTCCTGGTGCTTCCCAGGAGTGCTCACAGTCTCCACTAAATTGGCTATTTGCTGGGGGCTGAGTTCCAACCCAGGGGGATGAGTAGACATCCTGTCATTCAAATATTTGGTAATCTGATATAAATCTTCCCAAAGTTGTTTTCTTAAGATATTTGTACTTACTTTCTTTGAGTCAGCAGAGACAACATTACTGGAGCTCTTAGCAATGGAGACAGCCCTGACAGGAATGAGAAAGCCACCCAGACCTCACCATCCTGATAACCCCCAGGTCTGTTCATAGCAAAAATGTCTTCCTTCTAAAGAATCCTGCAACATCATTCACTAGGGATTTTGTAGCTGTGTCACTCCCACAAGTCTAATCAGTGAATATTTGCCTTATGTCTGTGTTAGACACATCCAAATTTTTAGATGGATGTTGAAGAAGACTGTAAAGTTACTCTCTTGATTTTTCACTCAACTGCTAGATCTGAGAAAACATACAAAAAGTACATTAAACTCTACCTCTGTGAGAAAAGAAAATAAAGAAAATAGACATTGACATTTCACTTGACCCAGTTTTATATACATTAACTCTTAAATTCACCCCCAAGGAAAAAGTATCACTTACACCCCATTTGGCAAGTGCAAAAACTGAAGAACAAAGAATCTGCTTAGTCACTTCATACTGAGTGGCACAGTGCCCATTGAGCACCACAGCAGGCTCTTTTCCTTGCCACTCACATTGCTGCATTTTAAAAATTAGGACAACACAACCTATTGTTACTCATTAATTCCTTATTTACTTACTAAAAATTGCGAGAATGTCCTCGAACTTCAAAGTAAAGATAATCTCCAAATATAAAGGAAAATGTTCTTGCAATAAAAGTTCATAAATACCTCTGAGTTTCTCCGCATTATAATTGCTGTGAAACTAGTAAAATTGGTGGAAGTGAAGTGCTATTTACATTCCATGGTATGATTTTTTTCTATTAAAATAAACCTATTAGAAAAAAATAACTAAATGAGGCAGAAAGAGGGAAATAAAATAATTGAAGACACATTAAGGGACTTACAGAGTACTATCAGGAGCTTATTCAGGTACAATTGAAGATTCAAAAGTATGAGGAAGAAACCAGAAAAATATAATTCTAAGAAATGACTAAAAAGTCATATGTAATGAATTATAAACTCAAATACTAAAAACTCAATAAATTCCAAGGAAGATGAACTCAAATAAGACATAATAATGAAATTGGTTTTTAAAAGATAAAATGAAAATCTTAATATTAGCCATAAAGTCAGCTTCGCACAGTGATACAAAATGAGAATTGCTTTTAAGCTTTTCATCAAAAATTATGTGTGAGGAAAGAAAGAATGGCATATTAAAAGTGCTAAAAAAATAAAAAATGAACCTAGAAATCTATTCCAAGGCCAATGGAATGATATGAGGTATTGAATGAAAATAAACTTTGTCATGAAATTTCCCATGTCAAATGAAACACTTTTGCAAAATTAAGTAAAGTTGAACTCTAAAGTTCAAAGGCTAAAACAATTTGAAAGAAGCAATGATTCTTAGATCAGCACTGCAACAAATGATCAAGAACTTTGTTTGGTCAGAGGAAGGGTAACAGATACTTGAGTTTAATAGAAAGATAAACAATAGATTGTATATAATGTGTTGGAAAATATTTATTTAAAATGGGCTAAAGACTTGACTATGACTGAAGCCTTAAAAGACTGAACACAAAAGTACTTTGCTCTTGATTTGAGAATGTTAGTTCAACAAAGTAAGTAAAAAAATTATAAAAGTGACACTATTTGAAATCAAAAGCCTCTTGTGCAGAGAAAAACATTGCACACAATAGTAATTCAGGGCTCAGGGACTTACCATGAGGGTCAGGGATGAATAGCTTTCAGGCACAATATTCCTATTAGAATCTCTAGCTCTTCATGGTTGCATGATTACTTTAGGGCAGTGGTCGGCAATCTGCGGCTCGCGAGCCACATGTGGCTCTTTACACTTTTAATTTGGCTCTTCTGTGTGCCAGGCGGCCACTCCAGGAGTCAGGACTGTGCTCCTAGCCTCTGTCAGTGCGCGCCCTGTATGGCTCTCAAAATAAATTTCAATCGTGCTTTTGGCGAGATTTGGCTCAGTTGAAAAAAAAAAAAAGGTTTTCAATCACTGCCTTAGGGTATTGTTATGATGGCCCCCAACAGTGCAGATTCCTAACAGCGCAGCATTGTCAGGTGCTAACATTGAACCATCTAAGTTGGTTGACCAAATATTTCAGCAAGATGTGCCCCAGGCCCCCTGATGATATTTTGGACATTCCTCCCATATAAAAATGCAAACACTGGACAAGTTATTTGCAACTCACTCAATGACTGATTAAGTAAATATCCAACTATATATTTAAAACACTCAAACAACTCAACAACAAAACAAAGCAAAACAAGGGAATAATTTAATGTTTAAAAATGAAGAGATTTTAATAGATACTTCCCTGAAGAGAAGAATATGATATTCTTCATTATTAAGAAAATTCAAGTTGAAAACCACAATTAAATGTAATCTACCACCAGAAAGAATGATCTTTATTTTAAAGACTTAAGACAATAAGTGTTGATTGTGATAGGAACAAAAAGAAGCCCTGTGTGTTGGTAGCAAACTGGCAAATTCTCGTATCTACTGTAGACATCAATAAGAAAGGTCCTCAAAGAATTAGGACTGCAATTTAGTCAGCAATTCTACTCATAGCTATTTAATGCAAATAACATAAGCATTATCTTAAAAAGATATGTGTGTCCTTATCTTCATTGCTGCACTATTATTTACAATAATCAAGACAACTGAAGTGCCATTCAACCATGATTGATTTTTTAAATTTATTTTTATTTTTTATTTATTTTTGTTATTTTATTTTATTTTTAAATAATTTTTATTGTTACAAAGTTAATTACAAATTGTTCACAGTAATATTTAAGGAACATAATGACTTTGAATCAGGGGCGTTGCCAATACCTGTGTTGTCCTCCCTCCCAGCATGCATGCATCCCAAATTCCCCTCCTTTACCCCCCCTCCCCGGACTGCTAGTATAACTGATCCCCTCTGTGTATAACTTGTAGATTGGGTATTGATTTTGTTGTCATTGACTTTGGATTTGGTGCTTAAGTCTGGTCATTTTTTATTTCTAGTCAATGTTCATATGACTGTTTGGTCCTGGTACCACCTATTTTTCTTCACTCAATTTATGAGGAAGAACAAGATGATTCAAGTTATGTGGTTCTGTTTGAAAAAAAATGAAAAGAAAACAGAAGAGAGAAAAACAAACAAACAAACAAACAAAAAACAGGGACTATCCATATAGAGGTTATAAATATCAATTTAAAAGAAAGGGAAAAAAGAAAAGCATAACAAAAAAAACCAAAAAATACAAAACAACAACAACAAAACCCAAAAATCAAACAAGACACTGAATCCAGTGACTAATAAGTACCTCCTCCTCCTCCTCCTCCTCCTCCTTCTTCTTCTTCTTCTTCTTCTTCTTCTTCTTCTTCTTCTTCTTCTTCTTCTTCTTCTTCTTCTTCTTCTTCATCAATTCAATCTATGTTTAATAAAACCCTCATTGTTAGTTTCTCTTTAGGAAAGGCTGTAGGACCATATGGGTTCCAGAAATCGAACCAAGTTCCTCCCGGGTCTGTAGGCCGCATGAAGTCAAACACCCTATCTCTGTGCTGTCTTTCTAGCCCCGTAATTGATTAAAAAAAGAAGCTGAGGGGTTATTTTATATATGGTATAATTAAGGCATTAAAACATATTGTTAGTAACCACTGCAACTGGAGTCTCTAGCTTCCAATCATATTCTTCACCTGGGTCTATGGATAAGATGCAACAGACAATACTACATAGGGTAGTCACCTCACTAACATATTGCTTAGTACTCTAGATGTGAACACTATGTACATCCTAAAATACTCTAGCCATGATTTAACCCTAAAACCTTCATTTAGCCAGGGTTACACCATCAGTGATGAAGTGCCTAGAAATTTGGAAAATCTTCCAACTCTAATGTACTAACCCTGTTTTTTTAACTTATTTTTACTGTATTTACTTATTTTTCTTTTATCTTCTCCCTTACCTTTTGTTCTCTCTTTCTCTCTTTCCTAAGCTATATCTAAGCTAATTATCTTTTTTTTTGTTTGTTTGTTTTTTGTTTGTTTTTTTTTTGGGCCACACCCATTTGACGCTCAGGGGTTACTCCTGGCTATGTGCTCAGGAATCGCCCCTGGCTTGGGGGGACCATATGGGACGCCGGGGGATCGAACCGCGATCCTTCCTTGGCTAGCGCTTGCAAGGCAGGCACCTTACCTCCAGCGCCACCTACCCGGCCCCTAAGCTAATTATCTTAATTCAACCATTTCTTAAGAGCTCAGACCCATCCTATGAGGGTCAGACCTCTAACAACAACTGAAGAATAAATCACTAATGTATGTCTTTATTTTTGTTTTTCAAAAACTTTATTGATTGATTGATTAATTGATTAGTTGTTGGGCCACACCTAGCAGTGCTCAGGGGTTACTCCTGGCTCTGCACTCAGAAATTGCCCTGGTAGGTAGGCTATGGAACCAAATGGGTTCAGGGAATTGAACCGAGTCCCTCCCCGGTCTGTACGGTGCATGCAAGTTAAATGCCCTATCTCTGTACTAGCTCTCTGGTCATATAATTTTTTTTTGAAAAGCATTTTTACTGATTGATTGATTGATTGGTCGGTTGGCTTTTGGGCTACACCAAGTTATGCTCAGGGTGCTAATCCTAGCTCTGGGCTCAGAAGTCCTGGCAGGCTCGGGGACCATATGGGATTACAGGAATCACATCCAGGTCCCTTCTGGATTGTCCAACTGCCAGACAAATGCCCTACCACTGTGCTATCTCTTTGGCTCTAATCATGACTGGATTTTTAAAGTGTAGAGTGTATGTATGCACAATGAAATCCTACTTAGATATTATTTATTTTTTATTTTCAGGCCACATCAGCAGTGCTCAGGGCTTGCTCTTGTCTCTGAGCTCAGGGATCACTCCTGATAAATTTGGGTTACCAGATAGGATGCTGAGGATTTAATTCAGGTTGGCCATTTGCAAGGCAAATTCCCCACTGTGCTATCACACTATCACTACTTAACTATTGCTCCTGCCCCTCAGATATTTTTTTTCCTGATTAAATTCTGTTTTTTTTTTAATATAATTTTTATTTTGATCATAGTGGCTTACATATTGTTGACAATAATATTTTAGGTACATATTTACATAAAATCAGGGGGGATTCCCATCCCCAAATTGTCCTCCCTACACCTCCGTTTTTGTCTTACCTCCCTTTTCCTCTTCCCTCACCCCCAGGGCGGCTAGAATATGTGGTCCCCTCTGTCTCTAACCAACTACTTAGTAGTCTTGCATCAGTTTGGTCTTGATGCCTCCCTTATTTCCCCCTCTAAGTAGGGGCAGGGGTAGCTAGTTCAAGTTGCGTGATTTTGCCTGAAAAAGAGAAAATAAATAAACTGGGGTAAGAGTTTAATACCCCGAAAATGGGCAGAATCCTTCTAGAGGTTCTCATCATCGATTTGGGAAATGAAGGAGAAAAAGAAGTTGAAACACTCCACCAGTACCAAAAGAAGTGTCAAATATCCAGTGAGGACTCCAGCTATAACGATAAGCACCACAAAAAAAAAAACAGATAAAAAACAAAACAAAACAAACAAAAAACAAACACAAACAAACAAAAAACACGCCGTGGTCTTGAAATAAGAAACATGGCATAGCACATAACGAAAGAAAAGAAAGGAAGAGAAAAAAAATAAGAATAATTGGGGACAACAATTTCAATAATCACATCCAAACTGAGAAATCGACCAAAATAGCTAGGTAAATAAAAATAATAATAACAATAATAAATGAAGGTAAGATATATATATATATATATATATATATATATATATATATATATATATATATATAAATAACCAAGGTTCTGTGTTTTTTGTATTTTTTTTCCCTCCTGCCCTGGCACAGTAAATATTGGGGTCATTCGAAAAGGAATTCACTTGCCCTATGAGATATGGGGTTTCTCCGTCCTTGGAGTATACTGTCATGGGATCAGCTCTAGTCTTTGCTCAGGATCATTACTCTCCCGGTTGTGTTTTTTTTTTTTTTTTTTTTTTTTGGTGTGTGGAAGGCTTCTGCTCTGTCCAGTGTGATACAGTCAGAGCTCTGTGTTTAGAGCTCTCAGTATCTGTATATATCCTGAGGTGGGACTTATGGTGAAGTCAGTCTTTGTGAATCTAGAGATTCTGTTACCTCAGTGCCATTTTAATCCATCTTCTGTGGTTGGTGATCTTGGTCTTTGCGCTGAACCTAGGAAGGCATCTAGGATAGCATCTTTCTTTGTTCTTCCAGAAGCCCCTTTCCGTTACAATTGTCTCTGCCGGACCTTTGGAACTGGGGATCATGTTTATTGTGCAGGTCTTAGTTCAAACCCTAGACTAGCGCTTTTATGTTGGTCCCAAGATGTATATGGTCTGGTCGTGGTTCTAGCAGCCAGTCATCTGTAAATCACGATCTTGGCTTTTGTATCTACCAAAGGGTGCCACGTCTTCTGGTTTTGTCTTGTCGTTAGCTGGTAAGGTAGGCTAAACTGTTCTAAGGTCAAGTTGTTCACATTTTCCTCATTGTCGGGATATCATGTTAGAGCTGGCCCTTGTTGTTGACCCTGCAGTATTAAGGCTGTCCCAGATGGAGTTTGTTTCTTGCAGCTGTTGTGAAGAGCTGTGCCATTTCTATGTCTGGGATCCAGAGTTCAAGGCTGGATGGATGATATCTAATCACCTGAGGTCTAAGTTGATTCCACATGACATATTTTCAAGGTTGGAGATATCCCTGTATTGTAAACAACTATGAGTTCCTATCTCTAGTAGATAAGAGCTCTTCTTTTTTTTTTTTAAATATGTAAGATTTCCCCTTTATTTAGTGTGCCTTTGCAGGGGGAAGTGGTGCTCCATTATATGTCGGAGTATTTGGGGTTGACAGAGTGGATAACATAAATAGGTCACATACCCAAAAACGATTAAAAAAAAAAAGGAAATAAAAGTGTATGTGCCCACAAATGTATATGTAGGGCAAACATTTAAATAAATAAATAAATTTAAAAAAAAAAGAAATAAAATGAGTTAGCGAAGTTTTTAAAGGACCAAAGTGGTGCAAAAGACTACTTTGCATTTGGGGGAGAACAGGTAAAGAGGTGGTGTATTACAGGTCTTATGCCTATGTTGGAAGTACAGTTTTCCCATTGTCTTTTGGATTTTACTTGTGGTGTGTGGGTTCCCAGGCATCTTCCAATCACACCCCCTGACCCTCTTCAGATTGGTAAAAATTTGCAGCAGGGAGGTCTTGGAAGAGTTCTTGCATTGGGGGTACTATTGGACCTAAGTCCGGTTTCAAGAAACAGTCCACCTTAGGGGGAGTTGGTAGGGAGGGTCTCGCAGCATGAGTCCACAGGGGAGTTGGCTGTCTTTTCTTGCAGGAGACGAGGTGTGGGTTCGGCTGGGTGTCCCCTCGCCTGGGTGCTGGGTACTGGTTCATTGGGTAGGAGGTCGATCTTGATGCCTAAAAGATTAAGGACTGGCCCCTCAGATATTTTTGAAAGAGGAAACTTTGTTATTTGTTACAAAATAGGTGAATCTTTAAGTGTTCATGCTAAGTAAAATTAGTCAGAAGAGAGATAACTATTATATGATTTAACTTTTGTGTGCAGCATAAATAAAACAAATTAATAAACTGCATAATAGAAGCATCTGCCAGGATTGACAACAAAGGGAGGTTAGCAGAAGAAAAAGGCAAGAGGGAGAATGGGAGAAATAAGAGAAAATGAACACTTGCATGCATGTTCTAATTAGATCTTCTGATTTTGAGAATGGACAATAGAGTATTACAAATATTTTTGAAGTGCAAAGCTGCGTTGGTAAAATACATATATAAACCAAGCATACATATATATGAAATATGTAAATGCTTTTTTATTTAAAATATTACACTAAAAGCAAAAATTCATGGGGGGTTATTAAGTATATATAAATAAAGTGTATTAAAACAAGAATAGGATTAGAACATGAAATGTGATAATGCTTCTTGAGAATACTAGCTTCGGCAGTACATATACTATCATTGGAATGTTGCTTGAGGATCTTATATATGATTTCATATATTTGAACTTAGACTATATAGGCATAATGCTACATTTTGTCCATTCATTTTTATATAATATCTTTATTTAAGCACCATGATTACAAGCATGTTTGTAGTTGGGTTTCAGTCATAAAACAAACATCCCTTCACCAGTGCAACATTCTCACCTGAGCAACCAGTATGCCAGGGTTAAAGATAAAAGAAAAAACTAAATAATTCTCAGGTAATCCAAAAGAAAAAAATAGTAAGATAATGAAACAAAGACTAGATTGTGGAGAGGTAGAAAAACTTGTAAAGGGATGATTGAACCATACTCAAACACCTGAAAGATTAGAATGAATGTAAGTGTTCAAAATAACTTAATAAAAGAAATGGTCACTTTGAAGAAGAAAAGAGCTAATTATAGCAAATACAGTAAATGCATGATTTGATGTTTATTTTTATAGTTTACATATGTAAAATATTTTATTTACAACTCGAATTCATTTTATAATTATATAATGCTATAAATTTTAAAATATTAATTGAAATAATATTTTTTAAAGGATAAAATACAGTTTATACTTTTATATCAGTGATCAAGTGCTTACCATATAAAATAAAAATAGTTGATAGTTTGGAGTGTTCAAATCATGAACAACTATTTGGACTAGTAATTCTTCTTTTACAACTTCTTTAATCTTTGAAATACTAGATCAAGTCAAAGGATCATAAGAAAGTGTCATAGATTTTGGCCAACATTCTATTCTTGCATAGATAATGTTGCATAAAATTTCATAATTACTCTGAAAGGTTTATTATTTATCAGTGTTGGGACTGAAAATATAGTATAGTGTGAAGGGCTTTTCCTTATATGTGGCTGACATGGGTTCAATATTGGCACCTCATATGGTCTCTTCAACCTACCAGGAATGATTCTTGAGAGTAAAAAGTCTTGAGTGGTGAGTGCAGTAAGAGAACTATCATGACAACTATCATGACAATGGTAATGAGTGAAAGGAGTAGAATGCCTGTCTCAAATACAGGCAGGGGATGGGGAGGAGGGAGATGGGGGGCATTGGTTGTGGGAATGTTGCACTGGTGAAGAAGGGTGTTCTTTTTATGACTGAAACCCAACTACAATCATGGTTTTAGTAATGGTGATTGAATAAATATATTATTTTAAAAAAAGAAAATTTTTGAGCTTGGTGTGGACCTCAAACAAAAACTAAAATAGCAACACACACACACACACAAACCCCGCTGAAAACTTCAGCACCATAATTTGCCAGTGTTTATGAATTAATAGAACTTTTCTTTTTAAATATTATTTGCTATTTCTGAGAAAAACTGCTATTTTAATTAGCTGAGAATATTCAGTACATATTAAAAAAGATGAAATTCAATCATTTTGGTTTTTAACATGGAATAGTTACTCATTACTTTTATTAAAATAATCATAATTAAAAGCCTTCAAATCTGTATGGAAAGAGTAAAAATTGACACATGAACTCTAAGGTAAATAAGGCACATTCTAATCCATATATATTTGTTTCTTGGCAGAGAAGATTCTGAGAAAATTTACAAATAATTGCTCATTCAAAAGAAAAGAACTTCTGAACCAACAACCTTTGAGACATATAAAATATTATCTTTACAGGTCATTCGGAAAGGAGAAGTGAGTTGCTGTTGGATATGCACAGCTTGTAAAGAGAATGAGTTTGTTCAAGATGAGTTCACCTGCAAAGCTTGTGAATTGGGCTGGTGGCCCAATGCTGAGCTAACAGGTAGGAGTTGCTTAATTTACAGTTTTGCTGCTGCTCATTGGACTAAAGAGTCACTTAAAATGTCAACAATTAACATAAATTTTTTCCAAGTCACTTATAGTACACTATAAAGTTTATGACAAAGAGTACATATGTATATATATAACTGTTCTGTGATCTATATGGAAAGAAGATTCATTTAACTGAGAATTAAATATATTTAAAAGATATTCTGATAAGGGGCTGGAGTGACAGTACAGTGAAGAGGGCACTTGCCTTGCACGTGGCTGACCTGGGTCAGCATATATATAAACATATATCCCTAGCATATCATGTGCTCTCCAGAGCTCTCCTTAAGAGTGTAGAGCCAGGGATAAGCAGAATCAGATGAGATCCAATAAGAAAAAATAAAACAAACATATTCTGATATAACATTTATTCTGTTTATTCTTCTTTATCTCCTCCTTTTTGAGGGAGAGTGTCATACGCAGTAATATTGGGAGTTACACTGAGTTCTGTACTTGGTTGTTGCTCTTCATGGTGTTAAAGGATCAAGCAGAGATGTGTAGTACAAACCTCGTGCTCCAATCTCAGGGGGTTGGAGGGACCCTGGTCTGGAGGCAAAAACTAATGCCAGAAATAATCCACACATGGTTAAGGGGATAAAACAGCTTTAGGAATTTTCACACGTAAGCCTTTGTTCTTAAGAAGCAGATAACTCAATCATGGAAAAACTGAACTGTAACCGGGTTTTCCCTTAGACCTACCCGGGGTCTTTATTGGGAAGCTTAAGACCACTCCCCTGGGGTAAAGAACAGGTAGGCAAAGAGACCAAATCAAAGGATCCTTCCATCCAAAGTTGCTTCTCTCCAATGAGTAACAAACATATCCTGAGTAGGATAAAAACCAGTTAACACAACAGAGATGGGATGCATGAAGGCAAGAACTTTAACATTTGTACTATCTGTCTGGCTCCCAATTTTTATTTTGAAAATTTTATTTGCAGATATTTCTAGACACCTAAATTTGCATTCGCAAATGTTTTAAAACATCTCTATGAGATATATTATATTTCATGCTACATTCTAAAACTAAAGTATACATCTTGCATCAAAATTTTACATAAACAATTTTTGGAGTAGGGAATATATGGAAAAAAATGTATGATAATAAATATAAAGAGAGGTTTACAAAGTACTGTAAAGTTTGTTCAGATGACAAAAATTTCAGAGAGAAGTTACAACATGAGAAATAGGATTGCATATAATATACATGTGAAAAACCACAATATATGTCCATGGGTTGGTTGACTAACACCAGGACCTAGAAGAGAAATTGCCAAAGTGAGACTGAATAGTGTACTCTAGGACTGAATGGTAAGGTGCTCCTATATGCCCTATTTCTAAGTGTGGAATGGAACTTTAAACATAGAAGAGTCATTGAAAGATTCAAAATGGCAAATAATATCATGTTGTCTTAGAACATTGATTGCAGAGTAGAAATAGATTATAATGAAATTAGACTAAAAAAAGAGAAGATAGGAAGCAACTGCATTGTTTCAAACGGAAACTTTCAAAGGATGTTGACTAGGATAACTGTAACAGAAATGGAGAAAAACCCATAAATCTAAGAGATTGATCCACTGGTTGCATTAGTGGATCTCAATATGGATGGATTATATGAGTTCAAAATTTTCCCAACACAAACACATCTTTCCAAACTAGAAAATGTTTAGGACTATAAATGCCTTACAAAGAAGAAAATTCACAAATGTGTTTTACAAATCTCAAGAATAAGCAGTTCCTGGATACATTTAAAATTTCTGATTACATGGAGATTTTGTCATTTGAGTAATTCCAACTTTTACTTTAGACAGACAAACTGAGCTTAAAAGGATATTTGCATGCCTAGATCATCCTCTAGATAGAAGAGTGCACCAGAATTATCTTAATCAAGCATACAGAGTCATCTTAAGGCAGGAAAATCTACACTGTACTTTGAATATAATAAGTGTAATTTTATTCGATTGAAAACTACTAAGAAAGTACCTACTCCTTTATCTAAGTTAATGCAGTTGGAAATTAAAAAAGTCATTATTAAATTCCAGGAAATTTTGTCCCTGGATCAAATTCTCCGTCATTTATAGCATGGCTTTATGCAATATAATGAATTGGCTTAGAACAGTTTTTACATCTTTCTTTGTGTCATAAACTTGTTTTCCTACTCACACTGTGTTTCTTCCTGCTTGTTTTTATAGTGTTTTTTTTTTTATCTCTGTTAAAATTTTAAATCTTGGGGTCAGAGTGGTAGCACAGTGGTAGGGAGTTTGCCTTGCACGTGGCTGACATAGGAAGGATGCTGGTTCGATCCCTGGCATTTCATGGTCTCCCAAGCCAGGATCGATTTCTGAGTGCAGAGCGAGGAGTAACCCCTGAGAGCAGGTGAGTGTGGCCCAAAAAACCAAAAATCAAACAAAAATTTAAATCTTTAGTGAGATGATTCCTTTACATTGTGCTTATTTGCCATAAAATATATTTCTTTTCATTTTTTAATATTTTCCCACAGTTTAGCTGTCTAAAGAGTCTAGAAGACTCAAAGAAAATGCTAGTCTTTTTCTCAAGTTGATTTTAGAAATCAGAATATAAGATATAAATATTTTTTCTTATCAACACTAGTTAGTATTTTCTCAATTTTTCTGACTATTTTTATTTGAATTTGGGATTATCCAAAAATAATGAGGTTGTTTTAAAATATTTACAAAGATAAAATTGAAGCCAGAGAGATAGTGGAAAGAATTGGGTGCTTACTTTGACGTGGCCAACCTAGTTTTGATCCCTGACACCCCTCCAGAAATAATCTCTGAGCAGATAGCCAGAAGTAAGCCCTAAGAAACATAAGGTATGACCCCAATCAAACAAATAATTAAATGCAGTGATACTCAAAATTATATTTTAAACAGTTCATATCTTTTATTGTGAAGATAATATCTGTTCACTGCCAAATGATCACTATTGTTAATTAGGAATCTAAGTTGTCTCCCTTGATTATTAGTAGATTTGTATTAATGCAATTATATCTCTACACAGTTAAATCTCACATGAGTCTTCATATATGCAATAGTAATTTTTTTTTGTTTTGGGGGGCCACACCTGGTGGCTATCAGGGGTTTCTCCTGGCTCTGTTCTCAGAAATTGCTCCTGGCAGGCACAGGGGACCCTATGGGATGCCAGGGATCGAACCTGGGCCAGTCCCTGGTTGGCATGTGCAAAGCAAATACTCTACAGCTATGCTATCACTCTGGCCCTTGTAATAGTAATTTTAATATTAAAATAAGTTAAACTAGAAAAAATCAGACTTTTTCTAGAGCTCCTTTTTTAAAAAAATTTTTTTGATTTGTTTATTTAGGCTCCACCCATGCTCAGGGTTTACTTTTGGTTTTACACTCAGGGATCACAGTCAATAGGGTGCTTGCTTTGCAAGTGGCTGACCCAAGTTAAATCTCTTTACCCTGTAAGCCCCTAAGCACCACCAGGGGAGATTCCTGTTTGCAGAGCTTATAGGAACATCTGAGCACTGCTGGGTATGGCCCCAACTCCAAAATTTTTAGACAAGACTTTATAGTTAGAGTCTTTCATTTTCTTTTTTATTTTTTAAAAATGTTTTTTTTATTATTTCTTTAATTTCTTGGGTTTTTTCAAAATACACATCTCTTATATAAATTATCATTTCATTTTAATGGCATCTATTTTTATGTTTTTTCTTCATGCCTTTCAGTATCACACATAAATAGAAAATGAGACTTTATTTGATATTTTGTATGAGGTCAGGCTCACATAAAGGGCACAGTATATGGTATCATAGACTGGTTGTTGCCATGGTAGCAATAGTTGTGAAAAGAGAAAAATAACAGAACAGAATGCCAAAAAATCAGTAGAAATACTCAAAGGAGTACATGCTTGTCTTGAAGTAGGTAGGTAGTGCTTTTGATGGAGTTCAAGTTAAAATGAGAAATCACTCTTAATAGCTTAATGAAATGTGCCTATAATCATTTTTAAGAGCAATTTTCTATACAAGCTCTGAATATTAAATTACTAATAGATAAAAATATACTTATGAGTGATTTTTAAATTTAATTAGAGTATGTAACTTATTGACTCTAAAGAAAAAATATTTTTCTTTAAGGAAGTGTTTTTTAGGCAGCTAATAAATAAAATATATATCACTAGATTATGTATAATTAATACATAAAATTTGAGACATCATTGTATAGCAGAAGAAATTATGTATTATTTTCTATACAGTGTGAAGGTTAAAGCTAATTAAAATGTGCATTTCTGAATATGATACTATGAAGAATTTATTACCTACACTGTCATTATTTAACTATAGTATACTCTTAAGTATAATTATACATGCATATGTTCTATGACTCTTCCAGATCTTTTCAAATACAAAAACACTTGTGAAATCTTTGTCTATAGAAGACATAAAATGATCGGGAAAGATAATGATGCATACTTTGATATCATTTCTAAAATGAACTGTAATGATGACATTGAATTGTTGAATTAGAATGAGTGTTTAGTAAAAGGTAAAGTACTTACTACTAGTAAGAAGAGTATTAAAGACAGGCTGGTATTAGTATAAATTTAAGTAGAAAAGTATGAATAAGTAAGATGAATCAGATAGAAATGGCTTTAGATAAAGATATTCTCATTGAATGGCAACTTGACCAATGTTCCTCTTGAAGTCATCAAAATTCTCTGTCAGCTGATTATTTTGAGGCTTTTTTCCATTTTTTGCTCTTGTCTGGAGGTTTTCTGCACCTCATCTTTAAGCTCAATAATTCTTTTCTCAGCAGCTGTTACTGTGTGGGGACTGTTTTTTAATGAGTTTTTCATTTTGCCTACCAAGTTTTTCAGTTTAGTAATTACTGCATATTACATATTTCTGTTCTGTCCATTTTATTATTCTTTGAACTCCTTAAAACATCCTCAACATTTTCTCTCTAAATTTTTTGTGGAGCTTATTTTGCTGGTTATTACTGGTTGTATCTCCTACCATCTTCATTCACTAAGCATATTAAGATTCCAAATTACTTTCCTGTTGTGACCTTTCAGTCTTAAGGTATTTCTTGTGGCTGTTGTGTACACTAGTGCTTAGGGTTAGGACATCTTTGTATGATTACAGTAGGCTATGAAGAGGTGAAGTAATGTGCAGCCACATAGCAGGAGGCCCTGTCAGTGGTACAAAACTAAAATCTTGATTAACAAACTGGAACCTGGTGTCATATACTTCATCTTGGAACCAGGACTGGGGAGGAGCTAAGCAGGAGTGGTTAGCAGCCTTCTATTTCCTTTCTACTTTACTTGGGGTCCTGACATAGGGTGCAAAATGGCATTCCTAAGGGAAAAAAAAGACAGTGCCTCAAGATCATAATGCCTCAGTTTCTTGGGACCAGACAATATTGGTTATTTTTTAATCTGATCATCTTAATATTTTTTAAATTTTATATTCTAGTTCAAGCCTCAGCCATTTACAGAGAAGATATAGTCCTACTTTTAATACCTCTTGATTCTGCCCCCAAATTATTTAAAATGTCCTCAAGTCTTTATATTTGTTTTTATTATAATTTAGAATTTATTAATAGAAAAACTTCTAAAATGGCTTTATATAATGCATTGTCTAATTTTATTTATTTTCCCTCCTGTCCCCTAATATTTATATCATAGTTATTTAAATCTTGTTCATAATATTCTGTTTTTAAACATTCTCTACAATAAGGTTAACAATTAATTTCATTCATTAGTACTACATATTTGTGGTGAAGAACAATAGATATTTAATAGAAATTTTGGATTCTGTATTTGGCTTGTATCCCTGAAATTTAGAAAAATCCTTAATTATAGCTCCCATTTTGCCTTTATATAAAGGTTCTAGTTCAACTTTCATCAAAATGTTAAATATTTGAGTATGTTATTATCTTCTAAAAGAAACTCAAAAAACTGGATAGTTTATAAAATCAGACAAAGTTTTGCATTAAAGATGAAATACCAAGAGTGTTGATTTTAAGTTACAAAGCCTTTAACAATGACAATATTGGATTTTTGGGGGGAGGGTCACACCCCACTGTGCTCAGAGATTAGCTCAGAAATCGCTCCTGGCAGACTTGGGGGTCTACATGGGATGGCGGAAGTCAAACCACCATCCTTCAGCATGTGAGGCAAACACGCTAACTCCATGCTATCTCCCCGGTCCCACAATATTGTATTTTAATTTACTTAGCAATCTCATGTTTATGAAAGGAGCTGTATGCCTCCCAATTTGTCTAGAGTGCCTCTAAATATTTAGTTTATTGATTTTATAGTATCAAAGTCTTCCTATGTTCACTCTACCTGTCTACCTAGCTATCATCTATCTGATATTCTTTCTAGCCTTTGTTAAGGAAATAAAATTTAAGGTTAAAATGTACCTTTTTTAGGTAGCAAATGAAAGTTCTAACAGAAAGAGGTTGACATGTAGACAAACCCTCCAAGAGGGATGGGGTATTTATCAAAAAGCATGATCTGATACTGGTTGGTTGGTGTGTAAATCATGTTCATTGAGAGGAACTGTTGTTGATTACATAGGTTTAAACAGATTCTGGTTTCCTTGTTACCATGGTTACAGAAAAAAATCTTTTCCTAAATTTATTTTCACAATTTGGGAAATATTGGTCCAGAGCAAACACAATATCCCAGAAAGCAGTTGTATCCAACATCTAAAATTTTTTTTATCTTTCTCTTTCTGAAATATAAATCAGATGTTATTTTCACCTTGAGGAAAAGATAAGCCAGACATTAGAAATACAGCACTATCTCCTTTCCGGGATGAGAGGAAGTTTGCCTTCTTTCTGTGCCATTACAGGTTGATGTCTCCAAAGGCCTCTGAAAGTGCATACACATATTACATCACTAAATGAATAAAGTGAACAATATAATGTGTGGTTAAAATGGAATATAGATTAAAATTTAAATGAAATTGATGCTAAAAACGCTGTTGAAAAAATTGTTTTCTGTCATCTGGACTTGACTTTGACAATTGTAATATAGGGGTCAGAGAAAGTACAGCAAATTGAACATTTGTCCTACACACCAGCACCCAGTATGGTCTCCTGAGCTCTCTCAGAAATTATCCCTGAGCACAAAATGAGGAACCCCAAGAACATCAGGACATGGATACCAAACAGCAAAACAGACAATAGTAATATTAAAAATAAGTGTTACTGATTTTCATTATACTCCACTATAATCAGTTTACCTTAACTAGAAAAATATTTTAGTTATCGTCTCTTTCTTTTTCTGAATGTAATATATAATTCCATCAACGAAGTGACATCCATTATAATATTGTGTTGTAAGATAAGATCGTTTCCTAGGTTCAAGTATAATTCTGTGTTTTGTTCATCTTACTATGAGCTGAGGTTTATGATCATAATCGTCCAGAGAAGAAAATGATCTATCTGGGCAATAGTGAGGAATTTCTGAAAAGCATGAATCATAGAAGATGCAAATATAGTTATGACCCTGGCAACTAGGATGCACTATTATGATTGATCTTGAGAAATCTTGGCTTACTCTTAAAGCTATTTTTCTCATTACAGGTTGTGAACCCATTCCTGTGCGTTACCTTGAATGGAGTAATATCGAATCCATCATAGCCATCGCCTTTTCCTGCCTGGGGATTCTCGTGACCTTATTTGTGACCCTCATCTTTGTGCTCTACCGAGACACACCGGTGGTCAAGTCGTCCAGCCGGGAGCTCTGCTACATTATTTTGGCAGGGATCTTCCTTGGCTATGTGTGCCCTTTCACTCTCATTGCTAAACCTACCACCACATCATGCTACCTCCAGCGCCTCCTGGTTGGCCTCTCCTCTGCCATGTGCTACTCTGCTCTAGTCACCAAAACCAATCGCATCGCCCGCATCTTAGCTGGCAGCAAGAAGAAAATCTGCACCCGCAAGCCCAGATTTATGAGTGCCTGGGCCCAAGTTATCATTGCCTCCATTCTAATTAGCGTGCAGCTAACTCTGGTGGTGACTCTGATTATCATGGAGCCTCCCATGCCCATTCTATCCTACCCAAGTATCAAGGAAGTCTACCTGATCTGTAATACCAGCAACCTGGGTGTGGTGGCCCCTGTGGGCTACAATGGGCTCCTCATCATGAGCTGCACCTACTATGCCTTCAAGACCCGCAACGTGCCCGCCAATTTCAATGAGGCCAAATATATCGCCTTCACTATGTATACCACCTGTATCATCTGGTTGGCTTTCGTGCCCATCTACTTTGGAAGCAACTACAAGATCATCACCACCTGCTTTGCTGTGAGCCTCAGTGTCACAGTGGCCCTGGGGTGCATGTTCACTCCCAAGATGTACATCATTATTGCCAAGCCGGAGAGGAATGTCCGCAGTGCCTTCACCACTTCTGATGTTGTCCGCATGCATGTTGGTGATGGCAAACTGCCCTGCCGCTCCAACACCTTCCTCAACATCTTCCGGAGGAAGAAACCTGGGGCAGGGAATGCCAAGTGAGTTATTTGAGCCAGTTTGCCTCTCCCCTCTCTTCTCTCTATCTACGTGTTATTTTCCTCTGTTATCTCTGTATTCTCTCTTTGAGCTATCTCTCTCTTTTTTCCAGTTCTCACATTTTGCTATACTAAAGATCTTCCTTGTCTTCCTTCCTTTAAAGAGCAAGAAACAAGAACCATCAGGGCATATAATCTTATTAACCTTGGAGCTGCAGTTGCTGTCCTGTCAATGCTGGTTTCCTTCAACTCATTTCTCCCACTTTATAGCATAGACATCTCTGGAGTCTGGGGTAGAGATGCCAACCCTGGTTGGAAAGAAAAGAAACAACTAAGAATATCTGTTCATTTCGAAGTTTTATTGCCATCGAACAACTACTTTACCTTAACCTTATTATTGTCGTTCTGGTATACTTTTGGTTTTCAAAAAAATTACACAGGAATTGAACTACAGCATCTGCAGGGTCATGGTCAGAATTTTCATATCTAAAACGCCTTTAAAGACATAAGAATAAGGCCAAGAGAGATATTACAAAAGTTTAGGTGATACCTGGCATGCACCTTATAGCCACAAATCTTGTCTGAATCCCAGCATGTAATATGGTCATGGAGAATTGCTATGGATGGTTCTATAGAATTTCCATGCATGAATCAAGTGTTTTCCCTGAGCACAGAGCCAAGATTGGCATTTGAACACTACTCTAGTTACCCCTACTTATAAAGAAAAAAAAAAGAAGGATGCAAATGATAAGTCTCAAACTCCTGAGCTGCATTGTCATCAAAATCTACATTATTTCCATTCTATCTTTTATCCTTTTGGCTGCTTCTGTCTCTTCTCTTTTTCTGATGCTGTTTTTACCAAAAAGCATAGACGAAATTTGGCTTGTCATCTCTTTCTAAATCAATCTCATGTCATATTCACAGTTTCAAAATATGGTATGGATGCATGAGTATGTAAAGGTATTTGAATAATAAAAAATTCAGCAATCAGGGCGAAGAGATAGCACAGCAGTAAGGCATTTGCCTTAGGCACAGAAGGTCGGTGGTTCAAATCCCGGCATCCCATATGGTCCCCTGAGCCTGCCAGGAGTGATTTCTAGCGCAAAGCCAGAAGTAACCCCTGAGCACTGCAGGGTCTGACCCAAAAATCAAAAAAAAAAAAATTTTCAGCTATCGCCCCTTTATCAGTATTGATTTTACTTTTTAAGACACTCACTTTAAGGAAAATAATTTTAATAGTATTTATTATAAGTTGAAAATGTTGTTAGTCTGTCCATCTAAACAAACAATGTTTATATATTACTTTATATACACAGAAATAATACCATATAAATATATGTGACTTAAGTATAATTTCTACTTAGTGAAACACTCTATCTTTACTAAAAATGTCATATTTGACATAAAATTTCTAATCTTTACACATGTTAAAGAATTTTTCTTGCCTTAAACTTGAAGGTTTTGTACCTTTACTTGTCAAAAGAACTGTAGGCATTTAATATTTGGGATGGAAGTTGACCATCCTCAGTGCTGTTCAGGATACTTAAGACTGTGCTCAGGAGTGACCTATAGACATATTTGGGAGAACATGGGTGGTTCTAGGGATTGAATTATGGTTGGCAACATCTTAAATTTTATATTAGCCTCATTTTTACAGAAATAATTATTAAAAAAAGAAATAACTATTTTTGTAATATAATTTATCTACAAGATAAAATATATTAAGAAATGTACATTAAGGCTAAAGAACAATCATTGAAGATAAAGACATTTCTAAAATTGTAGCAAAATAAGCAAAATTTTATTCCTACTTGCTGCTGTATTATTTTTGAAGTTCTTATAAGATGATGATCAAAAAATTAGCTCATCACTTTTTCATCTTGTGATAGAATTTTAAGCTAACAGATATCCCCTCAGTACATTTCCTAGCAGGAAATTATAAACAAGCATGAAAGCTAGAGTGTCATGACATGAGTAAAAAAACTAGAGCATAGTCACAGAGACCAGATATAAATGGCACTGTAACATTTTCATTAGAAGGAAGGATTACAAGAAAAAAACACAATAGAAAGAAAACAGAACTCTTAAATGTTTGTAAAATAGACAAAAATTTAAATATCTGTAGAAATGAAAGCATGTTCTTTAAATATCCCATGTGAGTAAAGTCCATTCCCATGATTCAGCTCCATTTTATAACTGGTCTGCCATTATTATGGTTTTAGAAACTAGTATTTTTGGTCATGGGTCAATTATAAAAACAGTACTTTTGTTCATTTAGTGAAAAGAGAGAAGCTAGTAAATAAGACTTTTTTGGACCCAGGAATATGCATTTTTAAAAGCACTTCTAATGATTCTATGTATAGACAATATTGGGAAACTTTTTGTTTGTCTAAATTTTTATTTTATTATTTTTATTGCACCCTGTGGTACTGAGGTACTGGATCTACACTTAGGGGTCACTATTGTTTTTAGTGGTGGGGGAGCATATGGGATGCCAGATATGCCATATTGAATCCAGGTCAGACACATGCAAAGCAGGTACCTTACCCATTGGACTATCTCTCCATTTCCCAAAAATGAACACCTGTTAAGAGAACCAAGACTAAGGCATATGTATAACATAACTGCTATGATAAGCTGATGATATTTCTACAATGTTTAGTATAACTGTTGTAGTCAGGGAATTTATTTTCTGGTCTTTTTTTTATGAACTAAGATAATTTCCTTCAGTATTATGAGTTTAGAAATTAATGTCAATTGGGATTTTGAGTTTGATAGAAAAGTTAGCTTGATTTAAACTGGGTTGATTGTAAAAGAAGTGTTACTTCACCAACTGATGCATTGCTAATTGTTATATGTAATTTACCAACTACTATAATTATTATAGTGGTAAATTCTAATTCACTAATACAGTTACCTTAGTATGCTTAATTCATTCTCTAGTAAATGTCCAATAGAGAATATTTAAGCCTAAACTTCTATAGAAAACAACATTTAATCATTTTTTCTTCTATTGCTTTTCTTGCAGGATGATAATTTTAAAACATAACCAATCTTAGCCCCTATGTTTTACCCTTTTGCCCTGCTTTCCCATACTGTATTCAAAGTTTCAAGACCCACAAAGAATTTAATATTTCTACAAAAACAACAAAAATCCAAAGGGTTTTGCCAGGGGCTGAAAACTCTGGAGAACACATCACACAATGAGTTTATTAGCAGCCTGGATGTGTGATTCCTACATTTATGGTGCACTGAGGGTGTTCAGCAGTCTGCATATGTGGCTATAAACATAGAACAGATGCTATAATGAAGTGATTCCAACTGGTCTATCAGTTTGAATATTATTACAAAGAGTTGCAAATCCAACTACATTCTCAAAACTGCCTGTTTCTGAGAATACAGGAGGATTATGTGTGTTTGTGATGTTCACTTCAACTTTTTCCTTTATTCATTGCCAAATATCTGACACAATTCTGTTAGGGTACTTGGTTTATGTTTTAGAAAATGGTTTTTAGGAAGTGCTTACACATTAAATTGAGTGCTTGGGTGAGCAGAGTCACACATAGCTAGAAGTTCTTTCAAACACAATCTTACAGTTTAAGAGTAACTGAATGATATAGTTCTCTTTGATATTTTTCTTTTTATTGATTAAGAAATTAAGAAATTAAGTGGAAACATAGTTGGGCTTAATTTAGTATAAATATATTGTTAAAATTATTTTTAACACTATATTGGCCAAGCAGAAAGAGAAAGTCACATTTTTAAATGAGTAATTACTTAAAACCAAATTATCACATCGCTTTAAAGCAAAATGAGTCAATATAATCCAAATGGAAAGTTAAAACTTTATGTAAATTACATGCTTTCTTTAAAAATACAAAATTCAATAACTAAATGAAACTAACATTTCTAGTTACTTTTAAGATAAATAACCACAGTGGATATCAAATAATGTGATGAATATGGTAAAAATGTGACAATATACTTTTTTTGGTGGAGACAGCACACCCAATAGTGGTAAGGAGCAACTTTCTGTATGATTGATCCAACTGGTGCCTGAGGGGCCATATGGTGCTCCAATGAAATCCAGATTTCTGTATGTAAAGTCATTTCAGTAGCTCTTGAGCATTTTCCAGTCCCAATAAGACACTCATGACTACATGCACAGCATGGAAAACTAAAACGTATTAACAACCACATGAAAGGCTTTTACTTTATGAAAAGTAGTAATCTTGAAACAGATCTCAAGTGGTTAGGGTATTTTTTAAGTTTCTGTGATTATTTCTTAAACATTTGAATATGTTTTATTGAGTTTCTGATCTAAAAGAAATGTTTAATAGACTAGTCTAGTGAAGAAATATTAGCCTTGGTATATTAGAAGCATTTTTATTCATGAGAAGAAATAAATAAAACCATAGAATTAGTGACTATGCTATGGTAAAGCATTTTAATTTATCTTTCCTCCTTGGATTATGGAAGGGAACCTGAAAGTGAGCAAGACATCACAAATAGAGATAACATATTTTTTTAATATAATTTTTATTTTGATCATAGTGGCTTACATATTGTTGACAATAATATTTTAGGTACATATTTACATAAAATCAGGGGGGATTCCCATCCCCAAATTGTCCTCCCTACTCCCCCGTTTCTGTCTTACCTCCCATTTCCTCTTCCCTCACCCCCAGGGCGGCTAGAATATGTGGTCCCCTCTGTCTCTAACCAACTACTTAGTAGTCTTGCATCAGTTTGGTCTTGATGCCTCCCTTATTTCCCCCTCTAAGTAGGGGCAGGGGTAGCTAGTTCAAGTTGCGTGGTTTTGCCTGAAAAAGAGAAAATAAATAAACCGGGGTAAGAGTTTAATACCCCGAAAATGGGCAGAATCCTTCTAGAGGTTCTCATCATCGATTTGGGAAATGAAGGAGAAAAAGAAGTTGAAACACTCCACCAGTACCAAAAGAAGTGTCAAATATCCAGTGAGGACTCCAGCTATAACGATAAGCACCACAAAAGAACAGATAAAAAATAAACCAAAACAAACTAAAAACAAACACAAACAAACAAAAAACACGCCGTGGTCTTGAAATAAGAAACATGGCGTAGCACATAACGAAAGAAAAGAAGGGAAGAGAAAGAAAAGAAAGAAAAAAAAAAAAAAAGAATAATTGGGGCCAACAATTTCAATAATCACATCCAAACTGAGGAATCGACCAAAATAGCTAGGTAAATAAAAATAATAATAACAATAATAAATGAAGGTAAAATATATATATATATTATATATATATATATATATATATATATATATATATATATATATACATAACCAAGGTTTTGTGTTTTTTGTATTTTTTTTTCCCTCCTGCCCTGGCACAGTAAATATTGGGGTCCATTCGAAAAGGAATTCACTTGCCCTATAAGATATGGGGTTTTCTCCGTCCTTGGAGTATACTGTCATGGAATCAGCTCTAGTCTTTGCTCAGGATCATTACTCTCCAGGTTGTGGTTTTTTTTTTTTTTTTTTTTTTGGTGTGTGGAAAGCTTCTGCTCTGTCCAGTTTGATACCGTCAGAGCTCTGTGTTTAGCAGTCCCAGTATCTGTACATATCCTGAGGTGGGACTTATGGTGAAGTCAGTCTTTGTGAATCTGGAGGTTCTGTTACCTCAGTGCCATTTTAATCCATCTTCTGTGGTTGGTGATCTTGGTCTTTGCGCTGAACCTAGGAAGGCATCTAGGATAGCGTCTTTCTTTGTTCTTCCAGAAGCCCCTTTCCGTTACAATTGTCTCTGCCGGACCTTTGGGACTGGGGATCATGCTTATTGTGCAGGTCTTAGTTCAAACCCTAGACTAGGGCTTTTTTATTGGTCCCAAGATGTATACAGTCTGGTCGTGGTTCTAGTATCCAGTCATCTGTAAATCACGATCTTGGCTTTTGGACCTACCAAAGGGTGCCACTTCTTCTGGTTTTGTCTTGTCGTTAGCTGGTGAGGTAGGCTAAACTGCTCTAAGGTCAAGTTGTTCACATTTTCCTCATTGTCGAGATATCATGTTAGAGCTGGCCCTTGTTGTTGACCCTGCAGTAATAAGGCTGTCCCAGATGGAGATTGTTTCTTACAGCTGTTGTGAGGAGCTGTGCCGTTTCTATGTCTGGGATCCAGGGTTCAAGGCTGGTTGAATGGTATCTAATCACCTGAGGTCTAAGTTGATTCCACATGACATATTTTCAAGGTAGGAGATAACCCTGTATTGTAAACAACTATGAGTTCCTATCTCTAGTAGATAAGAGCTCTTTTTTTTTTTTTTTTTTACTATGTAAGATTTCCCCTTTATTTAGTGTGCCTTTGCAGGGGGAAGTGGTGCTCCATTATATGTCGGAGTATTTGGGGTGGACAGAGTGAGTAACAGAGATAGGTCACATACCCAAAGACGATTAAAAAAAAAAAAAAAGGAAATAAAAGTGTATGTGCCCACAAATGTATATGTAAGGCAAACATTTAAATAAATAAGTTAATTAAAAAAATATAAAAAAATTAAAATGAGTTAGCGAAGTTTTTAAAGGACCAATGTGGTGCAAAAGACTACTTTGCATTTGGGAGAGAACAGGTAAAGAGTTGGTGTATTACAGGTCTTATGCCTATGTTGGAAGTACAGTTTTCCCATTGTCTTTTGGATTTTTCTTGTGGTGTGTGGGTTCCCAGGCATCTTCCAATCACACCCCCTGCCCCCCTTCAGATTGGTAAAAATTTGCAGCTGGGAGGTCTTGGAAGAGTTCTTGCATTGGGGATACTATTGGACCTAAGTCCGGTTTCAAGAAACAGTCCATGTTAGGGGGAGTTGGTAGGGAGGGTCTCGCAGCATGTGTCCACAGGGGAGTTGGCTGTCTTTTCTTGCAGGAGACGATGTGTGGGTTCGGTTGGGTGTCCCCTCGCCTGGGTGCTGGGTACTGGTTCATTGGGTAGGAGGTCGATCTTGATGCCTAAAAGATTAAGGACTGAGGGTGGAGAGTTTTAATATGGTGGGAGATCTGGATGGGATTGAGGGGTGAAGGGATAGTTGGATTTCCGGGGGGGGAGAAAGGGGAAGATATATGGGAGGGGTATGAAGGAAGAGAAAAGAGAAAATACCGTAGAAAGGGAGAAGAGAAAGGGAAAAAAGTAAAGGGAAGAGTAGAAGAGAAAAAGAAAAGAGAAAAAAAAATAGAGAGAAGAAAGGAGAGAATAGCAAGGGAATGCTGGTTTGGTTGAATGTGTTCGATGACTAGAGCCTGTAGTTTAGGTCTGTACATCGCAGGTACTGCTTTGGTGGTCTGACTGGTCACGTGCTTCGATTCCTAAAAGAAGGTTTAACCTAGAGATAAAGTGAATGTTAAAGAGTTTTCTCGTGGCCGTCTCATAGTGCAAGCAAGGTATGGTATCTCGTGTGGTATCCCGAGTTGCCTTCTTAGTTTGTCCGCCCTTTGTATCTAAGGGCGCCTGTGGAAAGAAAAGCTGAGAGGTTATTTTTAAAATATAGTAAGGTAAAGGGATTAAAACGTAGTGTTATGGTATGTTGCCATTGCATTACGTGATTTCCCGCGGTGTTCTATACTTGTGTTCCTGTTTACGATCTCTAAGGGATTATTGTGGGCCTTTGTTGTAGGAGTCTGGTTACATACCTGTTCTCTCCATGTTGCTGTTTCTGTTGTTGCTGTTTTCTTTGTGGTATAATGTGCAGTCAAGAGTTTGCATTGTTCCTTTTTCATGTATTTTGGACACTGCTCCCACGTATATGTTGACTATTACAGTGATCGGAGTTTCTACCCTGTTAAACCCTGTTATATGATTGTTAGGTATTAGTTGTGTATAAAATATATGTTCTAGGTGTTTCAGAATAGTGCTACCATTCTGTGTTTATCTTTTGTCTTCTGGCTTACTTCGTTTAACATAACATGATCTAGGTCCATCCACGTTGCTGCAAAGTCTGTGATTGTATCATTTCTAACTGCCATGTAATATTCCATTGTGTATATGTACCACATCTTAATGATCCATTCATCCGTTGTTGGACACCTAGGTTGGTTCCAAGATTTGGCTATTATACTGAGTGCTGCGATAAATAGTGGGGTGCATATGTATTTTGGAATGAATGTCCTTCCATCTTGTGGGTATATGCCTAGGAGGGCAATTGCTGGGTCAAATGGCAGCTCAATTCTGAGTTCTTTGAGCACTCTCCAGACTTTCCTCCATAGGTGTTGGACTAGGGGACATTCCCACCAGCAGTGGATGAGAGTTCCTTTCATACCGCATCCCCGCCAACAAAGGTTGTTTTCATTATTTTTGATGTGGGCCATACTCACTGGTGTAAGGTGGTATCTCATTGTTGTCTTGATTTGGATCTCCCTGATGATGAGTGAAGGTGAGCATGTTTTCATGTGTTTGTTGGCCATCCTTCTGTCTTCCTCAGAGAAGTGTCTATTCATTTCATCTCCCCATTTTTTTATAGCTTTGTTTGCTTTTGGGGGGCTCAGCTTTCTGAGTGCTTTGTATGTTCTAGATATCAGCCCTTTATCTGATATGTCGAGTGAAAAGATTTTTTCCCATTCTGTTAGCTGTCTTCTTGCGTTAAGCAGGGTTTCTTTTGCCATGCAGAAGCTTTTTAGTTTGATGTAGTCCCATTTGTTTATATTTGATGCTAACGTTCTTGCCATTGGTGCTCCATTCTCAAAGACCTTTTTGATATATAGGTCTTTGAGTGTTCTGCCTATTTTATTCTCAATAAACTTTATGGATTCGGGTCTGATTTCAAGGTCTTTGATCCACTTTGAGTTGATTTTTGTATAAGGAGTAAGGTATGGGTTGATTTTCACTTTCGTACATGTGGTTTTCCAGTTGTACCAACACCATTTGTTGAATAGGCTTTCTTTGTTCCATTTCAGATTCTTGCCTCTTTTATCAAATATTAGTTGGCTATATACCTGGGGGTTTATGTCTGGGAATTCTGTTCTGACCCACTGGTCTGATGTCCTGTCTCTGTTCCAGTACCATGCTGTTTTGATTACTATGGCTTTATAGTATAGTTTCAAGTTAGGTAAGGAGATGCCTCCCAGCTTCTTGTTTTTCAGTATTTGTTTGGCTATTCTGGGTCTTTTGTGGTTCCAGATGAATTTTGTGAATGCTTGTTCTAATTCTTTAAAGAATTGTGTCTGGATTTGGATAGGGATTGCATTAAATCTATATAGGAGTTTGGGTAGGATAGTCATTTTGATTATGTTAATTCTACCTATCCATGAGCATGGGATGTTCTTCCATTTCTTTAGATCATCTTCAATTTCTTTCTGGAGTGTTTTGAAGTTTCCCTGGTATAGGTCTTTCACTTCTCTTGTAAGGTTGATTCCTAGATACTTGATATTTTTTGATACTATCTTAAATGGAATTGTATTTTTAATCTCTCTCTCCTCAACTTCATTGTTTGTATATAGAAACGCTACTGTCTTTTGTGTATTGACTTTGTAACCAGCCACTTTGCTGTATTGGTTAATTGTTTCTAGGAGTTTTACTGTGGACTCTTTAGGTTTTTCGATGTATATCATCATATCGTCGGCAAAGAGAGATAGCTTGTGTTCCTCTTTCCCAATTTGAATTCCTTTGATTTCCTTCTCTTGTCGGATTGCTATTGCTAGGACTTCTAAGGTTATATTGAATAAGAGTGGAGAGAGTGGACAGCCTTGCCTAGTTCCTGATCTTAGTGGGAATGCTTCTAGTTTCTCACCATTGAGTATAATGTTGGCTGTAGGCTTTTCATAGATAGCTGTAACTATCTTGAGGAAGGTTCCTTCTAACCCTATTTTGCTGAGTGTCTTTAACATGAAAGGATGTTGGATTTTGTCAAATGCCTTCTCTGCATCGATTGATATGATCATGTGGTTTTTGTCTTTCATGTTGTTGATGTGGTGTATAATGTTGATTGATTTGCGTATGTTGAACCAACCTTGCATTCCTGGGATGAATCCCACTTGATCGTGATGTATGATCTTTTTGATGAAGTGCTGGATTCGGTTTGCTAATATTTTATTGAGTATCTTTGCATCTATGTTCATTAGTGAGATTGGTCTGTAGTTTTCTTTTTTGGTAGTGTCTTTGCCTTCTTTGGGAATGAGTGTGATATTAGCCTCATAAAAGGAGTTGGGGAGGATTCCTGTTTTTTCTATGGTTTGGAAGAGCCTATGGAAAAGTGGTAGTAACTCTTCTTGAAATGTTTGATAGAATTCACCTGTAAATCCATCTGGGCCTGGGCTTTTGTTCTTAGGGAGTTTTTTAATTACATCTTCAATTTCCTCTGAGGTGATTGGTCTGTTTAGGATTTCTAGATCTTCCTTTCCCAGTCTTGGAAGAGGGTGTTTTTCCAAGAATCTATCGATTTCTACTGGGTTCTCTAGCCTAGTTGAGTATAGTTGTTCATAATATGATCTCATGATATGTTGTATTTCTTGGGGTTCTGTTGTAATCTCTCCCCTTTCATTTGTGATCCTATTGATTTGGGTGTTTTCTCTCTTTTTTTTGGTGAGTTTTGCCAGTGGTTTGTCTATCTTGTTTATTTTTTCGAAAAACCAACTCCTGGTCTTATTGATTTTTTTGTATTGTTTTCTTGGTTTCTATGTTGTTTATTTCTGCTCTGGTTTTTATTATTTCTTGCCTTCTGGATGTGGTTGGACTTCTCTGTTGCTGATGTTCCAATTCTTTGAGGTGATCTTTTAAACTGTTGGTTTTGTTATTTTCCTGATTCTTGACATAGGCTTGTATTGCTATGAGTTTCCCCCTAATTACTGCTTTTGCTGTGTCCCATAAATTTTGACATGTTGTCTCTTCATTGTCATTTGTCTCAAGGAATCTTTTTATTTCTTCCTTGAGTTGTTCTTTGATCCAGCTGTTGTTGAGCAGCATGTTGTTTAATCTCCAGGTATTAGTTTTTCTCCATTGCTTCTTCTTGACCTCAATTTTGAGCTCTGTGGCATAGTGATCTGAGAGGGTACTTCTAATGATCCTTACCTTTGTGGTCTTATATAGGTTGGCTTTGTATCCTAATATATGGTCTATTCTGGAGAAGGTTCCATGTGGGCTTGAGAAGAATGTGTATTCTGCTTTCTGGGGGTGGAGGGCTCTATATAAGTCTATTAGCCCTAAATCTTCTAATTTTTCATTCAGAGCTCTTATTTCTTTGCTATTTTTCTGTTTGGTGGATCTGTCCAGTGGTGATAGTGGAGTATTGAGGTCCCCTGCTATTATCACATTTCCCTTCGTGTGTTTCTCCAGGTTTGCCAGTAGTTGCCTCACATATTTTGCTGGCTCTACATTAGGTGCATAGATATTGACCAGGGTTAGTGTTTCTTGATCTAATGTTCCCCTGATCAGTAAGTAGTGACCCTCTTTGTCTCTGATCACTTTCTTGAGGTTGAATGCAATTTGGTCTGATATAAGAATTGCTGTCCCTGCTCTTTTTTGTTTTCCATTGGCCTGAATAATCACTTTCCATCCTTTTATTCTAAGCCTGTGCTTATCCTGCATCTGTAGGTGTGTTTCTTGCAGACAGCAGAAGTCCGGTTTATTTTTCCTAATCCAGTTCTCTACTATGTGTCTTTTAATTGGAGAGTTTAGTCCGTTAACATTTAGGGAGATTATTGAGAGAGAGGATTGTTGTGTAGTTGTGTTGTGTAGGGTGGTTTTTGTTACAATCGGGGGTTTGGATTGTGTAATTCGTCTTTGAGTAAGTCGTTTAGGATCGGTTTTGTTTGCACAAATAGTTCAAATTCGTTCTTGTTTGAGAATGTTTTTAGTCTATCCTCCCATATGAATGTAAGTTTTGCTGGGTATTGGACCCTAGGTTGGAAATTTCTTTCATTCAGTCGTTTAAATATGTCATTCCATTGTCTTCTTGCTTGAATTATTTCAAATGGGAGATCTGGTTTGATTCTTATGTCCCTACCTTGGTACTTGAGGTTTCTTTTCTTCCTTATTGCTTTAAGGAGTTCTTCTTTCTCTTTGTTTTTTGCCAATTGGATTACCATGTGTCTTGGTGTTTGTTTATTGGGGTCTATCTTATTGGGAACTCTTTTTATTTCCTGTATTGGCATTGCAGTATCCTTCCAGAGGGTGGGGAAGTTCTCCGCTATTATCTCTCTGACTACTTGTTCTTCCCCTTTCCCTACTTCCTCCCCTTCTGGTATACCCACAATTCTTAGGTTGTTTCTTTTGTCCTTTTTCATTAGATACTGGACCTTTCCTTCCAGTGCTTTGCCTTTTATTTCTTTGTTGGTTTCTTGATCATTTTTTGTTTGCAGTTTTCCTTCGAGTTCTTCAATGTGTTTCTCCAATTCTGTGTTTCTGCTTGTAAGGCTTGTTACTTTGTCTGTTAATTCCTTCACTTCTTTTTGTATGGAATCTCTCATGTTCTTTAACATTTCTTCTTTAATTTGGCTGATTTGTTCATCCATAGATTTCTTATACTCGATAGCTAGGGTTTCTCTAATTTCTTTTATTAATTCTTGCATTTCCTTCCTCATGGCTGCTTTTAGGTCTTCATCGCGTGTATCTGTGTATTTTGGTGGACTTGGAAGCTTGCAAGAGTTTGTCACCATATCTCCAGATATTAGTGATTTCCTTGATTTACGCATATTTCTTTGTATTTAATGGTGTGTTTTAGAGTGCTGTGCTTCTAATTTTCACCTGTTTTGATCCCCTGTGGTGTGGGAGTTGGTTCCCTCCCTGAGGGTGGTTCTAGAGGGACTTTTGGGTGAACTCGCTGAGGTTTTGATCCTCCTGTACTCTTTATGTGGCCTGGTTAGTTGTTTTCCTCTTTTGTTGGCAGCTAGTACTGGCCCTTTCCTGACCACAGTGGTGGGGGGCACTGTTTCTCCTCTCCTTTTTCTCCTCTCCTCTACTAGTTGGAAGTCAGTCTTCCTCTTTATTCCTGTCAGCAGGTGTAGTTCCGCTTCTGGCCACACTGGTTGCGGGCGCTGTTGAGCCTGACTCTCTGTTCCCTCCCTTATCTGGGGGTCAATGAAGCTCTGCTCCTCCGAGTTACCGCGGAAGAAATTCCCCCAGTCAAGCCCTCCCGGTAGCTGCTCTCAGCCCTAGGGGGGGTCTCAGGTCCACTCTGGGGCTCGGAGCTAGGTTGCTCTAGGTTACCTAAAGGTCCAGGGGGCAGGCCCAAGCTCACCTAGTCTATTCGTCCCACCTGTCCCAGCTGGGCAGGTGACTCCGGCCCACTAGGTACTAGGGAATGTCCTCCCCAGTCTACGCTCGGGTCAGGTGGGATGAACTCTGGGGCCTGGAAGTTGAGGCAACGGGTGGTGTGGTCTCTGTGCCAACAAGCTGGCCTCTGCAGTCTATGGGGGGGGGGTCGCGCGCAGGGTGGCTGGCGGCTGCGGGTCGTCCACGTGTGAGCGCCCTAAAACAGTGCACTCACCATGGACGCCGGGGTTCCCTACTCCCCGTTGGCGCGGCTGGCCTCTGCAGTCTATGAGGGGGGGGTCCCGCGCAGGGTGGCTGGCGGCCGCGGGTCGTCCACGTGTGAGCGCCCTAAAACAGTGCACTCACCATGGACGCCGGGGTTCCCTACTCCTCGTTGGCGCGGCTGGCCTCTGCAGTCTATCGAGATAACATATTTGGTAGAAAGAAATCATTCACTTTTTTAGCTTGTCACTAAGAAAATATGTCATTTGGAATTATCTTCCTTTGATCATTCTAATAAAGACTTTAAAAGTGCATATTCTTCACTATACTATAGTAAATATCAGAAGGTTAATTAACTACTTGTCATAGAATTTTGCTATTTTATAGTAGCAAATTTATGTTGCTATTTACAGTTCATACATTCTATCATTGTTTAAATAGGAAACTTAAAAGTACTAAAGTCCTTATAATTCTATTAGATATTATTCAGAAATAAAAATTATAAATCAATCACTTATTTCACCAATATTGAAATAGAGTAAAGGGGACGATTTAAAATGTACTAAAATACACTACAGATAATAAATATAGTAAATGGTAAATAACTGTTAGAATATAATATATTAGACTGAATTTCATCAGCGATCCTTGGCGATCCTGCCTTGCTTCAGAGGTGGGTCGGGACGTACACACACTGATTCCTGCTGGTTTCTGCTGGGTGTCAGAAGGGCACAGAAGCCATCTTGGGCCATGGTGTTTCCAGCCGCCTGAGACTGGATTTCATCAATGTTCCTGCTAGCGATCTTGCCTGCTACAAAGAGTTCTTGGCTGGCTCTGCCCTCCTGCTCTGCCTTGGATGACCCTGAAGACTTGAAGGGAACAATTTGCTTTGCTTGTCTTGTCTTTCCTGAACACTTGAAGCTCTCCTCAGAGGCCTAGGAAGCGCACCCCCCAAAAAGCTGTCATCTAGAGGCCGCAAAAAAATGCGGCCACTCCACTTCACTTCGTAGCTACGCACTCTTTCTAACCAATGAACCCCACCACAACATGCAGAAAAAAAATCACACTACAAGCACGGCAATGGGGAAACCTCACAGGCAAACACCATGCACAGAGAATGAATACGATAGTGCGGATGACCTAAAAATTCCAACCATCTGATTAACCTCTCAGTTAAGGAACTTAAAATAGAAATATGGAAGATGTTTGTAGAACTCAGAGAAAGCATAGATCGATCTGAACAGAACACAGAAACAGAAATCAGAAAACTCCAAACTGAAATAACAGATCTGAAAAACACGGTAGCTCAACTGAAAACCTCAGTGGATGGCCTCGCCAGCAGGGTAACAGCAGCTGAGAAAGAATCGGCATGCTGGAAGATGAGATGTAGAAAAACTCAACACAGCAGAAGAAATTGGAAAAGAACCTTAAGACAAACAATTAAGCAATGGAAAAAGTACTCAAAGAATGTGAACAGATGAAAATAGAAGTCTTTGATAAACTCAACAGAAACAACATAAGAATCATTGGAGTCCCAGAGGCCCAGGTAGGAGATCTCCAGGAAGAATCAACTGTCAAAGACATCATCAAAGAGATACTCCCAGAGTTAAAGACTACATGCAAATCAAATCCCGAAGAGTACCAGTTAAAAGAGACCCAAAGACAAACACCCCAAGACACATCCTTGTTACGATGACAAATCCCACAGATAGAGATAGAATACTGAAGCAGAAAGCTCAAAAAAGGAAATTACATTCAAAGGAGCATCCCTAAGACTTAGAGCAGACATGTCACAAGAAACTTTCAAGGCTAGAAGACAGTGGTGGGATATTGTGACAAGACTAAATGAAATGAATGCCTCACCGAGAATACTGCACCCAGCCCGACTCACGTTCAGTTTGAAGAAACAATACATAGTTTCATGGATAAACAACAGCTCAGAAACTTCACAGATGATAAACCAGCCTTAAAGGAAAAACTGAAAGGTCTACTTTAAGACAAGAGAGACCAACAAACACAGCAAACTTATCTACAAAGATGACATTAAATACTATGACAATCATCTCTCTCAATGTCAATGGACTAAATTCACCAACTAAAAGATATAGAGTGGCAAAATGGGTCAAAAAGATGAATCCAGCCTTCTGCTGCCTACAAGAAACACACCTGAATAGTCAAATGCTGTGAGCTATTTGGTGTGTGTCCTTCCTGAGTGGGGATGTGGCAGTCAAAACAAACATAGACTCAAAATCAAAGGCTGGATGAAAACCATCCAATCAAACAACACCCTTAAAAAAGCTGGGATGGCCTTATTAATATTTGATCACACCAACTTTATACTCAGAAAAGTGGTAAGGGACAAAGATGGACACTACATACTAATTAAGGATATGTGCAACAGGAAGAAATCAGACTATAAAACATATATGCACCAGGGGGCCGGGCGGTGGCGCTAAAGGTAAGGTGCCTGCCTTGCCTGCGCTAACCTTGGACGGACCGCGGTTCGATCCCTCGGTGTCCCATATGGTCCCCCAAGCCAGGAGCAACTTCTGAGCACATAGCCAGGAGTAACCCCTGAGCGTTACTGGGTGTGGCCCAAAAACCAAAAAAAAAAAAAACAAAAAAAAAAACATATATGCACCCAATGAGAGACCAGCAAATTACCTAATACAATTACTGACAAATTTGAAAGAAGACATCAATAATAACACAATAATTGTGGGAGACCTCAACACGGCCCTGTCAACACTTGATAGGTCAACTAGACTGAAACCCAACAAAAACATACTAGCTCTGAAAAGAGTAATGGAAGAAAGAAGACTGTTGTGTATGTAAATATTTTAGGGGATTATTATGTTACTGACCCTAACCTGATCGGTGATTGTGCCCTACCCTAGGGTGTGACCTGGCATTCATCCTCCATTCCTCCATCAGTCAACCTCTTCAGGGGCTGACTTGCAACAGAGGACTAGTATATATATATATATATATATATATATATATATATATATATATATATATATTCTTCTCCAATGTACATGGGTCATTCTCCAGGATAGACTACATGCTGACACATAAAACATATCTTCATAAAATCAAGAGAATAGAAATCTTGCAGGCTACCTTTGCTGACCACAAGGCTCTGAAATTAGATGTGAACTACAAAAAGACACAGAAGAAAAACTTTAAAAATTGGAAATTAAACAGCCTGTTACTGAACAACCAGTGGGTCCGAGAGGAAATCAAAACACTCTTGGAAACAAAAGATAATAAAGACACAAACTGCCAGAATCTATGGGACACAGCAAAAGCAGTACTTCAACAATTGGTGCTGGCATTTATAGCTTTGCAAGCACACATCAGATGCCAGCACCAATTGTTGAAGATGTTTTCCCTGCTCCACATGGAATTTCTTGTTCCTTTGTCAAACATTAGATGATTGTATATCTGGGGAACATTTTCTGAGAACTCAAGCCTATTAAGCCATTAAGCTGAGAAGCTTCTGCACCTCAAAAGAAATAGTGTCCAGGATACAAGAGCCACCCACCATGTGGGAGAAACTATTCACCCAGTACCCATCAGATATGGGGCTAATATCCAAAATATAAGGGCACTGACAGAATTTTACAAGAAAAAAACATCTACTCCCATCAAAAAATGGGGAGAAGAAATGAACAGATGCTTTGATAAAAAGAAATACAAATGGCCAAAAGGCAGTGCCGGTGGGGATATAGAGAGAAAGGAACTCTTATCTACTGCTGGTGGCAATGCCTTCTAGTCCAACCTCTATGGAAAGCAATATGGAGATTCCCCCAAAAACTGGGAATTGAGCTTTTATTCGACCCAGCTATTCCACTCCTAGGGATATACCCTAGAAACACAAGAATACAATACAAAAACCCCTTCCTCACACCTATATTTATTGCAGCACTATTCACAATAGCCAGGCTCTGAAAACAACCAAGATGTCCTTCAACAGACAAATGGCTAAAGAAACTGTGGTACATATACACAATGGAATATTATGTAGCATCAGGAGAAATGAAGTTATGAAATTTTCCTATACATGGATGTACATGGAGTCTATCATACTGAGTGAAATAAGTCAAAGGGAGAGAGAGAGAGAGATGCAGAATAGTCTCAGTCATCTATGGGTTTTAAGAAAAATAATAAAAGCTGGGCCCAGAGAGATAGCACAGCGGTGTTTGCCTTGCAAGCCGCTGATCCAGGACCAAAGGTGGTTGGTTCGAATCCCGGTGTCCCATAATGGTCCCCCGTGCCTGCCAAGAGATATGACCTATGTGACTAGGGGAACATGACATGAGTGACATAGGGGAAATATGATTTAAGTGAATGAAAGAGCACAGAAAGTGAGCTCCCTTGTGACATGCCAGGTGTTTGTTCTATCAGGACTCAACTCTCTTTTCCCAGATGCTGGAGAGGATGCCTCAACCAACAGGGTACCCCCAGTCAACAACAAGAGAGTCTGCCTTGCCAAAGTGGTAATTTCAATGGGGTCCAAACCTGTCTTTGAAGGACCCCAGCTACAAATATAGGTGTATTAGTGAGGACAAAGTAAAAATGAGAAAGAACTGAGAGGCAAGTTCTCCTAGGTTTTTTTAATGACCAATCTTCCATAGGTGTTTTATAATTAATCCCTCATGATCTCATTCTTACTATTATTCCTTTCTAAAGGCCCCAAATATCATCAGTAATTCATAACACCATCACATTTGGGGGTAAAAAAATGCATTCAATCCATGACAGTGTTCTTTAAGAAGACTGAATTTAGAATCTGCTAATATTGAAGTACTGGTTATTCTGAGTGATTTCAATAGTGTCTGATAGACATTTATCATGCCATAAATTGAAAGTTTTTACATTAAAGGCATTAATAAATGTAGACAATTTCATAGGCCAAGGAGTAGGTGTTGGAATTATGATCAAACTATTTATATGTTATCCTACATGCTAGCACATAAAACTTACTAGGATAAAATTAAGCTTGCTCATAATATTTGAGAAAGTTGCCAACAGAGAAATGAAAATTGAAAATACAACAAAGAATATGAAGCCTCTCTGGGCAACCTGACCCAGAAATATTTCAGTATAGTAATACCATTTGTCTTAGTTGAAAATTAGGACAATGATGCAAGAACATATCAATGTGGTGTAGACCAGTTTTCACTTAGCTAAGAGTGTGTTGCTTGATATGAACAAGGAGACAAAATTTCAGGCTGGTAACTTTAAAATATAAAAATACAATGTAAATAGAAAAAGAGAACTTAGAAAGTTTATAAATAACTTTAAAATCTGTACTTATAATCATGAGAAAACTGTGGGGTAGAAGGTTTGCTTTGGTGGTAGAGTTCTGGAGATCATAATTTACAATATCAATTCTTCTGAAAATAAGAAACGTGTGTGTATTCAGATTTAGAATATAAATTAGGGATGAGTGAGGTACCTATAATTAGTGTGCTTAGTAGATTCTTGGATCTCCTGTCAGCATTGTAATAGCTGAACCTTCCAATATATTTGGGGTAAGTTCTTATGTCCTGGAAACAAAAACAAACAAACAAAATAACATACTTCGTTATCCCTTAGAATATACAAAACTCCTAAAAATGCCTTAATCATAGTTTAGAATGAAAATAAATAAGTTAATTCAATGCTGTGAGCCTGCTGTTTTGTGGCATTCCTCCAAAGGCATGGGTTTAAGAACAGAAGAGGATTGAAAGACATTACATTGAACATTACTTATCCCTATCAACTGTAGTGGATTTCCAGTTATCACTATCCCCTGATTTTTACCCCCTGCAAATGACAGAAATAGGTACTTTGAATGGTCTTATTTTAATTTATAATTTTTCAGCTAAGGCTATGTGGAAAGATTATGCTCCATCCTCAAGTAAACATAATTTCTTTTTAATAGAGATCATCTTTTATCATTCATTTAAATAATTTTGCCCAACTGGCACAAATTTAAGTTCTCATACTTAGTACTTGTTGTTTATATTTTTTGTTTAAATCAATATGAGGAAGAGGGTAACAAAGTTGTTCATAATTAAGTTTCAGTCATACAATATTTGAACATTCGTCTCTTCACCAATATCTAATTCCATCTAACAATGCCCCAAGATTCTCTTCACAATCCCAATACCCACTTACTTCTATGGCAGATATTCCTTTTCTTTTTTGCTTTTAGACGCTGTAATTTGCAGTATTTATCACTTTACCTCTTTTTGCACCCACTTCTTATAGAGTGATCTTATAGAGTGATCATCTCCCATTATTATTGTCATAGTGATCCCTTCTCTGTTCTGATCCTCCTCCTACTCACTCATAAGTGGAAAAGTTTCCATTAAGGATAAGTCCTCTAAATCCTCAATTCTATTGTTTTGGGGTATTATTTCCACACTATGTGTTTTTTTTAATAATCCACAAATGATTGCTATCATTCTAGGTCCATCCATCTCCTATCTTATTTCATTCAGCATAATACACTCCATGGTCATCAACGAATTACATTTTTTCCCCTGAGCCAGTATAATATTCATTGTATAAGTGTACCAGAGTTTCTTTATCCACTCTTCTGGTTTTTGGATCATAGGTTGTTTCAAGATTCTGGCAATTGTGAATAGTGTGATGAACATAGGAGTGCAGACGCCTTTCTGCATTGTGTTTTGGGCCACACAACACCTGTAGGGTCTTATCGAAGTCCAATTTCTTTTCTTCTTTCTTTCTTTCTTTCTTTCTTTCTTTCTTTCTTTCTTTCTTTCTTTCTTTCTTTCTTTCTTTCTTTCTTTCTTTCTTTCTTTCTTTCTTTCTTTCTTTCTTTCTTTCTTTCTTTCTTTCTTTCTTTCTTTCTTTCTTTCTTTCTTTCTTTCTTTCTTTCTTTCTTTCTTTC
Source organism: Suncus etruscus (assembly GCF_024139225.1). Taxonomy (NCBI): domain Eukaryota; kingdom Metazoa; phylum Chordata; class Mammalia; order Eulipotyphla; family Soricidae; genus Suncus; species Suncus etruscus. The sequence continues at coordinate 15,730,850 of NC_064862.1, forward strand.
TTTCTTTCTTTCTTTCTTTCTTTCTTTCTTTCTTTCTTTTCTTTCTTCTTCTTTCTTCTTCTTCTTCTTCTTCTTTCTTCCTTCCTTCCTCCCTCCCTCCCTCCCTCCCTCCCTCCCTCCCTCCCTTCCTCCCTTCCTCCCTTCCTTCCTTCCTTCCTTCCTTCCTTCCTTCCTTCCTTCCTTCCTTCCTTCCTTCCTTCCTTCCTTCCTTCCTTCCTTCCTTCCTTCCTTCCTTCCTTCCTTCCTTCCTTCCTTCCTTCTTAGATGTCCATACTGTTTGCAAAAAAGATTGAACTATAGGGCTGGATTGATAGCGCATTTGCCTTGCACACGGCTGACCCAGGACAGATATTGGTTTGATCCCTGGTGTCCCATATGGTCCCCCAAATCAGAAGCAATTCTGAGCGCATAGCCAGTAGTTACAGGGCATGCCCCACCAAAAAAGGCTGAACTAGTCAACATTTCTACTAGAAGTAAATGAGGCTTCTATTTCCCTGCATCTATGCCAACATTGGTTGTTATTATTATTATTATTTATGTTGAGTGCCAGTCTCTTTGGTGTTAGCTATATTTTACTGTTGCTTTGATTTGCAGTTCCCTGATGATTAGTAATATAGAGCATTTTTTGTTTGTTTGTTTGTTTTATGATTTTTTTATTTAAACATCGTGATTACAAACATAATTGTAGTTTGGTTTCAGTCATACCAAGAACACCCCCCTTCACTATGCAACCTTCCCAACACCAATGCCCCCATTTCTTCCTTCCCCCACCCCCTCCTCTATTCGAGACAGGCTTTCTACATCCCTTACTCACTGACATTGTATGATATAGAGCATATTTATATGCCTTTTGACTACTTGAATTTCCTCTTTGAGGAAGTTTTTGTTTATCTCTTCTCCCCATTTTAAGGGGACTGAATGTTTTTTATTTTTCTTTTGGTTTTTGGGTCACACCCGGTGACGCTCAGGGGTTACTCCTGGCTATGAGCTCAGAAGACGCTCAGGGGTTACTCCTGGCTATGAGCTCAGAAGTCGCTCCTGGCTTGGGGACCATATGGGACGCTGGGGGATCGAAGCGCGGTCTGTCCTAGGCTAGCGCTGGCAAGGCAGACACCTTACCTCAAGCGCCACCGTGCCGGCCCCTGGGCTGAATGTTTTTTTATCATAAAGTTTTATTATTTTTTGTTTTTTGAATATTAATCCTATGTAGATATGTCCTGGGCAAAAAAAATTTCTCCCAGTCTGTGTGGGTGTCTTCATATTTTAGTCATTGTTTTTGCTGAGGTGCAAAACTTCTTAATTTAAAGTAGTCTCATTTAGGGACTACAATGGTAGAGCATTTGCTTTGCATGTGGCCAACCAGGAACGACCCAGGTTCAATTCCTAGCATCCCGCATGGTCCCCTTAGCCTGCCAAGAGTGATTTCTGAGTGCAGAGACAGGAGTAACCCCTGAGTGACTCCAGGTGTGACCCCAAAACCTAAATTAATTAATAAACGTTTTAAAAAATTAAAAAATAAAAATTCTATTTATATATGTTGGATTCTACTTCTTTGGTTTATAACATTTAATATCTAAAGATGTATCTAAATTCAATGCCATGAAGAGATCTGCCTTGTTTTTGTCTATGCATTTTATGGAATTAAGTCTGATGTCAAGGTTTTGCATTTATATTTCACATTATTGTATAGCACCAGGAAGAGGCCTAAGTTTATTTTTCTGCATGTTATGAACCAGTTTACTCAGCACCATTTGTTGATGAGGCTTTCCTTGTTAACTTCATATTTTTGTTCCCTTATCAAAGATTAACTGATCATATACTTAAGGTCTCTATTCCATTAATCTCAGTGTCTATCTTTATTCATTACCATGCTATTTTAATTACTGCTACTTTGTAATGTAGTTGGTAGTTGGGAAAAGTGATGACTCTATTTTCCCCTCAGTGACTGCTTTGATTATTTGGTGGGAAATTGCTTCAGATAAATTTTAGAAGTGTTTCTTCTAGTTCTTTGAAAATGTCATGGGTACACTTAAACTTCACTGAATTTATGTAATGCTCTAGAAAATATTGCCATTTTGATGATACTAAACCTCCAACCAAGTACAGGAGCAGGAGATGTGTTTCCATTTCATTACATTTTCTCTTATTTCTTAACTAGTGTTTTTGAAATATTCTTTATATAGATCTTTCACCTCTTTGGTTAAGCCTATTCCTAAGTAATTTATTTTCTGAAGCACAGTTGTGAATGGAATTTTTAAATTGTCTCTTCTGTTTTATAATTTGCAACTAGAAAAGGTATGATTTTACCTAATAATTTTGTAAACTGCCACTCTACAATACAAAGACATTGTTTCTTCAATTCTTTTTGTATTCTTTAGGTTTTTCTAGTATGTTGTCTGCAAATAGTGAGTTAGACTTATCTGAATAAGATAGATAAGTTAGACTTGTTTCTTATCTGGATGCTCTTGATATCTTTTTATTGCCCAATAAAGCAATGAGAAAGTATTTCCAGTATTATATTTGATAAAAGTAGCAGAAATGGGCAAACTTGTTTTGTGCCTGATCTAAGTAGGATACTTTTAGCTATTTCCTCATTGATTAGAATGTTTGCTCTGGGCTTGTGGTAAATAGCTTTAGCTATGTTGCGGGAAAGTTCTGGCATTTCCTTTTCGTTGAGAGTTTTTGTTATAAATGGTGCTAGGTTTTGTCAAAATGTTTATCTGATTCTACTGATATGATCATATCATTTTTATTTTTATTTTATTTGTATAAAGTGTAACCTGTTGATTTACAGTATGTTAAACTATCTCAGATAAATCCCACTTGATTATAGTATATGATATTTTTGATGAGTTGTTGTTGTATTTTATCGCTAGTATTTTGTTCAGGGACTTTTCTTTATGCACCAGGGACATTGGCTTGTAATTTTCTTTTTTGTGTGGTGTCTCTTTCTGCTTTCAGTTTCAGTGTGATGTTTGCTTCATAGAAACTTTTCTAAAGTGTATATATTTCTTTGATTCTCTGAAAAGCCTGAAAAGAATTGGAAATAGGTCTTCTGAAAAGTTTGGGAGAACTCACTAGAGAATCAATCTTGTCCTTGCATTCTGTTCAGGGGAAACTTGTTACAATTCCAATCATCTTTTATCACTATATGTCTGCTCATATGTTCCATATCTTCTTGATGCAGCCTTGAGAAGTTATGTAAGTACAAGAATTTTTCCTTTTTCCAAGATTTTATTATTTCTTGGCATAAAGACTTTCAAAGTATTCCATAATGAGTCTTTGGATTTTTGTGCTATCTGTTGTGATGTCTCCCCTTTGATGTGATAGAATTTTTGATTGTATTTATTAAGAACATCTTTCTAAATTTTTGTGAGTATTATTTGTTCAAAACTCTTGTTTATTCATTTCAAAGAACCAGCTCTTGATTTAATCAATATTTTGAATTTTTATTACAAATTATTGATTTCTTTATTTTTTTTTACAAATCATTGATTACTTTTCTAATTTTATTGTTTCATGTTTTCTGCGTTGAGTTAGCTTTATTGGTCATTTTATAATTTCTTAGGCTGTGCTGTCAATTTATTTGTGTGGCCTCTTTTTTACTTTCTGATGAATGCTTACATAACTATAAACTTTCCACTATTTTTGATATGTTCCACAAAAGTCTGATATCTCATGTACTTATTCTTGGTTGTATCCAGGAATCTTTTGACTTCCTCTTTGCTTTCCTCTCTGTCCCACTGTTTGTTTAGAAATTAGTTGGTTAATTTTCAGGTGTTTGAGTTATTTCTCTATTTCTATTTGTGATTAACTTCTACTTTCAGTGTATCATGATCTGAGTATATAGATTATTCAATTTCTATCCCTTTGTTTTAATAAAGGTAAATTTCTTTTGTCTCAACATGTAGTCTATCTTAGATAATGTCCCAGGGGCATTGAAGAAGAATGTATTGTTAGCTTTGGGGGATGAAAAGTCATATATACACATAAATACTAAAATTCTAGATTTTATTTTTTATTTTTTGTTTTTGGGCCACAAACAGTGATGTTCAGGGGTCACTCCTGGCTCTGTGCTTAGAAATTGCTCCTGACTTGGGGACCATATGGGATGCTGGGGGATTGAACTACAGTCCGTCCTAGGTCAGCTGTGTGCAAGGCAAACTCCCTACTGCTATGCCACTGTTCCAGCCCCTAAATTATAGATTTGGGGAATAAAAAGATATTATATATATATATATACTACACATATATATTTACATATACATATACACACACTATACTCCTATCTTCTATATCTTCCTTTAAGGCCAGTATTTCCTTGCTGACTTTTACTCAGGTAGATTTACCAAGAGATAACAGAGTGGTGTTAATGTCTCCAACTACTTTTGTGTTGCTATCAATATTCTTAAAATCTTTTAGCAGTTTTTTAAAGCATTTTGCTGGACCTCAATTGGTGCATATATCTTTAGGAGGGCAAATATTTATTGTTTATTAAGAAATAACATTCTCTGTCTCAACCTTTTTAAGCCTGAAGCACTTATCATCTCAAGTTAATTTGGACACTCTATCCCTTTCATGAGAGCTGTTTTCTTGAAGAATTGTTTTTAAACATTTGATTATGCATCTTTGTTTTATTTATTTGTTTTTCTTGCAAGCAGCAGAAAATTGAATTTGATTTTCTAATTCATTTTTCCACTTTGTGTCTCTAAATTGGTATGTTTAGAATGTTGACTTCAACAGTGAGTATTGACATGGCTATTATGTCATACTTCAGTAGAAGTTTGATGTGCTTGTGGAATTGTCTTACCTTAAAATATCATCCTTGTGTAAAGTTGCTTTAGGGTCTAAAAAATTCCTGAACTGTTTATCCAAGAACTATGTATTCCTTCAAATTTGAATGATAGTCTTGTTGGGTAAAGTATTCTTGGAGAAGGTTTCATTTTATTTAAGTGGGTTTTCTAATTATTATTTTCATTTTTCTTCAAGCACAGATCTTATTTGATTATTTGCTATTGATCTTAGGATACTCCTTCATATGTAATCTCTTTTATGATCTTTCAACTTTCAGTATTCTCTCTGTATCTCTTATTTTTATTCTGATAAGATGTGTCTTGGAATCTTTCTATTTGGGTCTCTTTAAGTTGGTACCTTTTGGGCCTCTTGGCTCTGGGTATATGTAATGTAATTCTGTCAATTTATCAGGAATGAAGTCTTTGACTATCACCTTTTAATCAGGGTTGCCTTCCTGATCCTCCACCTCTCCAATGATACTTAACTTGTTTCTTGACTTCTTTTCAAAATTCTCTCTTCAGCTGTTTATTTATTTTGAGGTTTCTTTTTAATTTTCTACTATCAGGAGGTTTTCTGCTGTTACTCTACATTTGAGGCTTTCTACTGAGTTTTTCATTTCGCCTACACAATTTTTTTGTTCTGACATTTCTATGTGTAGCTTTCTAATATCTTCTCTACTTCTTAGTTATGCATTCCATTGTTTCTTTGACCTCACTAAATATCCTCAACATTTACTCTCTGAAACCTTTCTAAAATTATATAGATTTTTATATACTTTTTTAGATTATATAGTTGGATATTTATGATTGAGACTTCAGAGCTCCTATCTTCATCTGCAAGTGTGGGATCCTGCACTGTTTTCCCCATGGTACCTTTAGTAGTCTTGGGAAAAATATTTTTAATTCACTATAAGCATGCTTCTCACCCACTGCCAAAGAGGACTCTGCAAAATCTTAGTGATGGTTTTTTTTTCTTTTTCAGTTAGAGATACTCCATTTCAATTTTGTGTTTTTGTTAATTGTGTAGAGTCTCTCTCTCTCTCTCTCTCTCTCTCTCTCTCTCTCTCTCTCTCTCTCTCTCTCTCTCTCTCTTTTGGGCCACATCCATTTGATGCTCAGGGGTTACTCCTGGCTAAGCACTCAGAAATTGCCCCTGGCTTGGGGGGACCATATGGGACAACAGAGGATTGAACCGTGGTCCTTCCTTGGCTAGCGCTTGCAAGGCAAACACCTTACCTCTAGCACCACCTCGCCGGCCCCCTGTGTAGAGTCTCTTGTACTGGTTTGAGGAATAAGTTCTTTGGCATAAATTTACTTCTACTCTGTGATTAGAATACTATTGTTTCTTGGCCTATAACTATTTTCATAGATTTTTGAGGGGATGTTGTTTGAAGAAAAGGCTAATATGCTATTGGCCTAGTGTTTTTGAATAATCAAGGTGCCCTGATAAAAGTTTAGTATACTAGACCAAGATGTGGTCCTCATGGGATATGGAAAGGAAAATTATCTGCCAACTGCCCACTAGGAAACCACACTTTCTTTCCTCTAGTTTGGTCTATGAAAGAATCCAAGCATCTATTCCTTGAGTTGAGGTGTGTAGGATTTATGTCCAGTCATGCCCTGCTGAAATTTAGGTCCCACATAGAGGAAAGTACCTTAGCTTCTATGTTTGTTGCTGTTATTTTTAATTTTATTGTTCTATTTTGATTTTTTTATTTCTTTTTATGGGAGGATTTTTGGGCCACAACCAGCAGAACTCAGGGGTTACTCCTGGCCCTGTACTCAGAAATCACTCCTGGCAAGCTCAGGGGACTACATGGGATGCTGGGAATTGAACCCAATCTGCCCCAGGTTGACAGCATGCAAGGCAAATGCCCTACCACTGTGCTATCTCTATAGACCCCAATTGTTCTATTTTTAAATGCTAACAATGTGCAGCTTCTAAACTGAATTTAGTGGCATTCCAATATTATTATCCATAATGCCCAAACATGTGGGGCTGACATTATAATGTAAATAAGGGGAGGGGCATTGGTGGTGGACGTGTTGCACTGGTGAAAAGGGGTGTTATGTTTATGACTAAAATACAACTACAATCATGCTTGTAATCATAGTGCTTGCTTAATATATTAAAAAAAGAAATAATAATGTCTCAGAAAAAGAAATTGAAATTGTGAAAATCCAGTCTTTTATAATAAAAAGAAATGAAACTAAAATGTTTATTTGAATAAAATAATTTGCAATATTTACAGATGTTACTAGTTATGATAATGTCATCTATTTAGTACATTAAAAACGTAAGACATGGAGCCTGCCATAAGAAGTTTGTGGTTAATTATTAGTACATACAATAATAATAAAATCCATTGGGTCAGAGATAGGAAAATTTATAATGTGATCATGCCGACTGGTTGAAGAATTTAGATAGATAATCATAAAGTCAGGTCTTATTTTTCTGAAAGCTACTTGTCTTAGGTGAGTTGCTAGTTTTTAGGGAAAAAATCAATTAAAATATAATTATGATAGTAATTATCTCTAAGTACTGCTAGAAGTAAAAAGAAAAAGTGTTCATAAACATCTATATGTACATTTATTGTATAAATGATAAAATTTCAATAAAGTCTAATGATTATAAATATAGAAGAGGATATAAGAAAGTTTTATATTAGCATAATATTTTCTATTATACTTTTGACTAAACAGAGACCTAAATTATAGGTGTAGGGTGATCATTAACATCAAATAATTATGCTTGTGTCACATGGAATGAAATAAGTATACCTTCTTAAAGTAGAAGCATGCTAGAGATACTCAGTGTGAAATGTATTTGAGAAAGAACACCCTGTTTGACATGGATTGTCAACCTGTTCATGCTTGGCTGCAACTAAAGAAAGATGAGGTCATTTGCATTCCATCTGTTAGCATTGGTGTCCAATCTAAAACTCAAAGGTCAAGCAGGCCATGTGAGCAGCATGTTTGTAAATCTAGTATAAGAGCAAAAATATGAACAGATTACAGAATGAAAAAAATAGGTAAGAGAAAGTACCAATAAATTTTGGACCTCCAGATCACAAAACAGAGCCTCTTAGTACGTTAACTATACTTCTTTGAATATAACATGATATAAATGGATTTAAATTAAGCTAGTTAAAATGGAGTAAGATATTCAATAAAAAGGTTGAAAGAAGTAGATATATTATGGTAACAATGTTCATACTACATCTGGGTCACATAGAGGACTGATATCATGAGGAGAAATATTCAAGAATCTGCATTCCTTCTCTATTTCCTCAAACACTCTCATTATCTTTTTCTTGGTCTCCCATGGTCAATCCAAGAACAATCACCCCAGTCCTTTGAATTTGAATATTTCTAGAGGTTCATTTCCCAACAAGATAGTGTCATTAGAGGAATCATTAGGAATTATTTTCTCAGGTTGAATCAGCTGTTTGTCCCAGGCTTATATGTTATTGGACAAACATGGAGTCACAAAATAAGAGATGGCTCATTCCTGTCATTTTTTTTTTGAATTGGATCAAGAGACAGTTTTCAGAAAAGGGGATATATTTGTGATATTAGCAGAAGTCCACCCAATGTTGGCTCAGAATAATCTTATCATCATTTCAATCACCATTCTTTCTTTCCTAGTATCTGAATGTGTAAATTATATTACTAGAGTACTATATTAGAAAATCTGACAAAAAGAAATTAAAACGCAAGGTTATAGAGACACCACCAGGATTAAAGCACCTGCCTTTATTGTAGCTAATCCAAGATTAATTCCTACAACTGCATATCATCCCCAAGCATGGTCAGGAGTGATATCTGATTATAGGGTTAGGAATAAACCCTAAACACCAATGCACGTAAAAAAGGAAAAAGAAGAAAGAGACAAAAAAGAGAGAGAAATAAGGAGAGTATAGTCAGGAGTAACCCCTGAGCATCACCAGGTGTGGTCCCCCCCAAAAAAGGGGGGAGAAAGATAAAGAGAGAGAAAGAAAGAAGAACAGGAGAGAAAGGAGAAAGGAAGGGAAAAAGGAAAGAAAAAAGACAAAGAAAGAGAGAAAGAAAGGCAGGAGAGAAAGAAGGAAGAAAGAAAGAGAAAAAAAGAAAGAAGGATGAAAGAAAGGAAGAAAATAGAAAGAAGAAAGGTAGAAAAAAGAAAGAAAAGAACAAAACAAAGAAAGAAGAAAAAGAAAGAAAAAAGAACAAAATACAGAAAGGAAGAAAGGAAAGAAAGAGAAAGAAGGACAGATGAAAGAAAGGTAGGAAGAAAAGAAAAAGAAATAAGAAAGAAAAAAGAAAAGAAGAATGAAATTTAGAAAGAGAAAGAAGAAAAAAGCAAGCAAGCAAGAAAAGCAAGAAGAAAAAAGAAAGAAAGACAAATAGAAAGAAAGAAAGAAAGAAAGAAAGAAAGAAAGAAAGAAAGAAAGAAAGAAAGAAAGAAGAAAGAAAGAAAGAATAAAGCATGCAGGTGACTAGTCAGCCAGTCAAATAATTAATAATTTATGTAAAAAAGTGCAAAGGTTCTCATTTTAATATCAGTGGGGGCAAATAAAATTACCTATATTTGATTATGGAAGTATGAGGTATTGAAATCAATCAAATAAAAGACTTGACTTTGTCTTTGTTAATTTTAGTGATCCTTAATTGTATCAAAGTGGAGGATAGGGAAGAGTGTTTGTTTGAAAAGTTAAAGTAGATAAAATAATCAGGATACATTGTCTTCTGAGTTAATTAAAATATACCAGAAGGTATAGGTCAATAACAAGGTTCTACAATAAGATGTTAATAATTTTACATTAATATAATAAAAAATGGGAAAATCCTGGGGCCAGAGTGATAGTACAATGGGTACAGTCCTTACCATTCATTTGGCTCTCCCAGGTATGATCGCCAGTATCCTCTATGGTCCTGAGCACCAACAGGAGCTATTCTTTGGGGCAAAGCCTGGAAAACTACTAAGTATCACCAGATAATGGCCTCAAATCTTTAAAAAATACAAGAAAAATAAAAAAGAAAGCCTGAAATTACTTAACTATTAACCAAAAATGTTACTATAATTAGATTTTATTTCAAATTACCTATACAGGTTATCTTAAAAATAAATGAGGAGGGGAGTAAAAAATGGCTGACTCTGGGGATTGCCAGGTGAAGTGCTGATTGCTTCACCTGCAGAGTCTCTGCCCTGCTGTGCTTCTTCTGAGGAAACTGAGGACCTGAAGGGAGCCCTGTCCTGTGCTTCTCTGTCTTTTCTGAATCCTTGAAGCTCTCCTCAGAGCCCTGGGAAGCAACCCCCCAAAAAACTGCATTCTGAAGCTACCCAGCGAGTGAGTGAGTGAGTAAGAAATGGCTGACTTTACAAGCCCTGAATGGGGAATCCGCTGAACTCTACTGGAACTCAGATTCCAGCACCCCTATATGCCTGTCTTCTGTGCTGTGCTCCATTTTTGGTCTGATTTCATCCTGTATGTGGCTCATCTGCGGATGGCTCGCCTTCCCTGGAGCCTTCCCTAGAGGTGAGTCTACACACCCAGAAAAGGAGGAGCCAGAGAAGCATGCCGCTCTGCTTCCCTTCACGGCTGTGCGCATCATTTAGCCAATGAATACAACCACAACACGTAGAAAAACCCACAATACAAGTGTGACAATGGGGAAACAACACAGGCCAGTGCCAGACATAGAGAATGACAATGGCAACTCTGATGACTTGAACATAACCAACCAACTACTCAGTCTCTCAGATAAGGAGGTTAGAGTCACAATATGGAAGATGTTCAAAGAACTCAAAGAAAGTATAGATGAGAAAACTAATAAGAATCAAGAGAATATGAAGATAGAAATCAGAAAATTCCAAACTGAAATTTCAGGTCAAATAACAGGTCTGAAAAACTCAGTAGATGAATTGAAGAAAAACATGGTTGAGCTTTCCCACTGGTTAACAGCAGCTGAGGATAGAATTAGTACACTGGAAGATGAGATGATGAATAACAATTCCATACAGCAAAAGAAATTGGAAAAAAGCCTTAAAGCAAATGATCAAACAATGGAAAAATTACTCAAAGATTGGGAACAGATGAAAATAAAAGTCTATGATAAACTCAACAGAAACAATTTAAAAATCATTGGAGTTCCAGAGACCCAGAAAGAAAATCTCCAGGAAGAATTAACGGTCAAGAACATCATTAAAGAGAAACTACCAGAGCTAATGAATACATGCGATCAAATCCTGCATGGCCGAAGAGTACCAACTAAAAGAGACCCCAGAAAAAACACCCCAAAGACACATTCTAGTCACAATGATGAATCCCACAAAGATAAAATTTTGAAAGCAGCAAGATTGAAAAGAAATATTATATTCAAGGGAACATCCTTGAGATTTACTACAGACCTGTCACCAGAAACACTCAAGGCCAGAAGGCAGTGGTGGGACATAGAGACAAAACTCAATGAAATAAATGCTTCGCCTAGAATACTGCACCCAGCAAAACTGACTTTCAGGTTTGAAGGAACAATGCATAGTTTCACAGACAAACAACAGCTCAGAAACTTTACAGACTCAAAACCATTCTTAAAAGAAAAACTAAACGGTCTACTTTAAGACAAGATGGACCAACAGACACACCAAACTTCGATATACAGATGGCACTAACTCCCAGGACAATTCTTTCTCTCAATATCAATGGACTAAATGCACCAGTTAAGAGACACAGAGTGGCTAAATGGATCAAAAAACTCAATCCGAACTTCTGCTGCCTACAAGAAACGCACCTGAATAGTCAGAACAAACATAGACTCAAAATAAAAGGCTGGAGGAAAATCATCCAAGCAAACAACACCCATAAAAAAGCTGCAGTGGCTATACTAATATCAGATAATGCAAACTTTATACTCAGGAAAGTTGTAAGGGACAAAAATGGACATTTTGTATTAATCAAGGGATATGTACAGCAGGAAGAAATCACTCTCCTAAACATATATGCACTGAGTGAGGGGCCAGCAAAATATTTACTACAATTGTTGACAAATCTGAAAAATATATTAATAAAAACACAATAATTGTGGACCTCAACACAGCATTGTCAACACTTGACAGGTCAACCAGACTGAAACCCAACAAGTACATACTAGAACTGAAAAGAGAAATGGAAGAAAGAGGCCTGGATACACATTTTTCTCTAATGTACATGGGACATTCTCCAGGATAGACTACATGCTAACACATAAAACATACCTCCATAATATCAAGAGAATAGAAATTTTGCAGGCTACCTTCGCTGACCACAAGGTCCTGAAATTATATGTGAACTACAAAGGGACACAGAAGAAAAACTTTAATACCTGGAAGTTAATCAGCCTAATACTGAATAACCAGTGGGTCCGAGATGAAATCAAAGAGGAAATCAAAACCTTCCTAGAAACAAATGATAATGGAGACACAAACTATCAAAACCTATGGGACACAGCAAAAGCGGTACTGAGAGGAAAATTTATAGCTTTTCAAGCACACATCAGGAAAGAAGAAGGGGCATGCCTGAATAGATTAATGACGCAGCTCATAGAATTAGAAAGTACTCAACTAAAGGACCCAAAACTAGGGAGGCAGAAAGAAATAACAAAGCTGAGAGCAGAAATCAATGAAGTGGAAACCGAAAAACAATCCAAAAGATCAACAAAAGCAGAAGTTGGTTCTTCGAAAAAATAAACAAAATTGATAGACCACTGGCAAAACTAACAAAGAAAGAGAGAGAGAGAAACTTGATAACTTGTATTAGGAATGAAAAAGGAGAGATCACTACTGATATGGTCGGATCCAAAGGGTAATCAGAAACTACTGTGAGAAACTCTACGCCATTAAAAATAAAAACCTGGAAGAAATGGATAAATTTTTGGACTCTTATAATCTTCCACGGTTGAATGAAGAGGATGTAGCATATCTAAACACACCCAACACTATTGAGGAAATTAAGACAGTAATCAAATGTCTGCCCAAAAACAAAAGTCCAGGCCCAGATGGGTTTACTAATGAATTCTTTCAAACTTTCAAAAGGAACTTTTACCAATCCTGGCAAGACTCTTTCATGAACTCCAAAAAACAGGAACACTTCCAAATAGCTTTTATGAAGCCAACATCACCTTGATACCTAAACCAGACAGAGATGCTACCAAAAAAGAAAACTACAGACCAATATCTCTGATGAATGCAGATGCAAAGATCCTCAACAAAATCCTGGCAAATAGGATTCAATGCCTCATTAAGAAGATCATGCACTACAATCAAGTAGGTTTCATCCCAGGAATGCAAGGATGGTTTAACATCCGTAAATCTATCAACATCATACACAACATCAACAACAAGAAAAATAGAAATCACCTGATCATATCAATAGATGCAGAGAAAGCATTTGATAAGGTCCAATACCCATTCTTGATCAAAACTCTCAGCAAGATGGAAATGGAAGGAACCTTTCTCAATATGGTTAAGGCTGTCTACCACAAGCCAGAGTCAAATATTGTCCTCAATGGAGAAAGACTGAAAGCCTTTCCTCTAAATTCTGGCACAAGACATGGCTGTCCTCTCTCACCACTCCTATTCAACACAGCACTGGAAGTAATTGCTATAGCAATTAGGCAAGAAAAATATATCAAGGGAATCCAGATAGGAAAGGAAGAAGTCAAGCTCTCACTGTTTGCAGATGACATGATACTCTACTTAGGAAACCCTAATGTCTCTACTAAAAAGCTTCTAGAAACAATAGACTCATATAGCAAGGTGCAGGCTACAAAATTAACACATGGAAATCAATGGCTTTTCTATACACCAATAGTAATAAGGAAGAAATAGACATTAAGAAAACAACCCCATTCACAATAGTGCCACACAATCTCAAATATCTTGAAATCAACTTGACTAAAAATGTGAATGACCTATACAAAGAAAACTATAAAACTCTGCTCCACGAAATAAGAGAGAACACCAGAAATGAAGGCACATACCCTGCTCATGGATTGGCAGGATTAGCATCATTAAAATGGCAAACTCCCCAAAGCATTGTACAGATTTAATTCAATCCCTGTAAAGTTACCCATGACATTCTTCAAAGAAGTGGATCAGGCACTTTTGAAATTCATTTGGAACAAACACCCTAGAATAGCTAAAGCAATCATTGGGAGGAATTACTTTCCCCATCTTAAACTGTACTACAAAGCAATAGTTATCAAAACTGCATGGTATTGGAATAAAGACAGGCCCTCAGATCAGTGGAATAGGCTTGAATACTCAGAGAATATTCCCCAGACATACAATCACCTAATTTTTGATAAAGGAGCAAGAAATTCTAAATGGAGCAAAGAAAGCGTTTTCAACAAGTGGTGTTGGCACAACTGATTAGCCACTTGCAAAAAATTGAATTTAGACCCCCAGCTAACATCATGTATGAAGGTTAAATCCAAATGGATGAAAGACCTCGATATCAGACCCGAAAACATAACAACACGTAGGTAAAACACTCCAGGACATTGAGACTAAAGGCATCTTCAAATAGGAAATTGCACTCTCCAAGCAAGTGAAAGCAGAGATTAACAGATGGGAATATATTAAATTGTGAAACTTTTGCACCTCAAAAGATATAGCTCCCAGGATACAAGAGCCCCCCACTGAGTGGGAGAATCTATCCACCCAATACCCATTAGACAAGGGGCTAATCTCCAAAATATACAAGGCACTGACAGAATTGTACAAGAAAAAAATATAATCCCATCAAAAAATCGGGAGAAGTAATGGACAGACACTTTGACAAAGAAGAAATACAAATGGCCAAAAGACACATGAAAAAATGCTCCACATCACTATTTATCAGGGAGATGCAAATCAAAACAACTATGCGGTACCACCTCACATCCCAGAGATTGGCACATATCATAAAGAATGAGAACAAGCAGTGTTGTCGGGGATGTGGATAGAAAGGAACTCTTATCCACTGCTGGTGGGAATGCCGTCTAGTTCAACCTTTATGGAAAGCAAAATGGAGATTCCTCCACAAACTGTAAATCGAGCTCCCATACGACCCAGCTATACCACTCCTAGGAATATACCCTAGGAACATAAAAATACAATACAAAAATCCTTTCCTTACACCTATATTCATCGCAGCACTATTTACCATAGCAAGAATCTGGAAACAGCCAAGATACCCTTCAACAGATGAATGGCTAAAGAAACTGTGGTACATATACACAATGGAATATTATGCATCTGTCAGGAGAGATGAAGTCATGAAATTTTCCTATACATGGATGTACATGGAATCTATTATGCTGAGTGAAATAAGTCAGAGAGAGAGAAAGACACAGAATGGTCTTACTCATGTATGGGTTTTAAGAAAAATGAAAGCCATTCTTGCAACAATAACTTTCAGACACAAAAGAGAAAAGAGCTGGAAGTTACAGCTCACCTCATGAAGCTCAACACAAACAGGGATGAGTTTAGTTAGAGAAATAACTACATTTTGAACTATCCTAATAATGAGAATGCATGTAGGAAATAGAAAGCCTGTCTAGAGTACAGGCGGGGTTGAGTGGGAAGGAGGGAGATTTGAGACATTGGTGATGAGAGTGTTGCACTGGTGATGGGTGGTTTACATGATGGTCTTTACATGACTGAAACCCAAACACAATCATGTATGTAATAAAGTTGTTTAAATAAAAAAAATAAATGAGAAGGGGTCAGAACAATAGAACATTGATAGGGCATTGGGCTCACATATGGCCCACCAGGGACAAACCCGAGTTCAATCTCTGGCCTCTTATATGTTCCCACAAGCCTGCTAGGAGTTATTTCTGAGTGTAGAGCCACGAGTAACCCCTGAGCACCACAGCCACTTCGTGTGGACCCAATCCCCCAAATAAATAAATAGATAAATAAACAAATAAATAAACAAATAAATGAGGAGACTGCTGCTACGCAAATTAGAACAAACCACTCATGGATCTGTGGACATTTCTTTTTAAAACTACTTGAAAAAGAAATAAATAACAATAAGGAGTTTAGTCTTCTTGATTTTTCTATTATAAAAAAGATGCCTACTACTTAAAACATGTACTTTTTTTTACCTTTTATAATTAAGTTTTTCATGGTCACAAAGTTGTTCATGACTGAATTTCAGTTATATTATATTCACTAACCAATTTTTTTCACCAGTGGATATTTCTCAGCCACCAATATTTCCAGTTTTTCTCCAACTATCTCCTGCTGCCTCTATGATAGATATTTTCTTCTTTCTTTTTCTCTCTATTTCTTCTCTCTCTCTTCCTAAGAAGGTACTTATTTCTTTAAAAAATATTTACTGCTATATAGTATGCACCTTTAGATACAATAAATTAATATTTTTATTTGAATAACATTTCACCAATTTTATTATTTTTCTTCAATGGAAAGGTGATAGAGTGCATGAAATGAGTGAGGAATGAAAGCTAAGACATTTGTTTCAAAAATTATGAATGTAGAATGAAAACTGTATGTAGAAGAGACAGTAATAGATCTGTTACTTAGCAGCTCTGCCTTGGTCATTGACTCTTACTGCAACTGCATTATTAAAAGTACTAGGATTGCAAATAATTTTAGTGAGTTTTCGTGATCGGTTCCTTTAAAAAAAACACACTAGGGATTAATGTTTTTTATAAACTTCGGACAATTTATTTATGAGAACAAAATGGTCTGTAACTTCTCAGAAATCTCCATAGGCATGGAGGACACCAGAATGGAATCAGATGATGATAGCATGGAGAGGTGAAGTCCTATGATTGAAATAGTATCATATGATTGAACTGCACAGTTGAAAGGGATTCTGGAGCAGATCATAGAGTAAAGGAAGGTCTTAGAAGAGCTGTGGGCAGTGATTTTTCATTAACTACAAGAAATAGTTGAATTTAGGTCATACAATGCACTAATACCCATTCCCTCATCATCAATGTTCATTTCCTGCCACCAATTTTCAAGTTAGTTTCCTGCTGTCCAATCCTGCCCTTACTCCCAGACTGCCTCTATGGCAGACAACTCTCTCTCTCTCTCTCTCTCTCTCTCTCTCTCTCTCTGTCTGTCTGTCTGTCTGTCTGTCTGTCTGTCTGTCTGTCTCCCTGACCCCCAGGGAGAGTATTTTAGACCAAATGACAACCCTGTGAGATGATATGGAGGCGAATGCAACTATAGCCCATTGAGGAGAAAATATTTTGGTGAACTTTATGGATTTTTATGAATAATATATATCTAGTTCTGAATGGCTAAAGTAACCCTAGCTAATCCAGGGTCAACTCTAATATTCAGTCTCTTTTGCTTTGGTGGTTAGAATGCTCCCAAGTCTTTATACAATTCTTTTAAGATTAAGGAGAAAAACACTGAAGACTAATTCAAGTTACAAATGATTTTCTGACACTGAATATGCGCTGGACATTAGAGCCAAATGCAAAAATTGAGTAATGAACAAAACAGGCTTGCCTATTTTCTTGATTAAACTTAAATTAACCAGGAAACCAATTATTGAATGATTCATTACAAATGTAGTGAATGTAATGATAAATAAAAAGTCGTGGGATTTTATTAGATGGATCTAACTAGATCCAGTGAATAGAGTTTGGAAATGTATCCAGGGAAAAGGTAAGACATCTGGAAGGCAAGGGAATAGTTGTGGTTATTATTTTTTTAATTTAATTTTTATTTTGGTCATAGTGGCTTACATATTATTGACAATAATATTTTAGGTACATATTTACATAAAATCAGGGGGGTTTCCATCACCAATTTGCCCTCCCTACAACTCCGTTTTTGTCCTACCTCCCATATGCTCTTCCCTCACCCCTAGGGCTGCCAGAATATGTTGTTCTCTCTGTATCTAGCCTAATACTTAGTAGTCTTGCACCTGTTTGGTCCTGGTGCCTCCCTTATTTCCCCCTCTAACTGGGGGGCAGGACTAGCTAGTTCAAGTTACGTGGTTTTGTTTGAATAAGGGAATAGTAGTAAACTGGGGTAAAGGTCTAATACGCAGAAAATAAGCAGAATTCTTCTAGAGGGTCTCATCCTCAGTTAGAGAGACAAAGGAGAAAAAGGTGAAACACTTCACCAGTTCAAAAAGAAGTGTCAAATATCCAGTGAGGACTCCAACAATAACGCTAAGCACCACCACCACCACAAAAAAAAAAAAAAACAAAAAAAAAAAAACAGAACAAAACAAAACAAAAAAAACAGCCACGGTCTTGAGATAAGAAACATGGCAGAGCATATAATGAAAGAAAAGAAAAGAAAAGAAAAGAAAAAAAGTGTAAGTGGGGCAACAGCTTCAATAACCACACCAAAGCACAAAAATCAACCAAAAATAGTTAAATATAATAATGATAATAAATGAAGATAAAAATAATATATATAAAAGATAAATAATAATAATAAGATAGGTTTCTTTAAAGAAAGAAACTTAACAGGGGATGTTAGTTAAAAGACTGTCTGAGCAGGTAAAATCACTAGTGGACTTCCCAGATATCTGAGTAAAGTAAGAAAAGAAAAGTGAAGTTACCCAAGAGCAGATCACACATACTTTTGTATCTCATCTTCTGAACAATGAAAACCTACTAAAGAAACAAACAAAGGTATTCTATAATTAGTGAGATGTATGATAAAGAAGTCACACTATTTTCAGTGTGGAAAATGCATAGATCAAGGAAAGCCTTTGGTCTTGACTATAGCAGGGTTAAGACAAGAGATAGTAAAGACTTCATCTAAGAATTTGACAGTGGAGGGTGAAAAAAATAGCACATAGAAATACATAAGCTGTTAATTAGTAAATATACAACTTACTGCCTACAAACTTCAATTTAAGTATCCATCTAGAATAAACTGATATGGATTCACCTTGGAGTTATTTGACTTCAAAGTCTATAATACTTAAACTGTTATTAAATGTAACTGTTTAATTAAATGTAGACCATCTACAAGGTCTACAAGGTTACCCCCTTTACTGATCATGAAATGAGAGACATGAAAGAAAAGCAGTAACTGAAACAAAAATTAGAAATGACAAGTGACTGTGAACTCTGAAAATGAAAGCTCATACAACAAGATGATACCTAGGACTATATGTCTGAAACAAAATCTCTTAGATGAGTTTCATAAAATATTTAGTGTTGAACTTTACAGCTCTATCATTCCATCATTATTTTTTTCTTTTAAATAGATCTATCTACATGCATTTCATTTTTCTAAATCTTGTGATATTCCCCATCACAAATCCAACTGGAGTCTAGCAGTTTTGTTCAATGGACTTGATAATACAATTTTTATTCTGTTCAAAGATTATTTGGGGGTTAGGGATCTGGATTTCTGGACCATACCCAGCAGTGCTCAGGGATTACTTATATTTATGCTCAAGGACCAATCCATGAGAACCTTAGGGGACCATAGGTAGTTTGGGATTAAACCAGATTTGTTGGGGAGCAAGGTAAACTGCCTAACTCCTTATTTTATTTCTTGTATAATTATCTCAGCAGTGACTGGTTTGAAAGTAACAGTGAGATTGCCAACCAGATCATAAATGGACCCTAGGGAAACAATTCCTTTTCTGTTCTTTTTTTTTTTTTTTTTTACTGCGATCTCATAATTTACAATGCCATTGCAGTGCTGCTATACCAACTACCTACAGAGTATTAAAGTCCTTTCACCATTATACCATAGGAGCAACTGTGTTCATTGCACTTACACTTTCATAGGCTTTATTTCATTAGAAATGGTAGGAGATGATACCTAAATTCTGCTTACAAGACTCTAACTGTGACTACTCCAAATCCATATGACATACTGTTATTCTGAGGTGGTAAATTATGAAGATATGTTGGTAGGTTTAAAATCAAATTCAAAATTAGTGTTCAGTTGCCTATAGCTCAGCCTATCTCAGTTTGTGACCAACTCATATAGTATCATGTTCTACAAGTATCATCTCTTCATCAAGTTTCCAAAGACAGATTTTAGGATCAGATTATCACACATGTACCATATTTTTTAGTGTATAGCGACATCCTACTTTTCCTGTTAAAATATAGGATTTGGGCTATATTTGCCATATAAGACTGCCTCTCCTTTAACACACACCAAATGGAAATTAAACAACATAAGGAAGAGTAAAACCCTCAAAGGTTAACAGTATATGTTTAATAAAGCTAGAGTTTGGCATGCCAACAATCATTTTACATTTGTCATTTGTAGTGAGTGACTGATTTTTTAAATTCTGATCTACATTGAGAGCAAGGTGAGGGGACTCCTCCAAGAGCAGCTGACTGGGGTGCAATGATTAATGGGAAAGCTAGTGGGAGACAGAGTGCCTCCTCTTTTTCTCATAAAAGCTAAACAGATGAGCACCGGAGAGCCATATGCCAGCGATGACACCCGGCAGGCTGGATGGGATGCTGTGCTAGATAACCCAGCTCCTCTGTGTGCCCTGAAAGAGGAATCAGGAAGCCTGGTTGAGCACAGGAAAGCTGCAAATCAGCATACCAGCATGATACCCGGTGGCTGGATGGGATGTGGTAGTAAGCATCCCTGAAGCTGGAGTTAAGTTTCAACATGTCAAATACCAGTGTATAAGATGACCCCCAACGTTTCAGAAGTTTTTTATGGGTTAAACAGTCGTCTTATATGCTGGAAAATATGCTACATATTTACATTATTTCACAAAACATACTGAATTCTTGGAATACATATAATACCACAGACAGCTAATTATTAGAAAAAGTTAGGATAGTTTGCATAATATTAATCATTCCTTTGAAAATAGCTTCACTAGATTGAGAGAAATAGTACAGTGGAGAGTGTGTTTGCTTCGTATAAAGTTAACCTGAGTTCAAGAACTAATACTGCATATGTTCCCCCAAACTAGGCCAAAAGTGATACCTGAGCACAGAGCCAGGACTAAGTCCTAAACACAGCAAGGCCTAGTCCAAAGCAAAAAATAATAATAATGGTAAAATAACCATATCTATATTATCTGAGTATACACACATGATTAGTTTCTCTAATTTTATTCTCAATTCATTTTAGTTCTATCATAAATTATATGTTATTTGCTTCTAGTATTTAGGAGTATACCTGTCTATTTACTTATTTTGACTGTTTTCATTTTTTTCTAGCATAAGTTTTTCAGGGTTTTATTGTAAAAATATTTATATTTTGCTTATTGAAACAGATTATTTACAACATTTGCATCAAACATGAATTTTTATGAAATAAAAGTTCCATAAATTTGGAAGAGAAACAATAATACTGTGGGTAGGGTGCTTGCCTTGCATACAACCAGCCCAAGCTTTGTCCATATGGATCATACCACATATCTTCCAATCATCACCAGCAGTGATTGCTGAGCACAGAACCAAGAGTAGGCCCTGAGTTACCAAGAGGCATGGCTCAAAGAAAAAAAAAATTAAAGTGTGAATTCTTGCTTAAGTATCTTCATATGTTTCAGTTGCACTAAATATAAAACTTTATCTACATGAATCCTTATGACAACGTAGTTTCCTGATCAAAGGTTTAATATTATTACTTTGATGAGATACACTTGTCCACTTTTATAAAGTCATTTGATTTTACTAGAAAATGTAGTGATGCTACTGTCCTATCTAAGTAAGTATCTAAGATACACAATGATCTTTCAATGTGTAATCACAAATCTTTAAATTTTAGAAAATATTAACACTTGGATTTAATATCTGGGTTTTTGTGTGTGAGTGTTTCTCTTCTTACATTGAAACCATCTTGAATAGTTATACACTTATGTTTTTTAAATGCATTCATTTATTTTATAGCTTTTTGGAACATAAACTCCTACTTTGAGTAACTGACATAAATGTTGGCAGCAATGTGATACATGTGTGTTATCTAGTCATGTGACAATCAAACAAGTCTTAAATCACCTTCTTCACTCTACCTCACCTCTTTGTGCACTTTTTCTATCTGTTCAAATCTTCAGTAATACTATGCACCACTCACTATTATTATTTCGTGCCCATAAATTATTTGGCCTGTTATTAGAGGTGAAATCATTGAGTAGACAGTGTTTCTGTTCTTTCTCACAGATTGGGAATCATTCAAATTTCTTGCATGTGTCAATAGTTTGTTGATTTTTCTTTATCGGCAAGTAGTGTTACACTGTATGAATATACTAAAATTAGTTAATTTACTCTGCTGATGAGGTTTTGGACTCTTTCCAACTCTCATTGCTATAATATAATTCTGTAGACAGAATGCATATAGTTTGTTTTTATATACAATTATTTTCATTTATTGTGGACTCTGAGGTTAGAAATTACTCCTCGCAGGCTCAGGTGACCATATGAGATAGATGCTGAGTAATCCTGAGCGCTGTAATGTATGGTCCCCCAAAAAACAAAATGTATATATTAGTATAGGTTTCTAATTTCTATATTTTTGCTTGATTGCTTTTAGTTGATCCTCTGACTTTTAATTTAATTTGTTCTTACTTTTACTATTAGAATTAACTTTAAATTAATAATAAAAGTAATAATTTATTTTTTATATTTTTACAAATACAAAGTGATAACCTCAGACTTTTTATTATTATTATTAAATCACCTTGAGATACAGAGTTTAAATGTTGTTGATAGTTGAGTTTCAGTCATCCAATATTCCAACACCCATCGTTTTACCAGTGTTTCTTTCCCAATATCAACTTCTTCAATTATCCTTCTGTTCCCCACCCCACACTCTTATCCCCAACCTTCCTGTAGGCACATGTACTCTCTCTATATATAACCTTTTTTCCCCAATTATTTTCTTTTTAAGCACCATGGTTTGCAGTACTATTATTGAAATTAACAAAGAATCTTTCAAACCAAACTACGTTTTTTTTTTAAGTCACAGTTTCTGCCAAAATATTCAAGCACATATTTGGGACTTATATATTTGACAAGCCCCCATATGCTATGTTTTCCCTCTAAGCTTTTACTCTTTCTTGTTGAATCTGGTTGGTTGAATATTGGGTTTACAGTTGCTAAAAATACTCTCAAATCAAGCTCCTTTTCTCAGCTTGTGTTCTGTTGACCACTCATCAGATTTTTCAAGGGCTGGTCTGTAAACTTTAAGAAATGGATCCTTTTATAAAATAATGTCTGTATGCAAATGTCATCTGCATTTCATGTCCATATAAAGTGAAAAGCAAACAATAAACAAATGGAGTTCTAGAGGAGATTCTTGTTTTTATTTCCCACATCTATTTTCATCTAGAGTGTTTTTGGGTGGCTTTGGGATTGCTTAGTTTACTGTGTAATGTCTGGTAGACAGTGTGACTGAAACCCTCATAGCAACCACAGAACTGTAAACTGAATTGCAGCTTGAGAACCAAGTCAGCTTCAGAGGCCACTGAGTTTTATCCAAGTACCTGGGAGACAGATGTGCAATCTGTCCACCTATGACAAACTCTATGCTAAAATCAGCAGCACAACTATCCAGGTTTGTCAGAAAGTTCCAGAGTGGTGGTTTTTAATCATTCCAGATCCCAGAATACAGGTCAGTTATATCACTTGTATGGTCCTGGTTGGAAGCACAGTGGGCCCTGGTTGAAAACATAGAGGACATATTGGTAAAGGTATAAGAATAGAAGAATATTTTTATTTCTTCTGTGATCTTTCTTTGGAGCATATAAAAATATATTTTATTTTCTATGTAAATCCTTATCTCATTGCACAATATAAGGCAGAACTAGCTGGCTCCATTTTAACAAGCTTTATTTACTCTGTGCTGCCATTTAGCACACACAGTTCTTAGTTCTTGGGGTCTCCTCCTGCAGTCACTGTGTAGTTCCCACTTGAAAACTGAACCAAGGAACTCCCCTTGATAAGTTCCTCATGGTGAACCCTGCCTTTCCAAGCAGAGCCCCCCCCCCACTTCTTGTCTTTCAAGGGTTTTAAATATATTGATTAAACAGAGCAAACACCTAAATGTATGGTACCTCTATGACTCCTGTTTTATACATTAGATCAATGATGATGCCAATCCAAGAAGAAAACAGCCACTTCCATTTAAAACCTAGAAATGCTAGTCAAAGCCCCTGTTTGGCCAAGTGCTTGTGCCCTGGGGAGGGGTAGCTCTTTGCTACAGAGGGTTGTAGTGATCGTTGGGTAGGAGTCAGTAGTGGAAGAGTGTGCTCTTGAGTCAGGAAAAACTAGTCAAAAAGCTGTCCAGGAAAGTTCCAGCAAATGTTTTCACCTACCCTTAAACAAAACTTAGAAAATAGAGAAAACTACTAGGGATATAAAGATTATATTCAAAGAGAACTAAACTTTAAATCAGAGGGTCTTCATGGGTAGAGACTTACATCTACAGATTGCCATAGTGAAATGAAACCAGACTGTCAGAATTTAACCCCCTAGAACCACTTGAGGGCTAATTAAGGACATAATCTAAAGATAGAATTAAAGGATTCAAGGAAGAGAGTAATTTAAAGGACAAAGACAAGTGCTTTGAGAATATTTTAAGTCAGGTTAAATTTAATTGTTCTAATATTACTTAATGGGTTAAGAATTATTTAATTTATATATGCGAACCTCATTTTTTATTCTGAATAATATATTTGCTAATGTTTTCATGAGTTTTGTAATTCTAGGTTAACACATTGAATGTCAAGAATATATTATTTTAGCAAGTTCAGTAGCAACATGGTCTCTATTTAATTTTCTTAAATAAACAGATTACCAAAGTTGTAATAAAATACACTAAAATGTCTCAATTCCCATATCTGCACAAGAATATTTAAATTGTTCTTTATTATGTGCTCTTAGGTGGTTTAATAAATACTTCAAATGATGTAAATATATCTACTGTTTAATTTGACTTCTCGATTAGTCTCAACATTACTATAGGAAACCTTTTTTAGTATGTGTTCATTCAGATTAGATTCTGCTCTTTTCAGTGGTAAAATACTGTTCAGGTACCTTATTTCAATTTTCAGTGTTCCTATAAAGTCTCCCAATTTTTGATAAACATATTAATAAGTTATTAATATATTAGTCAGGAGAAAACTTGAGTCTGGGCAACTATCTATGCTCTTTAATTTATTGTCACCAAGAAAGCAAAGGATTAGAAATTCAGAATAGAACGAAGAGATTTTATATGAATAGACTGCATTCTTTTCCAATCCAAGTATTTTTAGGCTCAGGACTAGCTCATACTAGGGATTTATTAAATACTAAATATTTATCTATAATGGTCCCCAGTTCAACCAACTTCATCCATACCTGCTCATGGTCCACCTTTATCATCTTGTTCTTGAAATTATTTTTGAACTCTTTCGTGTGGAGTGGCAGTGAAGCAAGATGGTTTTAACCTACCGCCTTCAGAAGGACTATTTAAAAAATCCATTTATTTGTTTTCATTTCAGATGATGGTAGGGTCACTTCAAAGCTACCCTGTTAGTATTGGCATGTATGTTCAGTGCTCTTCTCCCCTTATCATATCTCCTTATTTGCTGTAGAAGGAGATATCCAACAGGGAGTGAAGAGATATTCTCCTATTGAACAGACTTGTCTTTTCACATGGGATCTATTGGCACCCCACACTCCTTTTATATACCATAGGGCACCATCAATCTTTCAAGGGCCAATAGGTAAATGTGACTTTTCAAAAAGTGATAAACATGCTTTTATGATAACATAATACCAATTATATGTGGCAGTACAAATAAAAATCAAAATTGAGGGGTTGGAGCGATAGTGCAGCAGTAGGACAT
The DNA here is from genome assembly GCF_024139225.1 of Suncus etruscus. NCBI lineage: Eukaryota > Metazoa > Chordata > Mammalia > Eulipotyphla > Soricidae > Suncus > Suncus etruscus. The sequence goes on from NC_064862.1 coordinate 15,756,417, forward strand.
TTGCCCTGCACATGCCTTGCCTCCATTGATTCCCTGGCATCCCAGGAGCGATTTCTGAGCATATAACCAGGAATAACCCCTGAGTGTCACTGGATGTGGCCCAAAACCCATAATAAATAAATAAATTAAATAAAAATTAAAGTTGAAAACCTGGAACGTAGCCCAATTGGTAGAAAACATGTTTTACATGTGAGAAGCCTTGATTAAAGACTGGCACCACATACTTCCACTGACTCCCTGACACCATCAGGTATGGTCCTGGGGATAACTAACATCTCCGGGAATGGTTTCCACTAAACCAACAGAAGTCAAAGTCACAGATATAAGCCCATGAACATCTCTTAAGGGGTTACTCAGTGGGAAGCTTCGACTTTCCTGGGTGTGAGTTTCCAATGGGTGGTGGAATCCACTGCCAATAGCAATAAAGAGGTTTTCAAAACAGAGAGAAAGAACTGATTTGGGGTTGGTGCACTCACAACAGAAAAAGCAACATGTCCCCCCACCCCAAGAAATAAGAAAAATGCACTCCACTGATGTGGCTCTTAGATATGAGCCTACCAATCAGAATCAGTCAGGTGGTACAAAACAAACACTGAAGACAGTGGACACAGATCCAAACCCACTTGGAGAAAGACTCAGGATCCAAGCCAGGCTCTGCTCAGGCCCAAGGCACCACCCGAGTGGTGTAACCACCATATCTGTTCACATGTGTAACCACTCACTCACTGGGTGTTTTTTTCTTTTCAATCTTCAGGAAGAGGCAGCCAGAATTCTCGCCCACCAGCCAATGTCCGTCGGCACATGTGCAGCTTTGAAAACCCCCACACTGCAGTGAATGTGTAAGAGAAGCTGCATGGAAAAGAGAGTGGTTTGCCCTTTGCTTTCTCTCTCCTGGGTTTTTCCACTTTCTAACATGAAACAGATGTGGTGCATGCCATCAAGAATGAGAAACCATTTACGTGCCATGGTTTGCACGACTATCTTAATATAATTGCCCATCACTCTTAAAAGGACACTGTCAAGTTGTTAGTTCAATTTTATTTTTGCGTTTTTATGTTTTGATGCAAGATGCAACACTTGTACTGACTCTGGAGATTCACTTTTGTTTGTGACTCCCACTCACAAGCTTGAAAGTGAATTTTCCCCTGCCACAAATATATCAGCTTTTCCTGGACAAACCAACCAACGACTTGCTTACCTTTTCCTTTTATCCTTTTCTTTTATTTTTGCCTTTTTAGCTTTCGCAGAAATGTTGGAAATTATCCTGTCTACTGAAGTCAAAGTTCATAACAAAGCTTCTAGAATCATTCTGTAATGCCAGTTTGATGGGGGTGAATGCCAACATAAACATCTGCTGGGGAACCTCTCATAAACCGGACAACATAAAACAAAAGTTTTGTGAGTCCTAGGTAAAGAAATTTTGCAAAAGACATAATCATTTTTCCAGAATTCTGAAACTTTTTATCAGATTTTACCTATCTGATAAAAACAATGCATGTTTGGTGCAATTTTTGACCTTTAGCTCTTGACAGTGTCTCTTTAAGTTTACAAAATAACATAGACCATGTTCAATTCATTGTGCATGGAGTCTGTGGTCATTTTCAGCTGTTCCTTTACAGCCCTTCAAAGTCCTGGGAGAGTCAAAGGTACACATTCCTGCAGCAGGAGGGAGTCCACTGGTGAGGTGTCGGGACATGATTAACTCTTCAGATAAGAAGAGCCCAATTTGTTTAAATATTTACTACTCAACTTGGCCTTGGGGGCTGTTGAATGGGACCAGAGCATCTCTTCCCTTCACTCAGTGGAGTGCATTGGGAAGTCTGCATTGTGATAGTCAAAAGCCCAAGTAGAAGGATGGTTTCAACCATACTGATTCATAGAGGGAAAAATATGGTAGTCGTGTTAATAGGCTTCAGGTGGCAGCAGAGAGACCTTTGCAAATTGAGATCAGAACTACTTAGATCTATGCCCTATAACTCTCCAGAGTAAAAAGGTATGGACTGTTTCTTGTATCATGGGTTGAGTCTAATCAAGGACATAGCAAGGAGAACCTGATTATGACAGGTGCTGACTGCCTGTCAAAAGGACTGATGCAAATAAATAGAGGGGCTTGCCCTGTTCTGACAACAGGGCTAGAGAGAAGTGTCAACTGACAGTTCCTGCCTTCTGGTGAGTGCATAAAAGCAAAAACAAAAAGTGTGTACAACTTTGATGACAAACAAACAAAAAAAGAAATAAAGGAACAATCATAGAAGCTAACAGGTTGGTTGTTGAGTTTTCAAACTAAAAATTATTCAAGATTTGTTTCTCAAATGTAAAGATAAAGAAGATAACATTAGCTTGAAAGCTGTGTGCCACAGACTGAGGAGTATTTTTAGAGTATATTATTTTCTATAAAAAGAAAAATGGTCTCTCATGTGTGACCTCCACTCATAACTGTAAACTTGCAAGGTGATGGCACCAGTAGCAGAAGAAAAACTGAAAAAAAATAAAACCTGCCTCCTGAGTCATTATGGTCTTCTTTGGTCTATACTGAACCAAAAGAATAATCCCAGCAAAGTATAATAACTTCCCTGAATAATAACAGAAAAATATGAGAACTTCTGGTAAAGATAAAAAGCATCATTGAATTCCTTTTGAAATTACAGGTCTGGCACGGAGCTTTTAAAAAAATATAACAGTGCTTGAACTAAAGTTTTTCAAAGGGAACAAAATCTTGGCTCATTCATATTTTTGAAGTATTATAACTACAAACCTCATGTAACTTGGCTAAAATAATGCTATTGCACCCATAGAATTTCTTAAATTAACTGTCGTATGAATTTCTTTTATGCAGGTTTGGGCTATAGTTAAATGGATAAAGTATTTTTGCCTAGAATGTGACCAATCGGGATCTAATCTCTGGAACCCCATTATAGTCCCTCAAGTTCCACCAAGAGTGATCCTTGAGCACTGCAGAGTTGGATCAAAAACAAATAATAATAATTAATGGAGTTTAAAAAATAATTTCTTTTACATGTCACTAATTTTGATCACTTGAACTGAAGATCGTTTAAAAATTACTTGGAAAAAAAGAGTAGCTATCTTATTTTCACTCTTGGATTTGAAATATTGTTTCCATTTTCTCAACCATAGTTTATATGTTCATATACCTGGGCAAAGTTTATGAGGTCTGTTTATTTCACTGACTTTGATGAAGTTATTTTGTGTATGATGGCATTTTGGGTGATGATTTACAATGAAAACATATGCCTTAATTTTATCAAATCACAATCAGTATGATGCACTTCAGTGCATGTGGAGTGTGCAAAAATCTTAATATTATTACAAAAATGCCAAGAATAGTAACAATAACAACAAACAGTGAGGCAATTACACAACTAACAAAGGCAAACATTTACTTTTCAATTGACTTTTATTCTGTAGCTTATGCTTATAATCTAAAGAGTTAGAAAGGATTATACATTTACACTCCAGCAAACCAAATGCTTCTCAGACTAGCTTCTGATGAAAGGGGAGTATGAAACACACAATGCTATTCTATTTATATTTTACCATTAGCAGAAACGACCAACTTGTCATATAATCAGAGTGTTTTTTTCCAGTAATGCATTCAGAGCTTCTCTACCTTACAACTAGTGGTGAGTCAAAAAGGTGAGAAATTTTAATTATGTTCAGATAAGCTGGCAGAGAATATGAATATATATGTATGCACATACATGTATATTAAGTATGTAAGTTGTTTATCTGCAAAAAAATTATCAGAAGCAGAACTGGAGTTTGTAGGAATCCTTTTTAAAGACTTATTTGTAATTGCCTGGGAAGGATCTGCCTTCCCTTCCAGCTCCCTGCAGGTGGAAAGCAGGTAGAAGTGAACTATTTGGACAATTCTTTCATTTCCATGATTTTTTTATTGAGTCCTCCTGGAGGCAGTTGTACCACCCTGGCCTGGAAAGTCTCCTATCCTAGCCATAGCTACCAGGTGACAACAGAAATGCCTGCAAGGCTGTGATTTGGTTTGTGTTCTGACTGAGGTAATCTAGCTAGACAAGCTGGGGCTCAATGACTTTTTTGGTTTTCACTTTCATTTTCAAAGAAAACCAATGTGAACCCCCTCAGGCTTTGGAGAGCGAGTCCTCCCACCTTCTGGGAAAGTCTTGCCTTGTCTGTGGGCTCTCTGGATGGCATCCTTCTGTCTGTGGAGAAGCTTAATAGCCTCGTGGCAAAGCCTGGAATTGGACATAAGGGAGACAGGTGCTGTGCGAACTCCCCCCTCAGGCAGCGTGTACAGGATGCTTCCCTCCTGATCTCAAACACCCACCCACTGTTATTCCCATTTTAGACCTCTCGAGAGCAGAGAGCAGTGTACTCTGCAGATGTAACTAGTACTTATTGAAACAAATACAACAGACAGGATCACTCTGAATGCCAAATATATACTCATCTGTTTACACCACCCACTTCCAACTATTCTCTAAAGTGCTGTAAATATTGGTTTTTCTGTTGTTTTTATTGGGGGGCGGGGAGCTGTTGCAATGCTTATCTCATGAAAAGGAAACCAAAACAAGACCTCCAGTCTGCTGTAGCTGTAACTGCAGCCCCAGACTGGTTTTACTCTGCACACTTCTAACACTGCAGTGTTGCTTGCTGCTTCTTATCCTCTCAAGTCTCATAACAATTTCCTCCAATAACTTTCGTATCAATAAAGAGAATAAACCACCCAACTTGTTTATGCCAAATGCTACTGCCTTTTAATCTTCAAATATGAAATTGTATTAGACTGAAGTCTATCTTTATGTGTGTATTTGTGTGTGTGTGTGTGTGTGTGTGTGTGTGTGTGTGTGTGTGTTGTGAGACAATTATGTGGTATCTCTAGACCAGGATGTTTTCTAAGATTAGGGAGCTGAGTAGAATGAAGCAATAGAAGAATTAGGCTGGTGACTAAAACACCAGGTATGAAAATATTCTGGGATTCAATACAAGTTTTCTTTTCGTAGTAACTTTCCTTTTTAGAAGGCAGAGACAACTTTTGTTCTCACTCATATATACATTTTCCACCTTTTAATATCACAGTAATGGGGTTCCCAACCTTTTCAAAGAGAATAACTCCTTTTTAAACCAAAACAGTTAGTAAATAAAACTAGCTGAGTTTATGATAGTAATTGTAACTTTACTAGTGATTATAGAAATACACAAAAGACAAAAAACTCTTAAAATTTAGTTATATTTGTATTTAGCAGCATACTTTATTATAACAAAACTTAGATGCAATTATAAAAAACAATAATCTACAAAGAAATAAGATTAAGTGCCTCTAAAATTAATGCTTAATTTTTATATAAATTCATGGAACATTCAAGCTAAGGACAGATCACAGAATAAAAATAAATCCATGGAATCCAGAATGACCAGAGTTCATAGGTGCTACTGTTTCTATTAGAAGATGCTTTTTTATTTTTTATTTTTATTTATTTATTATTTTATTTATTTTTGTTTTTGTGGGCCACACCTGGTGGCTCAGGGGTTACTCATGGCTATGCACTCAGAAATCACTTCTGGCTTGGGAGATCATATGGGACGCCGGGGGATCGAACCTCGGTCCATTCTAGGTTATCATGTGCAAGGCAAACACCCTACTGCTTGTGCCACCACTCCGGCCCCAGAAGATGCTTTATATTTTTTGACTGTCTCTTTAGGATGCAATTGCTTTTGCTTTTTTTTTTTTTTAAACATTGACCTAATGTTTACATCTGATAAATTTCCTGGGGCATTAAAATTGCTTCTTAATGAAACAATACTTTATAGCAAATCTAGAGCAAGAATCTGAGGTGAAGAAAATTTGCTAATGTTAATGATGTAAGTAAATTTCTCCCAGCACATGAATAAAATAATATTGGATTAAAAAAACTAAATAGTGATCCTTATGAACACAATATAGTCATTGGCATTTTTAATGTATAGAACTGCATAATTTAAGGAGAGCCACATAGAATCCCAGAACAAGAGGAAATCAGCCTAAATGGTTAAATGAGTTTTTGAGTGGTTTTGAGTAAGGTAAGTTCAAAATACAAAATGATTTAAATTTTTTTATTTTTGATATTATTTATTTGAGTTTGGATTAATGCTTTGTTGGGGTACATAAGTCTAATGCTTAAATTAGATGAAAATCATATCTCAGATAACTTCCTTTTATTTACAAACACTAGTAAGTAATGATTCATTACACAAGGTTTAATACATAATTTTATATTTTTGTGACATTCACATCTGACAGTGTTGTGTGTCTATAAGTGTGTGTGTTTGTGTGTAGCAGGGGAGTGGGAAGAATATCATGTGGTGGTAAGGATTGATCCTAGGACTTCATACATACGAGGTATGTGGTCTACTAGTTAACCAGTTCCTAAAGATTTTTTTAATGAGAACTGACTACTACATGTTGGAGGAAGGAAAAGACATTGCATTGTAATTTAATGAGCTCTGAATTATTGAGATTGGATGGCCTTGTAGAGTATATTTAAACAAGATTAAGTGTCAACAGTCATTTCTAAGAAAGGTAGAGGAATGCTGAATGTACAGAGGAACATAGTATGATTGGAAACGACTGAGAAAGTTAAAAGTGAGTTTACCGAGTTTCATACTCAGAAGAGGTAGTTTAGATTCAGGACCTGTCATTAGCTAATTGGTTGTTGGACTATTGCCATAAAGCACTATTCCATTCTTCATTCTATTCTGAGTTCTCAATTCAGAAGCGCGTGTGACAGGATAGTGTGGAAGCTTAGAAGTAAACACACACATGCTTAACTATATTAAGCATATATTGTAGTGAAATATTACTTTTTATGTGGTATTCTGGAGATGAAAGTTTACAATTTTATTTGCATATAAAGTATAGTTTATATCTTAGGGGCCCAAAAACACAATGCAGAAAAGATCTCTGCACTTCTATGTTCATTGTAGCACTATACACAATAGCAAGAGTCTGGAGACAAATGAAGTATCTGAGAACAGATGAGATAACCTATCTGTGGTATATCTTCACAGTGGAATACTATGTAGTAGTTAGGAAAACTGAAGTCATAAAATTTCCTTATACATGAATGCATATGGAGAATATTATAATGAACAAAGAATTTACTTACAAATACCAGAGGGTGAGGAATAGACATAGAATGGTTACACTCATATCAAGAGATGCCATCCCACTCATTTTGGGATATTAAAAAAAAGATAGTATGGTAATGATAGCCAAAAATAATGGAGACAAGGGCTATGAGGATCAATCCATAGTATGAAGCTTGACCCAAAGACTGGGGAGTGCACTTAGGACAGAGAAAGGAACACTATTACAATGGTAGTTGGAAATGATCATACAAGGAGATAAAGCAATAGGCATAATACACCCCTTCAGTAACAATATTGTAAATCACAATGTCTAAAAGATAAAATGAATGGAGAGAGTGAATGAGAGAAGAAAATCATCTGCCTCAGTGTCACATAGAGAAGAGAACAGGGAGGAGAGTGGAAGGAAAACTGGGACATTGAGGGCTGAAAATGTACACTGTGAAGAATGTTGTACAATGTATGACTCAAACTCAACCATGAACAACTTTGTAGCTGTGTATTTTGTAGTGATTCAACTGAAGAATTTATTTATTAAATAAATAAATAAAATAAAGAATGGGTTATTATATATGTGTGAGAATTAAGTCTTTTCCAAACAATAAGAACAATATTTTAGCTAATAAACATATATATCTAGATGTATTGATATATTTATATGTATATATACATACTTTAGAACCTTTGTAAGCAGAATTTTCTGTAATCAGTGTCAGAATTTGTGTGAGGAATTTTTTCACTTTAATTTTTTAAAATATAAAACATCAAATACTGAAACATTATTTTAGTATTTAGTAAAAATAATACATTTTCCCAAATGAGACTGTGTTATAGAATCTAGTTTACTCCACACACACACACTAGCCTAAAGGCTGGAGTTTATTTTCTATCTACCTTCTTTTCGGTGGGTCATACCCACAATTTTCAGGGTTTACTCCTAGCTCTTCACTCAGGAATAATCCTACTATTTCTTGGGGACCCATATGAGATACCAGGGATAGAATCTGGGTTGGTCGTGCTCAGCAAGCGCCCTATCCACTATACTTACTATCTCTCCAGATCCCCTATTTACCTTCTGATGTCACAATGTACTATCCCTGTTTACTGTCTATATTATTTTCATGGGTACAGAGATGGAACCAATTCTTTTAAAAATAAAAATGATTTCTGAATTTAAGTATCAACACTATTATTATTATTATTAATAGTACACGATGGTAAGGTATGACCATCTTCTCTAACCTAATGAAAAAAGTAATCCGATTTCAAAAGTAAAGCTAGTGATTACAATTTCCAGAATCCAATTGGAAGTAAACACACTCTACAATTGAGATTTTTTTCTTTAAAGATACTCTTTGGTTAGTTGTAGGAGACTCCCCTTAGGATGGATCCTGCTGGATGGTTCCTGGATTGCGAAGATTATTCTTCAATAAAACTCAATGCCTGTGGGATCTTAATCTCAGTAACTTCTCTGAGTGGTCTGGACCACATTCTTGTCTCATATGTCTCCACCTATGGCAAAGGGTGAAAGTAGTTACATAGACAAAGCATTGGGCTGGGTTCCTTGGCTTGGTACTATTTCCAACATGCCTACTTTTATGTTTCCAGTGTGAAAACCCCAATCCAGCCACTGTCTATCAGGATTTATATATAAAACGGGATCCATTATAGATTTTGAAGCAACAGGAAAATAAAAACCTATGAAAAATTCCAATGAAGCTCAGATCTGGGTTTTCTTGTCACTACTTTTCTCTCTTCCATACAGGCACTCTTCGAATGAATACTCTGCCTGGTAACAGAACTTGCTTGCATGAAGAAGGGGAAGTGGACTAAGGGGATATGTTTTCTAACCAAGAAGACACAGAATAGTTTTATATGTGGGTCTGAATTTGTACCTGAGTATAAGAGTAATGGTGCTTAAGATCTAATAGTCAGAGGGCTAGAGAGATAGCACAGGACAGAAGGGCGTGCATCACATGCATGAACCCCGGTTTGATCTGAGACACTGCATAGCCCCATGAACACCATCAGGTAGTCAGTCCTGGTGTCTCTTGATCCCCATAGGGTTCCTGGCACCTCAGGCTTGAAGGAGAATCACATCCTTGTGTCCTAAATTGAAGTCAAAAGTGACTCTGGGGTCCACTCCTACAAGAGTTTCAATCATTTTCTCTTCTCCACATGTAACCAAGGTTTTATTCTTAATTAATGTCTTTGAAAGATTGTGACTTTTTGAAAAGGCTTACACTGAGCTATAATTGTCAATCTATGATATATATACATATATATACATATATATACATATATATATATATATATATATATATAGAGAGAGAGAGAGAGAGAGAGAGAGAGAGGAAGTGAATTCCTCTGTAAAATTATCAAATGCAAATACACTGATTTCTTCTCTGTCCACAACTTTTTCTTAGGGTACAAACATTCTATGTTGATTTGGGGTGGACAGAATCACCTTCCAGAGGCAACCAGTGGTCAGTGCAGCTTGGATGGAGGAGTGCAGGAAAGCAGGGGTGCAAACTGTTGCATCAGGGCCTGCTGAGGCCTTGCTTGGAAAACTAGCTCCAGAGGTAGTGGGATGGCCTCTGACTTGTCTGCAAGAGGCTTCTGTGTGTTTGCATGGCGAGCCCGGCCACCAACCTTTCTCTCTTTTCTTCTTAGTTCTAACGGCAAGTCAGTGTCATGGTCCGAAGCCGGTGGAAGGCAGGTGCCCAAGGGGCAGCACATGTGGCAGCGCCTCTCTGTGCACGTGAAGACCAACGAGATAGCCTGCAACCAGACGGCTGTCATCAAACCCCTCACTAAGAGTCACCAAGGCTCAGGCAAGAGCCTCACCTTCTCTGACACCAGCACCAAGGCCCTTTACAACGTGCGGGAAGAAGAGGCGCTGCCCGTGGCCTTCAGCCCTCCCAACAGCAGCCCTTCCATGGTGGTCCACCGCAGGGTGCCCACCACCGCGCCCAGCACCCCTCCTCTGCCCCCGCACCTCACCTCTGAGGACACCCCACTCTTCCTGGCCGACCCGGGGCTCCCCAGGGGGCTGCCCCCACCCCCGCAGCAGCCGGCCCAGCCCAAACCACTGCTGGACCAGCTCCAGGCTGTGGCCAACAACTTCAGCAGCACCATCCCCGACTTCAACGCGGTGCTCCCAGGCCAGGGGGGTCCAGGGAATGGGGTGCGGTCCCTATATGCAGCCCCCCAGGCGGCTCCCCAGCACCTCCAGATGTTGCCCTTGCCTCTGAGCACTTTCGGGGAGGAGTCCACTTCTCTGCCTGCTGCCCAGGAGGAGGAGGAGGACGAGGAGGAGGAAGAGGATGACAGCGAGCGTTTCAAGTTGCTCCAGGAGTACCTGTACGAGAGGGAGGGCAACACAGAGGAAGATGAGCTTGAGGATGATGATGAGGATGGCTTGCAGGCCACGGGCAAGGGCACCCCGGAGGAGTCGCCCGCCCTCACCCCACCATCTCCTTTCCGCGACTCTGTGGCATCAGGCAGTTCAGTGCCCAGCTCCCCAGTATCCGAGTCGGTGCTCTGCAGCCCCCCCAATGTCACCTACGCCTCGGTCATCCTGAGGGACTATAAGCAAAGCTCCTCCACCCTGTAGGGGAGAGGCATTGGGTGGAGAAGACAGGCAAGGCAGAGGCTGTGCAGAGAGGTGGGAACCAGGAGCAGGTGCATAGGGTGTAGGGCCAGAGCAGAGAGGGGTTTTTTGCACCCACATAACTCTCCTGTCAAATCCCCTGGTTGGAACATCTCTCTGGGAGCAAGGGCGCTTGGCAGAGCCTCTAGTAAGTAGGTAGAGTAGAGAAGTCTCGCCCCAGGCCAAGAAGTAGCTGGTCTTTGCCACCTGCGTGCTTTGCATGGGTGTGCTTGGCCATTTCTGGGCACACATGGCTGGCTTGCAAAGGGACAAGTCACTCCTGTCCTTTGTTCACCCACTAAGAGTCATCCTGAGAGAGGAGGAAACAGAGAATTTGGTGAGGCAGGATAGGACCCCTGCACATGCCCTCTAAGGACAGACCTATGAAATGATAGTACCTCCACTTTCTCCTGTCCTCCTTGCTGGCCCCAGACACCAGGTCTCTAGGATACTCAAGTCTTTCTTCTCCGCTGCACCCACTCGACAGCACTCCTGCGGGGTCAAACTTGGAGGATGGGTCTGGACACCTCGCTGCTGTGCTGTGCTGTGATTTCCCCTTCCTTTATTCATTTCGAAAAAACAAGTCAGTGTGAAATGATCACCCCCAAGTGCGCTTTCTGGGGAGTGACCTGGATAACAGAGTGAGAACAAGATGGGCATAAGCAAGAGGCATTGACTCAAGTCAGACCACACCATTAGCTTGCCACCTTGGATACTCACTTGTCTCTAGGTGGGTTTGGAAAAATGTCAGAGTAAGAGATTTGTTTGGAGAAGGGCAGAAAGCCTTTGGAAGATCAATTTGTGTTTTGTGCCAAGGAGTTTCTTCTTTGCCGTTCAGATAAAGAAAACAGACATGTTGCAAAAGCATTACCTTCCCTTTACTATAGCAAATAAGACTTACCTTCTAACATGCAGTTTGTGTTTTGGATGCCATTGTTTCTCCCGTGTACTGCAGAAACAAATCCATCTTTGCACTCTATGGTGTTACTCATAGCAACTATTACTGGTTTAATGACAAGTAATTCTTCCCTATTGTCCCTGAAGTTCCCGTAACTAGTGAGTGAGTGTGCCCCTGTGTCTTCATATACACATAATAGTAAACTTTGTGCAATGTAATGTCAATCTAACTGCAATTAGAAAAGTGTCTTTGGCTATAGAATAGATACTTTTCTGTTTCAATATTGTTTATATGTCACAGTCACCAAAACCTATAGTAAGTCTTCAGAGGTTTGAGTGCTGCGGTTTAATGTTTCCCATACGTAACTCAAAGGGTCCTCCTTCTTCTCAGAGGAGACTTATTTTCAGATACTTTATGATGTAGACATTTATCTTTAATGAGGTGATTTGACAATTTGTTCCATTAAAAGTTTATGAAAATGGTGGCTAACAAAGGGTACGTTTTATAAACATATAAACACATTGTTATCAAAATGTAAGATTTAAATGACAGTATTTAAATTAGATCAGATTACTTTAGTTTTTAAAGAAAATTTTACAGCTACCTAAGTTCAGCGTGCTTACACTATATAACAACATATAAGTAGGCTCATAATTTCTCTACTTATATGCATCTCTTTAACTGTTACTTTCTAATTCCATGTATTTTTATTTACATATTTCTACTGTTATAAATTTTGTTATTATTTATAAAACTCCTATACTTACTCCTTATACTTATAATCCAATTCTCTCACTTTTACCCTATGCTCTTATTCTAAATAAAGTTATTTTTCTTGTTCTTATTTATTCTATTATTATTATTATATTATTTATGAAGTGCATTCTAACCTCTTAAATCTCTTATTTATTCTTTACATTCCTAAATATCTTAATTTGCTTTCTTCACATTGAAGTTTCTATGTACTCAATAGAAAACCACTTTTGACTCTAAATGCCCACTGTATAATGATATAAAGTTTAAGACTTATATCAACTTATATTGGAATGTTTGTGTTTCTTATATCTTCCATAGCCATCCAAGTTTAGTTATATCATGTCAACAATTGACTTTCTTTTCTTAACAAAATGTTTTCTATTTCTTTATAAAAAGATCTCATGACAAAAATGTAAATTCTGGCACTATATTTTTATTGGAATGAAGCAAAATGAGGAAATATCTAATAGATGATAACTCATTGTCAAACTAGGAAAAGAAGCATATTATTATTAGTTACATGTTTTATTTATATATTAATTTAAATACTGTATATTCTAGATATCACAGAGCCTGTGCATATAGACTTTTTTTAGTAAAACTATATCTGAAAAACTCTTCCATTATTCAGATAATAAATAAATGTGTTCTGAGGTTTGAATTTGAGACATTTGGTGAACTTATCAATACTTATTACACCATTTTGAATGCTTACTATTATTATGATTAAGAGACTTCCTGAATACAATAGAATAATAGCTCTTATATCATAATTGTTCAAGGTTGGAAATGTATTCATACATATCCTATACCAAAAGGGCAGAAACTCTCCATCCCAGTGTATGTGCTTGTATTAGTTATTCAGCTTCTTGTAAAGTGTTTTCCTTTGGCTCATAACTGCCTTTTGTCCAATAATATTCATAATTCTGTATAATAAATATTTTCTACTCATAAAATGTGTATATTCCTTCTACATAATTAACTAGAGTTATAATAATAAAGAAAAGGTCAATTCATAAAAGTTCCAATGGTTTGATTTCACTCAGAATATGGCTTCTAGTTGAAAGTCACTAAGGACATCTCATGCATTCTAAAAACAAGATAGAGAACATGGTTTTATTATGTGTAAGATAGTATGTGTAACAATGGGGCAAGAGAAATAGTACATGGGTAGGGCACTTGATGTACAAGTGACTAGTCAACCCAGGTTCCATTATTGGCAACCCTTAGCCCCCATCAGGATAGATTCCTGAGTGCAGAGAGCCATGCAGTAAACCTTCAACACTGCCAAGTGTTATTACAAAACAAACAAAAAAGATTTTCAATAAAATTAAAAATTTTAACTTTTATTACTCATGGTAAACATTATATTTATGTCTGCCTTCTTGATAAAATAGAAAAAACTTGACAAAGTCATTCATTTCAACAGAGATATAGAGAAAGAGGCATAAGGTGTCTATGTCCTTTTCTCACACTAGAATAGCTTCCTTACTTTTTTGACATCTTCCTAAATTCTATTCCCTTATATTCCAGAGACATTACTAATTCTCAAAGTAAGGAAGCCTCAGATAGTCACATATTCTGCTTTAAGATGATCACAAGATAAATAATCTGTAATGCTTTTCAGAAAGAGAAGTAGGGGACGGAGTGATAGTGCAGTGGTAGGGTGTTTACCTTGCACGCGGCAGACCCAGGGCAGACCTGGGTTCTATCTCTGGAGTTCCATATTGTCCCCCAAACCGGGAGTGATTTCTGAGTGCACAGCCAGGAGTAACCTCTGAGCATCACTGGGTGTGACCCACCCCCCACCCCACCCCCACACACACAAAAGAGAAGTTCAATGGACACATCCAGGAGAACATAGTAAGTTTCAGTGGAAAGAGCAAGCTCACTATTGGGAGGTTGATATTGGAAAAATTGCCAGAATCATTGGTTAAGATATGAAGGATTTCTTATTGTGCTGGAAAAGAGAATTAGAAAAACAAAATGGGAGGTTAGTGTCTCCAGAGGAAAGCCATTGGAGAGCAAATAAGAAACAAAAAATATAAACTAGAAAAAAATTGCTTCACATATATAGTCCAAAGATAGATCCAGATTTTTTTCACTGAGATGCTGGTTAGGGTGTTGTGGCAGGCAGACACAGCTAAGACAGAATTTACAAGGTTAGTTAGTAAGTTCAGAGAAGAAAATGATCATAAGTTAGGGCCTGCATCCAGAAGTTCTTTTTTGGCTCAAATGAACAGTTTTGACCTCAGGTTAGTGGGCCCAGAGAAAAGCACAGTGTCTCCACTTCACTCTATGACTGCTCATTTCTTCTAGTCAAGATACCCTCCACAACACACAAAAAAAGACCTACATATCATGGTAGTTCAAAAACATGCCACTTTGGAATCTGGAAACTCACTTGAAGACGTCAAGAGACTTTGATTGGGAGCCAAATACTATCAATGCAATATGCATAATTGATACAGCAATTTCTATAGAGAATACCCAGGGGGAAAATAATGAAAAGGAAGTAGTTTTGTTTTAACTTATTTTGTAATAAAGACTATGGTGGCCAAAAATATTAACCACAGGGAAAGCATGACCTGGTGGTCCTTTCTTCCAGAAGAAAACTTTATAATGTTCTTATATAAAATAAATATAAGACAAAATAAAAGGGCCGGAGAAATAGTATGAAGGTAAGGCATTTGCTTTTTATGCAGAAGGTCATTGGTTCGAATCCCTGCATCCCATATGGTCCCCCAAGCCTGCCAGGAGCGATTTCTGAGCATAGAGCCAGGAGTAACCACTGAGCATTGGCCAACGGTGACCCAAAAACAAACAAACAAAAAAAAGAACAAAAACAAAACAAAACAAAATAAAAATAAAAATAAAATCAGTCACCACGTTCCTTGCACTCATTTAAATTTTATCTTCCCAGTTTACTCCAACACAGATAGATATTTAAGAGAAATAATATAATGTGCCCAAAGTCTCTCTGCTAGCAAGTGACTCAACAACAATGAATTCACATTTTTTTTTCATAAAATAGAACCTATTTATTTATATTCCTCTCTATAGTCCAGAATTATATGTAGGAACTGGGATCTTTTGTGATTTCTTCCATGGTATTTTATTGACATTCTTTTCTTTTATTTTGACATTTATTGAGAATATTTATTTGTCTTTCACACACATCTCAGTATTCTTTTTTACTAATATCTTTATTTAAACACCTTGATTACAAACATGATTGTAGTTGGATTTCAGTCATGCAAAGAACACCCCCCTTCACCAGTGCAACAATCCCATGACCAATGTCCCAAATCTCTCTCCTACCCTCTTTTCTAAAGTGACTGAAGTTTATGTGTCTCTTCCCCTCAATAAAGGCAAGTTTATTTTTGGTTGATGTCCCTTTAGTTTTCTTTCCTATTTCTGAGTCTTTAGAGTGAATAGAAATTTAGTAAATTTTTGACAAAAAGAGTGCTGTATATGTAACAATATATATATTGTGTTATATATATATATATATATATATATATATATATAGTTTCCCCAAATCACTTTTTTAAAATTTACTCGAAGATCTTTATGGGGTTCAGAACTCTGTGTTTTCACCTATTAATCCTGATTCTGTATACTGGAAAACAACACATATTTTCATCATGAAAAATGAACTCTCCTTTTGGCACCGACAATGCTGCCCCACTGAGAAGCAGGCCTGTCTTTCCTGCAAAAGAGAGTGGCAATATTTATTGTCCATTGAGCCCTGTCAGAGGTTTGGCAAGGCAGTAGTAGGTGTGAGAAACAGCACCCCCTGCAGGAGAATTGGTAAACAGATGGCTACAGTGCACTAGTAGGTCAAGCTGCAATAGAGTCAAAAACATCAACCACAGGGAAAGCATTACCTGGAAATCCTTTCTTCTAGAAGAAAATTGTATAATATTCTTAGAAAAAAAAAAGAAAGATAAAACCAGTCACCAAGCACTAGAACAATACATCAAATAGGAAGAACCTAGTGTGGAAATTGAAATAATGATACTAAAAACTAGCTTAATTTTCTCAGATGAGATAGAGGAGTAAGGTTTATAAACAAGATAAATGAAATTTAAAAATGGTGATGAAAAATCCTGAAAAGGTTCCGGAGAGATAGCATGGAGGTAGGGTATTTGCCTTGCATGCAGAAGGACGGTGGTTCAAATCCTGGCATCTTATATGGTCCCCCTGAAAAGATAGGTGCTCATTAAAGCATACATTTGGAAGTAAATCTACACGCTATTTTAAAATGAGTTCTTGCCTTCGCTTTAGAATTCTGGTCCCAAGCCTTCAACTCTGCATTACAAAATGGAAATGACCAGAAATGGGTCAAAAAGTGGAGAAAGCAATGAAGACGTTAACTAGAAAAAATCTAAGGACACTGATGAAGAGTCTGGAGCACTTTGGTGATTGTAAATTATTAGAACTCTAGTCAAGACCACAAGCATCAATACTATTATAAACATGTGAAGTCCAACAATAATGATGATAATTAAAAACATAGAATTCTTGTCCCTGGTCCTGCTTCATATATATATATATTTAAGGACCATGGTTACATACATAATTGTAGTTAGTTTCAGTCTGAAAGAGAACACCCCCTTCACCAGTGCAATATTTCCCCAATGCCTCCTATTTCTAGGCAGGAATAAGCTAAGAAGCAGCCAATAACTTGGTTGTGTGCAAAGAGAGATTCAAATTACCCAGGGTACTAATGAAAAATATACAAAACCATAGAGTCAACCCAAGATGATAAGAGAAGAAAACAAAGAAAGAAGAAAGGTGCTTTAGAAGCCAGGATACTAGGTGAGGCCAGAGAGGCATGCAGCAGACATGTAGACTATCTTCTGTCATGTGTTTCCCCTTTTCTTAATAATTTATTTTATTAGGAAAATGAATTTAATTTTCATGATTATCATTTCCTTCTATGTTTCTTTTTTTTTTTTTTTTGGTTTTTTTGGGCCACACCCGGTGACGCTCAGGGGTTACTCCTGGCTATGCGCTCAGAAGTCGCTCCTGGCTTGGGGGACCATATGGGACGCCGGGGGATCGAACCGCGGTCCGTCTCCTAGGCTAGCGCAGGTAAGGCAGGCACCTTACTTCGAGCGCCACCGCCCGGCCCCTCCTTCTATGTTTCTAAATACATACTCATACAATACGATACATGGTGAAGACCCTTACAATTTTTTGCAATTAGGATGCAGGGGTGTGGCTCAGTAGTAGAGCATATTGCATGTGTGAGGTCCCAAGTTCAATCTAGACACCAGTTTCCATAACCAAATGTCATCGTAGAATCACGAGTGTGACCCTGGTATTGCAACAACATGCTGCCTCCAGAATTTGACATAATTCTGCACAAATACTTTTACACATTTTCATCATTATTGATATCTAGGATTGTTAATTTTGTTCACACTCTTGTCACATTTCCCATTCACACTTAGCTCAGAGACAGCTTGTAACCCTAAAGCCATTTTTATATGTAGTGTGGGAAATGGAAAATAAGATGAATGTCTTATTAGGTTGGGTTTCCCCTAGACACACCCTGGAGGAGGATTCAAGTCATGTTATGTGGGGGAAGTGATCACTGGAAGCACACAGAGTAGAGAAGTGTGGCAGAAGATGTATTGCAGATCAGCAGACAGATCTTAGGTAATATTCTGCCTAAGACTCTTAAAAACAGCAAGAACCGGCTGTTCCTTGGAATGGAGGAGTTGGATGCATTTAATCACCAATTACTTTCATGGTTGAAAATACTGTGGTGAGGGGGTGTGACATTCCATTTGCTTCTAGTTTCTCTCAAAAGCAGTCTTTTACTAGGGAAAGCCATAGGGTGAATTATTACAGAAGCTAGCAACTGGAAATCTCAGAGCATTACTCTGTGTGGTATGCGTCAAAACAAGACAGTATACCAACACTCTGCATTTGATGCAAATATGGAAATAGATAAGAGACATCCATGCCAGTACAGAAAACTATTAAACAAAGAACAGTATGGAAGGTAAAACAAAGAAGGCAAAAACAAAGGCAAACAAAGAACAATATGAAAGAAGTGGATTGAATGGCTGGAAGTGAGAATGAGAGCCTCTAGAAGCAATCAAAGGGAATAATTCTTTATATCAATAGAAAGTCACACACAATAAAGAGTATAACTCTAATGTAAAAGAAGTTACTCTGGTTAATTTCTTTGTAGTGGCTTCATAAATACTCTCATTTCTACAAATAAGTAATAAACTACATGAAGGAAATTTAGATAATTAAAAATTAATTATAATTTCATCACCCAAATATTGCATTTACTTATATATATTTTTTTTAACTTTTCAGTGATTTTCATGTAGTAAGTATGAGTTTAGTAGCTCTGGGCTATTTCATTTATAAATTTTTCCTGCCTTTTTTACTTTGGATTACAACTGAAGAAAGAATTTCATTGGTTCAGACTTAGGTATAACCTGCTTTTGGAATTAGGTAAAGTCCCCCTTTTTCTTTAAAGAAGGAATTTGGGGAATTTAGGCAAAAGTAAACTCAGTCTCAAGCTGAGGTTCCACTGGTAATAGAGGGGTTAAAAGGGAGAGTGCAGTGAAAACAATGTTAGAGAGAGTTGGTAACAGATGGTCTGAAACTGAAATCATGTCAAAATCAGTGGCAGAGTAAAATCTGGGTCCTGTATGCGACTCAGGGGCACCATTTTGCTCCCAGGTCAGGAAGTCAGAGTGTGAAACACAAGTTCAAGAAGAGGGTGCTGCTGGCTGCTCTATCTTGGTTTCTTCCAAACCGATTCTAAGAAACTGAGGCATAGCAACATGGGGTCCTGTATGTGAGTCTGTAGTGCCATTCTGCCTTCAAGTTAGAAAATCCAATGAGAAGTGTAAGGGCAAGGAAGAGAATATGCTCTGCTCTATGGCTATACATTTCTTTACCTCGTTTATTTTATGTGAGGATAAAAAGACACCTTAACTTTAGTCACTAAGCCACACAACAACACAGAAGAAAAACCCCCAACTACAAAATAATGGGAAAACAATGCAGAGCATCATCACCTTGCTTAGTGAGTAAAGAGTCTTGAAGACTCAACCAATAATAATAATCTATATGATCACTTTGATAAGAACTTTAGAAAGGATGTCTTGAGGGTGTTCAAAGAACTTAGAGAAACCAAAACACAACAGTATCTGAGAGTAAAATGAGAAAACTTCAAAGAGAAGTGACAGAACTAAAAAACTTAGGCAAAATGAAAAGCTTACTAAAAGGCCTCATCAGTAGAGTGACAGCTTCTGAAGACAGAATCAATGATCTCAAAAATGAGGTGCTACAAACACTAGACAACAGCAGAAGATAAAATAAAAGTTTCAAATCAATAGCTGTTAAGACAACTTTGAGATGAATTCAAGAGGTACAACATAATATCACTGGGGCCCAAGAGGGACAGGAAGATAACCACCTGAATAAGCAATAGTCAAAAATATAATTACCGATAAGTTCCCAAGAGCTGGAGACTGCATGTCTCCAAGCCCTAGGGAATGAAAGGGTACCAGCTAAAATACATTCATATAAAAATATTCTAAGACATCCTAATTAGAATAAAACTTTATTAATATAAATAATAAAGGAAACTGGACAAGAATTACCAATCATTGGTCTTGGGTGATAGGGACAGTAAGGCCACCTCAACCTCATTCACTTGGAATGGAAGCTAGTAGTGTGTTTCTATGACAAGACTGTACCTATAGGAAACCTCTGCCACATTACTCCTGGCTATGTGCTCAGAACTTGGTCCTGTCTTGGGGGGCTATGGAGATGCTGGGGATTGAGCTGAGGTTCATCTTGGATCAGCTGCATGCAAGGCAAACACCCTACCACAGCGCTATTGCTCTGGCCTTGCCATGTGAATATTCTTAAAGGTATTCTTACCTCTTACCTCTTGAAAGATTACAGAATTAGAATATGCTATTGTAATTGCAATGTGATTTGTAAACATTAGAATAACTTTGTAGTTACAGCATTAGAAACATGTTACTGATACAATAAAAATTATCTAAAATGTTTTTATGTAGTTATCTTGTAATATATTTAATCATTTACTCATTGTTAGGGATTATTTATCTTAAATATTATTAACAGCATAATAAATATTTTCATTTTTATGTATTTAACTTTTTTTTTTGGCTATACCCTGTGATGCTCAGGGGTTACTCCTGGCTATGCACTCAGAAATTGCTCCTGGCTTGAGGAACCATATGGGACTCCGGGGGATTGAACTGCTATCCATCCTAGGCTCGTGCCGGCAGGGCAGATGCTTTACCGCTTTGCACCACTGCTCCAGCCACAGTATTTAACATTTTATATTTCTTTGTAGGATTATGAATATAAATATTTTATAATAATATTTATTCCTCTGCAAAAATATGTTTGATCAATTAACTTTGAATAACCTTCAGTCTAAATTTTATTTTCATTTTATAAATAAAGAACTGAAGTTTTACAAGAAAGGATAAAGGAAACTTACCTAATATTTCAAAATTAGTGAGGTATAGAATTGCCAGTACACGCTCTAGGTTTCAAAGCCCACATTTCAAAGCATCATGCAATGTTGAAAAATCAGCCTGAAAATTGTGTTGAATATTATACTAAAGTGCTCCACTAAAATGTGTTTTTAAATCTCTTAAGAAAATAAAAGTCTACATATTTTGTAAAAAGTGAAAGATTTATGCAATCTGAAGAGAAATCAGAGTAGTATAAAAGTCCACATATTTTGAAAAGGAAAATAATGAGACATTTATGTGGTCTATCGTACCAGTTGGGAACTGTTATAATTGTCTCCCAAGAGACTTCTAGATACAAGAGTAAGGGTTGTTTTCCTAAGTCTACAAGCAGAATCATTTCCACCTATTGCCTTATGGTGGAAAATTACCAGGACAAACTCAACATTACTTTTTGATTAAAGGTATTATAAAATATTTGAATTAATAAGTATTTATGGTAATTATTTTATTAAGTACCTCTAAATTTTATAATAAACTGATAAATATATATTCATAGGAATGTGTAACTTTGTCAAAAACATATATATTAATGGGGCCAGAGAGCACAGTGGATAGGGCATTTGCCTTGCATGCAGCCAATCTGGGACTGACCCAAGTTTAATCTGTTCATTTTCTATGGTACTTTGAGCCTACCTGGAGTGATTTTTGAACACAGAGCCAGGAGTAACTCCTGAGCACCTCCAGTTATGCCCCAAAAGCAAAACAAATAAACAACAGCAGCAACAACAAAAAAGGTGATCTCAAAATAATAAAAAAAGAAATAAATAAACATGTTGACAAATCAATCTTTGTTTTTAGTATTACTATTACTTTAAGACAGTATACTAAAGGAATTTAGAGTGAAAGAAAAGATTTCTCAAAGGTATAAAAATTGTCATTAAAGAAAATAAAATAAAATTTCTAAGAAATTAGTTCAACAGTTATTATTGAGAATGATATTGTTTGCTTACTCAAGTAAAACTCCAACATATTAACTACCTTCACTAAACCAATTCTGTTCAAATTTTTAACAGACTAAATGAACTTAAGAGAATAACATATTTAAATGTTGCCAGGGAGATTGGAATATATTTGAAAGAATGATGACTTGAAGTCTTTAGCTGTACCCTAAAGTAGATATTTGGTCTTGGACAAGTCATTAAACTCTTCTAAGCTAGAGCATTTCTACCTCTAACTTATTGTTTGGATTATATAACAATAAATGTGTTAAAGTTTTATAATGTGTTCCTAAATCCCAGAACAGTATTCCTGATATTGTTTAATTTAATGGTTTTGAGAATAGCGCCTGCTCCAGAGTCTTAAAAATGTTGAAAAACACTGGCTTAATCTAAATAATTATGTAAAGAAGGTTAAAACTTGTGTTAATTATGTTAATTTCCACTACAGAGGAGGTAAGGAAATAAATAGAAAGATAAGAAGGAGGGAAGGAGGAAGAAAGAAGAGAGAAAACTGAAATCTTAAAGCTTAATAAAATAATATTAATTTTATGTGCACATAGTATTTCATGCAATTGGGTCACTCTTCATACTTGTAATGGCACACCTCACACACAAGCTCTCTGCAGAAAAGGAAAACTTGAAGAATGTTTCTAAGAAACTTGATGTGGCTCTTTTTTTACTTCCAGGCATTTCTGTGTAATCATATGTCTCTTGAAATATAATTTCATAGGAGGCTGGGAAATGCATCATACTAATATTTAAGGAAAAAATGTTGAGCACATTTAACTGTCTCTGTCATGTTATTTTTATCTTTTTTAGATAAGAAAACTTGTTAAGGCTTCTGTATACTAACTGAACATTCTTAGGATCACATGGCTAGTAAGTGATGATGACAAACAGAATTCATGGGATCACCAGAATCCTGAGCTTATCATACTGAGCATAGCTTCTCCTTATACTTTAAGCAGTTTCACAACTTTGACTGCATCCAGTAAACAGAAAACTTATGTAAGTAGATTCTTTTTGTCTTTTTAGTTTTACAACCTTATGAGGCTTTCCAGTAGTCATAATAACAATTGACAGCAGAAATATTTTTGTGACAAATTCTTTTCCACGATAAAAACACAGTCTGATGATGAAGAATGTTACTCTGCACATAGGAAAGGTTCTGCCACCCAAGGAGAAGACATGTGTCATGACCTTAATCCTTCTTAATGGGATATTTAACTTGCCATAAGTAGTGGTGAACGGGGAAGCATCTACAATGCAAACATCATTAAAGTTCCTGACCATCTTATTATGCTTAATTAAATGCAAATTAAGTTCTCTCCTTACTGCCTAACTTGCTAAATAACTAGGTAGATATTATGGGATGGAAGGGAGTACCACTATTCATACATTCAGAGAATCACTGCATTACCCTATTAATGGAATTAAATGCACTACTAAGTGACAGTACTTATCATTAATGTGGATTTCTGCTCCTTTAGGTTAGTAATATCTGACTCAATAATACAGTTCACTTCTCTTATACATGTGTTTTACTTACTACTTGATTAATATATTTTACTAGAGCAGCAAAAATATTTCATGTGTATTGGTATTTCTCACAAAAGAGAATTTCAAAGGTTCAATGTGGGGAGAGAGGCCTGGAAATAAAATTTTTGCAAGCTGGTGTTGAATATAAAAGAAAGCCTCTGTTTAGAGACTTGTGTCTGATGTTTTGAGTGCAGGAGAAAGTCATCCACGTCAAACAACCTGTCTAGGCTAATAGTGCCATAAGCACTGCAACCTCTATCTTTACATACTTCCTGATTTAATGATGTCATGGGCATTGCTATGCTATTTTTACATACTTCTTGATTTAATGATGCCATGAGCATTTCTATGCTATCTTTATTTGCTTCCTGATTTACTGATGCCATAGGCATAGTAACTGAGATTTTTGCATACCATCTAAATCAATGATGCCATGTACCTTGTGACTGTGGTCTCTGCATACCATCTTGTTGCTGTAATGTCTAAACTATATTACCCACATTCTGTTTCTCATCTAAATTTACCCTTTAAAAGCCTTGTCCCTAACTTCAATAAATGAAGCCTATTGCTCTGACAATACTTCCCTGTGAGTTGTCTGTGGCTCACAGTCTTCCCTCTCTTTCTCGAGTCCGGCCTTGAGGCCACAGGCTAGAAGAGACCCTTACCCACCCTTGCATCGGCCTCACTGGGGGGCCTTGTGCCAGAACCCTACAGTTTAAAGTCAGAGACATTGAAATTATAAAAGCTATGACCATTGAGCCAAGTTGTAATTGGGAATTGACTCTAAGTTTAAAAAATTGTCCTCAAGGAACAATAATATATTATTTATTAGTTTATTCACACTGACCTCTTTGCCACACAGAATTTTGGAGAAACTTATAGGCATTTTAAAAGTAGAATAAACAATGCTCAAATGTGTGGTTATAGCCTGAAAATTTGGATTTGAAAATCCAGAAACTGTAAATAGTATCTTTCTTTTCATACTCAATCATTATAAATTTGTCAAATAAAAAAGCTAAGCTAAAAGAAAAATAAATGTTTATGATTTAGTTTTTCCTGATTATCACCTCACTTTTGAACCTATCTGCTGGCATATGTAGGCAAATGTGAGTGACAAATAGTATTTTTTGGCTGTTATTATGTATAATTTATAAAACAGTTTCACTTCAAAAATAGTGTAAATTTCTTTCCTACAATAAACATATCCATTGACAGGGTTTACATTGTTCTACAGAAATATTTATTAATTGCTTTGTACATTTATGTATAAGCAGATATATATCCAAGTATATATGTATACATTATTTTCAAAATGATTCTTCTTAAGTTATAGTCTAGAAAGTATCCTGAATTACCACCGAATGTTAAAAATAAACTTCACATACATTGGCAAAGCTAAAGAAAGGAAAAGATAATATTTTTTAAAGTTTAGACATTATATATCACACAAAATACTGAAAATAAAGCATGAAATATAAGTGCATTTTATTATTTAGTTGATTAATTTTGCCTTTGTAACCAAAAATATAGTTAAAATATAAAGGCACATATAATAGTTTAACTACATTATTTCTGAAAGAATTGCTGGAATTCTTCCAGAAACTTTTAATAATAAATGAATAGTTACATTGCTGTGAAATCTGATCAAAGGCAAGATTAAGGTTCTTTTTTTGTTTGAAACATTTATGACCAACTATTCCAACATTTTATATCAGCATTATTTTGCTGCTAATAATGAGGGGGCAGAGTAGAAATGTCAAAATTTAGTAAGTATCAGGTATGCTTCTTCTCATTAGAAACATTCAGCCATGTAGTATACAAAGTCCTGTCAAACTTCAAGCTTCAAGTTACATTAATGAATGTGATAAAAAAAAAAGGAAATCTCTCTTAGCAGTGGTTTGTAACTCTGGTTGGACTTTAGATGTATGAACAAAGCTTAAAAGTGCTGTATAACTAAATTAAATATTTCAATTTCTACTGAGTAAACATATTTGAGAATTATTGTCTTCAAAGTATGAAATAGATACTGGTTTAGAGGAAGGAGAGGTAAGAGGCTAGAGTGATTTTAGGGAAGACAGGCCATTTGTCTTACATGTAAATGATTGGGTTAGATCCCTAAAACCTCAAACACTGAATATTTCCAGGAGTGATTCCTGAACATAGAGTTGGGGGGAAAGAAAGAAAGGAAAGAAAGAAAGAAAGAAAGAAAGAAAGAAAGAAAGAAAGAAAGAAAGAAAGAAAGAAAGAAAGAAAGAAAGAAAGAAAGAAAGAAAGAAAGAAAGAAAGAAAGAAAGAAAGAAAGAAAGAAAGAAAGAAAGAAAGAAAGAAAGAAAGAAAGAAAGAAAGAAAGAAAGAAAGAAAGAAAGAAAGAAAGAAAGAAAGAAAGAAAGAAAGAAAGAAAGAAAGAAAGAAAGAAAGAAAGAAAGAAAGAAAGAAAGAAAGAAAGAAAGAAAGAAAGAAAGAAAGAAAGAAAGAAAGAAAGAAAGAAAGAAAGAAAGAAAGAAAGAAAGAAAGAAAGAAAGAAAGACAGAGGGGGCCGGGTAGGTGGCGCTGGAGGTAAGGTGTCTGCCTTGCAAGCGCTAGCCAAGGAAGGACCTCGGTTCGATCCCCCGGCGTCCCATATAGTCCACCCAAGCCAGGGGCGATTTCTGAGCACATAGCCAGGAGTAACCCCTGAGCGGCAAACGGGTGTGGCCCAAAAACCAAAAAAAAACAAAAAAAACAGAAAGAAAGAAAGAAAGAAAGAAAGAAAGAAAGAAAGAAAGAAAGAAAGAAAGAAAGAAAGAAAGAAAGAAAGAAAGAAAGAAAGAAAGAAAGAAAGAAAGAAAGAAAGAAAGAAAGAAGAAAGAAAGAAAGAAAGAAAAGAAAGAAAGAAAGAAAGAAAAGAAAGAAAGAAAAAGAAAGAAAGAAAGAAAAAGAAAGAAAGAAAGAAAGAGAGAGAAAGAAAGAGAGAAACAGAGAGAAAAAGAAAGAGAGAAAGAGAGAAAAAGAAAGAAAGAAAGAACTAAAGAAAGAAAGAAAGAAAGAAAGAAAGAAAGAAAAGAAAGAAAGAAAAGAAAGAAAGAAAGAAAGAAAGGAAAGAAAGAAAGAAAGAAAGAAAGAAAGAAAAAAGAAAGAAAGAAAAAGAAAAAGAAAAAGAAAGAAAGAAAAAGAGAGAGAAAGAAAGAGAGAAACAGAGAGAGAAAAAGAAAGAGAGAAACAGAGAGAGAAAAAGAAAGAATGAAAGAAAGAACGAAAGAAAGAAAGAAAGAAAGAAAGAAAGAAAGAAAGAAAGAAAGAAAGAAAGAAAGAAAGAAAGAAAGAAAGAAAGAAAGAAAGAAAGAAAGAAAGAAAGAAAGAAAGAAAGAAAGAAAGAAGAAAGAAAAAAGAAAGAACTAAAGAAAAAATAAAAGAAAGAAAAATGGAGGAGGAGAAGGTATGTAATAGGAAAAGGAGGAGGAGAAAAGTACAGGAGGAGGATTCACAGAAGGAGCATTAGAAATCCTTAAGAGTTCTTACGATTATTTTTAAAAAGAGTGATAAATGATCCTGGGTTGGAGTTGTAGTATAACTGGAAGTATTTATCTTGCATGGGTTCATCCCGGTTCTATTGACTGCACCTATATGGTCCCTGAACACTGTAGGAGTGATCCATGAACACAGAACTAGGAGTAAGCCTTGAGAATTTTCAGGTGTGACCTAAAAACAAAATAAATAAATAAATATATGATCCTATATATGTGTGTGTATATATATATATGTTTCATGTTTTGTTATACATTATACACTAAAACCTATTATGACCCAGGGAAATATTCCAAATAATGGAAAAGAACACATTAAACAATAAAATTTTCTAAGGAGGTAATGCATTTTCTTTTCTTCTCATTATTCTTCATCTCCCAATGAGAGGTACTATCCTGCCAATAGATCTGAATTTAGACCAGTGTTACTCAGTCTTTGTTCAGGTCCTGTCTCTCTTTTAACCTTGTTTTTTCCTGTGACTCCCTGTCATAGGTATTCTCATTCTTTGGCCTCCCATTAACAGAATGTACTATTGTGGTTCCTTTGAAATATTTTGAGCAAACACAGAGGTATTTCCTCTGGCCCTTACTAGAAAAACATTGGTATTAAATACCAAATGAGTCAGAGTGAGATCTTTATTTATTTATTTTAATTATTTATTTATTTTTATTTTTTATAATAATAATTTTTATTTTGACCAAAGTGAATCACATATCTTTCACAGTAATATTTTAGGTACATATTGACATTGGCTCAGGGGAATTCCCACCACCAAAGTTGTCCTCCCTCTCACCCCCATTCCCAGCTTGCATTCCATATTCCCCTCCCTTACCCTCTGGGGCTGCTAGTATAAGTGGTCCCCTCTGTGTCTAGCTTGTAGTTGGGTATCGAATTCTGTTGTCATTAGATTGGGTTTGGTGTTTAAGTCCAATCATTTTATTATTACTTAGTGCTCATACAACTGTTTGGTTTTGGTACCCTTTATTGTTTCCCCCTCAATTTGAGAGGCAGAACAAGATGGTTCAAGTTTTGTGGTTCTGTTTGAGGAAAAGAAAAGAATAAAATGGGGGTAAAAATCAATCAAGCAAAAAATGGATGGAGTCCTTCTAGAGGCTATAAATATTAATTTGAGAAAAGAAAGGTAAAAAGGAAGAGAAACACATCAACAATACAAAACAAAAAATCAAACAAAAAATCTTTAGAGACAGTGTTTTGAAAGAAATGTTTGATGCTCTCAACCATAACAACAATAACAACACAATAATAACAAAAACCAATATTTTAAAATATTATTTAGTTTATATTTAAAATGTTTGTTGGGATATCTTAAGAGCTATATTTTATAATTTCAGAGCACGATACCAATCTCTCCATCAATTACTCAAGATTGCTTTGCTATGATCTCCTAGTCTCTTTCCCCTAGTCACCACCACCTTGAGTTCCATGTTTGTTTGTTTGTTTTTAAATATAAAATCTTTAATTAAGCACCATGATTACAAGCATAACTATAATTGAGTTTCAGTCATAAACAGAACACCCCCTTTCACCAGTGCAACATTTCTGCTACCAATGCCACCCACCTCCCTCCTTCCTTACCCCTGCCTGTATTCAAGACAGGCATTTTATTTCTCTCACTCATTAAGATAGTCATGATAATTATCAGTGTAGTTATTTCCCCAACTGCACTCAATACTCTTTGTGGTGAGCTTCATATTGTGAGCTGGTCCTTCCAGGCCTCATTTCTATTGTCTCTGTGCATTGTTACAATAATGTCCTTAATTTTTCTTAAAACCCATAGATGAGTGAGACTATTCTGTGTCTATCTCTCCCCTCTGACTTATTTCACTGGGCATAACAGTTTCCATGGACATCCATTTATAGGAAAATTTCATGACTCCATCTCTCTTGACGACCCCATAATATTCCATTGTGTATATATACCACAGTTTCTATAGCCATTCATCTGTTGAAAAGCATCTTGGTTGTTTCCAGAGTCTGGCTATTGTTAATAGTGCAGCAATGAATATAGGTGTGAGAAAGAAATTTTTAAATTATATTTTTGTGTTTCTAGGGTATATCCCCAGGAGTGGTATAGCTGGATCATATGAGAGCTCAATTACCAGTTTTTTAAGGAATCCCCATATTGTTTTCCATAAATGCTGGACTAGATGGCATACTCACCAGCAGTGAGTAAGAGTTCCTTTCTCTTCACATATCTTCCAACACTGATTGTTCTTGTTCTTTGTGATGTGTGCCAGTCTCTGTGGTGTGAGATGGTATCTCATCATTGAGGTCCAGGTGAAAGAAACAAAGAAAAAATTAGATAATTATTAATGGATAGAGACCCTAAGATAAGATCTGTTTTTATTTTTATACCTTTCTCACTGTATGGACATTTCTATTATGGTAATCTGTTTCATCTTATTTTCTACTGTTCTGGTATTATCTGTGAAGAATGCTTTATTTGAGTCATTAAGGATCTGCTAATAAAGAACCAGAACAGATCTTGTGCTATGCTCTGAGAGGCAAGTGAAATAATTAGTCTTATACCAAACATATATCAACACAAAACTGAGAGTTACTGACTGGTCCTGGTTCAGTTCACCACTTGCTCTCTGCTCAGTAGGTGTAACCACCACTGCATCAAACTGTTTTACTAGCACTGGGGATACTCTGTCTGGAAGAGCCACAAACATGAGTCCATAATTAGACCTACTTACTGATACTTCTCTCTCCTAATGGGTTTTGTTAATCACTAAATCAATAAATAAGTCACACATAAAACTTCATAAAGTATTCTTTGGTAGTTCCATCTTATTCTATAAGAATTACAGAGAAGACTGACAATTAGATGGCCTTTATTCCTCCTGAAGCTCAACTAAAAATTGTGAGACATTCTTACTCTTTTAAAAGTCAAAACATAGCTCAGCTTATGAGTCAGAGCTATTTTGGTGTGTGTGTGTGAATTTGTGGGTGTGTGTGTATGGGCAAGCGTGCATGTGTATTTGTAATATAAGACCTGTCCTAGCTACTTTTTCTTGGTAAAGAAAAAAAGAAAAGAAATTCTCAGAATTGAGGATTTTAATAGACAAGCAATATAAATACTATCACTTAATGAAAATAGTACTTACAGTACATTTATTTTGTTGAGTTATTGTTTGGGGTCACACCTGGTAGTGTTCTTTGCTTCCTCCTTGCTCTGTGCTCAGGGATCACTCCTGATGAGGCTTGGAGATTATATGGGGTGGCAGGGATAGAACTCAGATAAGCTGCATGTAAGGCAAACACACTACCTGCTGTACTATCTATGTACTCTCTCTGGCTTCAATACATATATTTATCAATTTATATTACATCCTTAAATATAATTCTTATATTTGTTAATGTGTTAGGTATACTTTTATCTTATTAATCTTGGTCTATTAAATATGTAACAGAAGATGTATTATCCTTGACAAAACTTGTCTTCTGGGAGTCAATAGTTGAGCTTCTGGGTATTATTTGGGTATTATTTTTTCTTGGATTTGTAGTCAGATCTTACTACATAAGCCCACTCTTTTGTCTATACTAGACCCCCATGCCAATTAGAACAACACTGAGGATATTTAGTGGTCAAATAATTTTTGAAATTCCATCTGGATAAAATTAAAGGTGCTTTCTTACTATAAAACATTTTAGTCTTTTTAATGCAACAACTTCTTCATTTTTTTTGTTTTTGTTTTTTGGGCCACACCCGTTTGATGCTCAGGGGTTACTCCTGGCTAAGCGCTTAGAAATTGCCACTGGCTTGGGGGGACCATATGGGATGCCGGGGATCTAACCGTGGTTGCGATCTTTCCTTGGCTAGCGCTTGCAAGGCAGACAGACACCTTACCTCTAGCGCCACCTCGCCGGCCCCACTGCAATGGTTTCTTGGTGATGTCTAAGGAAGAAATAAATACAGTGTCAGCTTAGTTAATATGTCCATGGAAACTTTTATTGAGCAGGACTTCTCTTAGGATCACCTCCCAGAGAAAAATATTTTGTGAAATATGGATTTTATTTTATTGCCCTTGTGAGTTATAGTCTTCAAATATCCATCTCAAAGACAAGTATAGTCGGTAATATCTGAGATAGACATAGAACTCAGAACATTTAAGTGAAAAATAAAAAGGAAAGAAAATACCCCCAACTGCTAGAATAGGCAGCCCAGGAAATGTGACATTTAGACTCTATCATCAGTGGCATCAATTACCTCCTAAGACCCCATACTCCATACCCAGTGATTAACAACTTTAGCTATAATTTGGAAGCCCTGGAAGAGTTTTAACAAATGTTAATATTTTGGTTTACTTCCAGAGAATCGGATTTATATGCTTTAGATCTTAGCTAGACATTAGTATTTTTAAATTCACCCAGACAATACAATGAGCAGGCCAGACTTAGAACATACTATGGATCTTGGATTTATAACTGGAGTTCTGCAGAATATAGGGTGATACTTTCTCTGCAATATTCTCATGCTGTTCTTTTCAGCTACTCTGTCTCCAAAAGTCATGGGTTTTGATTTTATTTTTTGCGAACCTGTATTGAAAATAATTTCAGATTTTCAGTCTTTATTCAGAGTATTTCCAAAGCTATGCTGAAAGGACAGATTATACAATTATTTCAGAATCAAGTTAATAGAGTACCAGTTCAGTATCACAGTATCATACTGCAAGAATTCTGGCTTATTTATAAGGTTTTGGAACAAGACAAGATGTTCCACCTTTTAAGCCTCAGTTCCCTCTATTGCAAAGCATAATTAATAATATCTAACTCATAGTGCTGAACTGAGAATGAGAACAAATTAACCCTGAAAGTAACAACACAGTTCCTGACATATTTTTGATATTCAATAGATGAATTGTCCTTCACGATGATATGAGAATGATGGATGCTTGTCCTTATGATGTTTTATCATGCTCTCAAATTACTTACATATGGTTTGAGAAGTCAGAGAAAGCTTGTTTGCAGTTTGTTTGGAGCTTTTTGGGGATGCAAAATCTTGGGTTCACTTTTAGGTCTGCATTTTTCAATTCTTTATATGCACATTTAACTTAGAGGAAAGCAGGTTCAGATCAGTGGTCTTTGCTTTGCTACTTGATACTATCATCAGGGAAGTTTTCAAACAGCTACTGGACAAATAAAATCAGAATTTATCAGGATGAGACCAAAGAATATGCATTTATTAGCATATCCTGGTGGCTCCAGAGTGTGGCTTGACTTGAAAAACTGGTTAGTTACAGAAATTACAAAATATACTTCCAAAGTCCTAATTCCAGTTCAACTTCTCTCCCTATTTTCCACTCTCTCTCTCTCTCTCAACCCTGTCTTCCACTGTAACCAGATTTGATTTCTTCTCTCCCATACACAGGTTTAGTTTTTGGTTAAATTTGCTCATGTTCAGATTCAGAAGTGTAATTGAAATGTGATATAAGGGCCCGGAGAGATAGCACAGCGGCGTTTGCCTTGCAAGCAGCCGATCCAGGACCAAAGGTGGTTGGTTCGAATCCCGGTGTCCCATATGGTCCCCGTGCCTGCCAGGAGCTATTTCTGAGCAGACAGCCAGGAGTAACCCCTGAGCAACGCCAGGTGTGGCCCAAAAATCAAAAAAAAAAAAAAAAAAAAAAGAAATGTGATATAAAAGAAATATTACAAGCATATTATTATTTTGCCATTTTCTAGATGAGTCTCCATACCTGTGTTAACTTATCCAGTAGAAAACCTCAGTACTATCTGTACCAAAATCCTTGAGATTCAAATATGCTTATGGAAAGACTATATCTATGGCTTAATTCTTACTACATGGATGCTTCAGAATCAAAATAAACAATAAAACAATTAAAAAAAATGTGTCAAAAATATTACCAAAAAGATGGATTTGACATTTGCATAAATGTAGGAGAACTTTTGCTTTTATTATGCTTTATGATTTTATTATTTATTTATTTTTTTTTCGTGCCACACCCATTTGATGCTCAGGGGTTACTCCTGGCTAAGTGCTCAGAAATTGTTCCTGGCTTGGGGGAACCATATGGGATGCCAGGGGATCGAACCACGGTCCTTCCTTGGCTAGTGATTGCAAGGTGTCTACCTTACCTCTAGCGCCACCTCGCCAGCCCCCATTTATTTATTTTTTATTTTATTATAATTTTGCTTTAGTATGTGAGTCCTGCAACAGTTTTATTTTTTTTTTTTTTGAAGAATTCTAAATCCATTTTATATTTAAAGTGATATTCAGATGTGTTAAATAACCTTTGCATGTCTGCTGAGCTGGCAATTAACTAAGCCAGTTTTTAAACCTTTATCTCTGGGATAATTATAGATTGTTTTTTTAAAAAACAAAGTGTGTTACAACTCAGAAAGGCCCAAATGTTAGTTACTCAAATTCAATGCAGGCAGTACCAACTAATGAGAATCCAAATGGCTACTGTGAGTTGTGATTGTCTTTATCTTTGCCTAATTATGTCAGGCTGCTTAGAAACGCCTGCTTCTATGTTCTAGAAGTTTTACATTAGGTCAGAGAAAGGTCTGTAACTTTGAATATATTGTTTTATTTATCAGTCTTTACTTGCTTTATTTAAAATGTCACTATCCCCCAGTTAGTCTCCTATACAAAACCATTTCAATATTTTCCTGTACAATGAATTTCAGCAATAACTTTGACATGTCAACTGCTTTGCATAAGCACTCAGATTTCTATCTCATGCTAAATTTGTATTAGGAAGAAGGGTTATGTCGATAACTGAAAGTAAAGCAATGGTAAATAAGTCTCTAAAGTTGTGTGCACATCAAGCATTATGTGATAAAATACCAAGGAGGAGAGATACTATAAAAGATAGCTTTTTCCTTGCATGAAGCTGCTCCTGGTTCAATCCTAGGCATCACATATAGTCCCATAAGTAGTGCTAGGGTCACAGGTAAGCACAGAGTGAGTACCTAAGCTCCATGTGTAGCCAAAGGTTTGCCTCCCCCTCCCATCTCACCAATGAAAGAGTCACCAAAAAGACAAAATTTCTGCACAGGAAAAAGTAGCCATGCTACCAAAGCAACATGCAGAGTTTGTGCAAACACTGTAAAAATGCCAAAAGCATATTTCAAAAAATAAAAGAAGAAAAACTATGAATTATTCTTGGAGTTACAAAAAAGTACGAGTAAGAAAAAAATTCCGAGAAAAAGAGAACAAGACCTGAGGTATCATGCTTTTCTTTTCTTTTCTTTTTGTTTTGTTTTGTTTTGTTTTGCAGCGCTCAGAAGTTACTCCTGGCTCTGAGCTCAGAAATCTCTCCTGGCAGATTCTGGGATCATAGGGATTCTGGGATCATAGGGATGCTGGATTCTAACGGCTGCCCACCCTGGGTCGGCTGCATGCAAGACAAACGCCCTACTGCTGTGCTATCTCTCCGGCCCCAGTATCATGATTTCTATTTCATTATACTACAAGATGAATATAATAAAATCAGTATGATATTGTAACTAAAACAGATACAGAAATAAGAAGCATTGAGTGAAAAAAAAAGAGGTCAGATTTAACTACCCAAGCCAAAGTCAACAACAACAGAATCAAGACACCCAAATTATAACAAACTAAACACGAAATGAACCAGTAACACTAATAGGCCAGGGAGCTAAGAGTGGAGGTATGGAATGCATCCTGTGAACTAGGGTGGAGGGAGATAAACACTAGTGGTGGGAATGGCCCTAGTTCACTCTCACTAAACACCTGAAATACAACTATGAAAGACTTGTAGTTCACAATAGCCTCAATAAAAAAAATAAATAAATAAAACAGAAACAGACCAATGAAACTTCATTGAGAGCTCATAACTAAGCCCACACATATAGTACAGAAAAGTTATAGCCAAGGTGTCAGCAGCATACAGTCAAAAAGAAAACATTTATTGTCTTTGACAATTCAATATTTGTGCTTGAGCAAGGAAAATATTTTAGAATGTGATTGAAAAACTTTGGTAGACCGGATAATGAGCACGTCTGGAGCCTGTAGCTGTTACCATGACAGTATGCTTCTGGAGTGGAGAAATCCGGAATCTCTTAGGCCAAAAAAAAATTCCCTTTCTAATATCCCCAATACTTACTGTGCCTATGTAAAAATCAAACAAACAAACCTTGCCACACTAGCCCTCCCCCTGTTTTCTTTTCCTTTTCTCTTTCTTTTTCTTTTTGTTCTTTCTTATTATTGTTGTTTCATTGATTTTTTTTTCCTTGTTGCTCTTTTGTCTATTGCCATTGCTGGCTGTTTTGTTTTGTTTTGTTTTTACAACAGAACCACAGAACTTTAATTGTCTTGTTCTGCCTCATAAATTGAGTGCGGGGGGAGGGGGGAGTGGATAATACCAGGAGCAAACAGTCGCTTGAAATTTGAGTGGAAATAAAAAATTATCAGACCTATTGACTGAGACAACTGCAACCGAGCAGATCTTCTGGAAACATAATGAAAGACTCTATCCTAGGCTTCATCCTAGGATCAGGGCAAAAACCAACACCACTAATTACAGAAGACTGATTAAAACAATAGTGTTGGAACACAACTCCTAAAAATGTAAAGAAAGACTCCATCCTAGGTTTCATTCTTTGACCCGTGCAAATACCAAGATCTCTAGCTACAGAGACATGATTTTATCATCCACGACAGAGTGGAAAGTTTCCAGACACCACAAAAGGACCTAGGGGAGAGTAAAAGAATATGTACGGAGCCTGTAGTTATTCCCATGACAGTATACTTCAGGGGTAGAGAAATCCTGTATCTCTTAGGCCAAGGGAAGTCCCTTTCTAATCTCCCCAATATTTACTGTGCCTATGCAAGAAAAAAGAAAAGAGCTCAATTTAATACTTTTTAGTTTTGTTATTGTGTTAGGTATTTTTGTGTGCTTTGTTCTGTTTTTATTTCAGGACAGTGGTTATTGTGTGGTTTTGTCTATATTGCTGTGGTGCTAAACACAAAAGAGACCTGTTACAATAGAAGTCCAGGGAGCAAAAGGGGGAGGAATCAAATGCATCCTGGGAACAAGGGTGGAAGGCGGACAATACTGATGGTGGGAATGGCCCTGATTCACAGTTACAGTGTAACTTAAATATAATGTGAAAGATCTGTAATTTGCATTGGTCACAATAAAATTATAAAAATACAAACAAATAAATAAAATATTTTGGGAGAGTGAAAACTGACCACAGAAGTGAAAAGACAAACTACTGGTAGGTGGAGCATATTATCATAGCATACAAAGAGCATTAATATTCAAACTACATAAAGAAATAAAAAAGTACCCAAGACAAAAATAAACCAATAAAAATTGATGGGAAGAATATTCAAATATATACTTCTTTAAAGAAGAAATACAGATGACCAACAGGTGCATGAAAAAATTTACTCAATTTCACTTATTTTTAGAAAATTTAAATGCAAAGCAAAATCCAAAGCAAAAATCACCACCCACCTGTGAGAACAGCCTATATTTGTATAAGAATCATGTGTTGGTGATGATACAGAGTAAAGGAAAATTCTTCTGCTATTGGAATATAAATAATTATATAATCTATGAAAATTTGTATGAAAATTTCTTCAGACTGAAAATAGAAGTATTATCTTGCATTCAGCATACCTGTTTAATCCCCTGCCCTACATAATATCTCAGATACCACTGATAGTTACCCATGAACACAACCTCCCATCTCAAATAAACAAAAATCCTAAAAAAATAAAAGTCTCATATAACCCAGGAATAGAACTCACAGATACTTATCAAAAAGAATGACACCTTTTAAAAAAGGACATTTATACACCATTTTTTCGCACTTAACCAAGACATTGAATGACAATCAATGAAGGAATAAAGAAAGATGTTACATAAATCTGATACAATACTAACCTATAAAATACTAAGCACAGGCCAGAGAAATAGTACAGCAGGTAAGGCATTTTCTTTGCATGAGACCAATCTAGGTTCTGAGCACTGCCAGAAGTGACACCTGAGTGCAGAGCCAGCAGTAAGTCTGGACACTATCAGGTATGAACCAAAAAACAAAACTCTCCCCTCCAATGCTAAGTAATAAAAACAGTCATTTATGTGGTAGTCACATAGAATAAAGATGCGTTGAATATGATCAATCCAATAAGTCAGAAATGGAAAAATAGTTAATGCTATATTGAACTCAACTTAAATCTGCCATTTAAAGAAGAGAAGCAAAAATTAACTTTTTTTTGTTTTTGTTATTGTCATTTGTTGCTTTTTTTTTTTTACTGTGGGTTTTCTCTTTTCTGTGCTTTGTTTTATTTTTATTTCAGGACTGTGGTTATTGTGTGGTTGGTATCTTCATTGCTGTGGTACTTTTCGAGTTTTTGTTTGATTTTTTAAAAATATTTTTTAGTGGGGCCGGGCGGTGGCGCTAAAGGTAAGGTGCCTGCCTTACCTGCGCTACCCTAGGACGGACCACGGTTCGATCCCCCGGCGTCCCATATGGTCCCCCAAGCCAGGAGCGACTTCTGAGCGCATAGCCAGGAGTAACCCCTGAGCGTCACCGGGTGTGGCCCAAAAACAAAAACAAAAAAAACAAAAACAAAAAAAAATATTTTTTAGTATTGTTATGTTTCTATTTCTTTTTACCTTTTTTGAAATTGATATTTATAGCCTCTAGAAGGACTCCACCCATTTTTTGCTTGTTTGATTTTTGCCCCATTTTATTTTATTTTTATTTTTATTATTTTCTTTCCTTCAAACAGAACCACATAATTTGAACCTTCTTGTTCCGCCTCACAAACTGAGGGGGAAATAATAGAGGGTAGCCAAACATTTTTTAATGATCGAATCCCTAATAGTTTCTCTTGGATGAGGCATATGAAGTTAGCTGATATTGGTACTGCTAATCACAACTGCTCTTACAGGGATATATTTGTCAGTGAGGAACATGATCGATTCTTTGAAATGTTAAATTTTGAATAAAAACTTCTCACAGAAGTTAGTTGTTTGGAACACAAATATTATTCAATGCATGTCTCCTCGAAGTAAGAAATTTATTGCTGCTATGTAATGTTCATAGAAGTCAAGCAATGGGAGGTCATTGAACCTTGTTTTCAACTCACCACTGCTTTGCAGTTGAATGATTTCATGTAGTAGATTATCAGGTACATCCATCTGTTCCACATTGTATGCTGTAGCAAAGATGTGAATTCCATTTATCTACTTTCCATGTCCTTGAATCTTTTGTTAAATGTCTCAATTAGTTTCATATATTCACCAGCCAATTCAAGTGTCATAGAAGGCTTTTATCCATCCAGAGTAGAAAATGCACTCCATTTTAAAATTCATTCATTTTCCTCAGCCTTAATTTAGCTACTAATGATTTCACATTTGAAAGCAGGAAGATGAGAAGTTGGTTGGAGTTGCTACTTAAAGTTCAGCTCTGAAAATACTTGATATCATTCATCATGAAAGCAGGATCATGTGGTCACTTGTAACATTGACTTTCCTGGGGTTTCTTTACTTTCATCTCCATGAATTGCTTAACTTTATCCTATTATTTGTAAAATTTCCATGAGTATGTCACCTAGACTTAGCTTCTACACCTCACAGTGATAAACAAGATCTCTATACAGAGTCAAGTTCATTCACTTCCCAAACTAGTGGCTATTAGATCCATTGCTTTTCACAATTTTTGAGGGGGACACAACTGGTGACACTCAGGGGTTACTCCTGGCTATGCATTCAGAAACCGCTACTGGCTTGGGGGACCATATGGGACTCCAAGGGATCAAAACTCAGTCCATCTTAGGATAGTGCAGGCAAGGCAAATGCCTTACCCCTTGCAACACCACTCCAGTCCCTGCTTTTGACAATTTGTATATATCATTCTACTGCTGATATCACATTGTCCGGCCTAAATTGCTGTAAAAAAATGTTTTTGGCATACGTTAAAATAATTGGGCCAAGACTGAGATAATACAGTTCTTTCTGGACAAATAAACTTAATGTGGTGTGTGTGTGTTTCATTTATTTACAAATTTATTTAGTTTAGGATATTTTTATTTGTACTGATAACCCAATTTGGGTTTCCCCCCCATTTTTGCTAATATACTGTGACATTGTAGGCAACCACATCTGACATCAACAAAAAATTATTTGTTCAATTCTTGTTAAAAGATTAATAATTCTTTGCATCAACTTTTCAGTAGCCATCTGTAGGTTGTCACACCACTTAAATTTTAATAACTTTCCAGTTGGTGTATAGTCAGCAATGTAATAATTTTGCTTTGATCACTGTTCTAATTTTACATCGAGGATTTAAAACATATCCAGCACTCATACTATACATCCTTGAGGTCTTTATTCTGTAACCCCCTTTTCTTCATTCGACATACAATTTGACAGGATTATTGATTGTGGCCAAGTGGATAAAAATTGGATGGGAGTCTATGTCTACAGCATCATCATCAATCTCCTGAGGAATCATCTCTTGCACATTGGCTCATCATCATAAATTACCATTACATCACAATGTGTTAACACTTTAGCAAAGTCTATATTCCCAGGCTTTCTGGCACTGACTGTTCTCTATGTCACTACAATGCAGGTAGACCAACCATGAGAAGCCAATGTAAAACATACATGTCCAACCCATCATGTATTCATATATGACCTACTTATTCTATAATAAATGCTACGTGCTATTTTTTCAAAATGTATCTTATTAAGTCTCACTTAATATAAATTTATGCTGCTCAAACAAAAGCTTCTAGATGTGTTGTATTTTGAGTTCCACCTGAAGTTGTTGGCAGGCCCAAACCAAATAATTTAATAGTACATAATCCAGACATTCTTCATCACTGCTTTAATCATTAAAATTGCTTTAAGAGTTGTTGGACTGTACATAAAAAGATATAAACCATATGAATAAAAAATTACACATATTTTATACTCTGGTTTCTCTTCAGATCGTATACATCTTTTGCCTTTTACTAAAGATTTCCATGGAGAGGAACAATTCTGAGTTCTTATTAATTTTTGAGGCCTTGCATTTGCAGGGCTAAAAAATTACACATATTTTAAAAAATATTGTAATAGATTTCATATGGTGGTGCAGGAGTTCAGAAATCTGCCACTTCAAATTATGTCTTTGGCAAAAGGTAGATTTCATGGGAAGAACCCTTAAGGTAGGTGGAGGTTATCTTTGACATTTACAAAGATAAAAATTAATTAGAAGTAGATCACAGAACTGAATGAAAATGTCAAACTATAAAACTCCTAGAAAATAACACACAGAAGAAAATTCAGGTGATGTGGAGCATGGCAGTGATTTTTTTAAATAGAATACCAAAACATGATCCATGAAAAAAATTAACAAACTAGCCTTCATTAAAATTTTTAAATGGTGGGATACAGTAAAAAAAAAAAAGCTCAATAAAACGATCACTTTACCAAGAATACTTGAAACCAGCTATACTATCATTTAGATCTGAAGAAATGATACAAAGCTTTATGTACAAGTAAAGGTTGAAGAACTTTATGACCTTTAAAGCAGTTTTTCAAGAAGCATTAAAAGTTTTCTTTAGGGGCCGGAGAGATAACATGGAGGTAGAGTGTTTGCCTTGCTTGCAGAAAGATGATGGTTCAAATCCCAGCATCCCATATGGTCCCCAGAGCCTTTCAGGAGTGGTTTCTGAGCATAGAGCCAGGAGTAACCCCTGAGCGCTGCTGGGTGTGACCCAAAAACAAAAAAAAAGTTTTTTTTAAAACTTCTACAACAGAATAACAACAACTTCTTTATTTTAATACTATAAATATTAATGTCATTAATTTAGTGTGGCATGTTGCATAGAAAATTAAACACAACTTCACACTGCTTACAAGAGATACATCTGAATTAGGGCTAAAAAGAAAGTCAAAGGCTGAAAAATAAAAACATATTTATGTATTAAAACAAAGACTTCAAATTATAAAAGGATCTAGAGAACAGGGATGGTCTTAATCATCAATGGATCTATGAGCCATGAAGAAACACATACTACTAAACATTTATGCACCTAATAATGAACCATCAAAAATATTTAAAACATTCTAATAGACCAGAAGGAAGATACTGACAGAAACCCAAT
This sequence comes from Suncus etruscus, assembly GCF_024139225.1. Taxonomy (NCBI): domain Eukaryota; kingdom Metazoa; phylum Chordata; class Mammalia; order Eulipotyphla; family Soricidae; genus Suncus; species Suncus etruscus. Next base: position 15,797,512 of record NC_064862.1, read on the forward strand.
AGTGGTTGAATAATTAAAAGTAACTGTTTCATCTCTGAATAAACCAATAAAGCAAAAACCCTACAAGGAAACACTGGCCTTGAATGATCAAATGGAATATATAGCCTAGAACTTATAAATATGGACCCATATCTATTTAAAGACTAGCATGCATTCTTATAAAGTGCACACAGTAATTCTCAAAGACATGAGATGATGTCTCTTGAACATCTCTTCCACAGTTCTTCTCTTTCTGTCCACTCATACCTTTCTAAAAAAGTTTTGTTCTATATGAACTACCTTGCTTCACTTAAGAAAAGAAGGAAGAGGGAAATTCATAGTGATGCAAGCATTCATTAGGAAGCAGAAAGGGTCCAAATAAATAAATTAATAGCATGGTTAGAGCAGTTAAAAAAATGGCCTACAAGAGAAACTCAATACAAGAAGAAGAAAGGAAATAACAAAGCTTAGATCAGAAATTAATATAATTAAGACAAAATCAATTCAAAGGATCAATTGAACCAAGAACTTGTTCATTGAAACAAGATTAAAAATTAGTTAAAATCACAAAGTAGTAAAGAAGAGCATAATAAACAAAATAAAAATGAAGGTGGAAGTATCTAAACACATGATCCTGAGAGTAAGTATGAAAATATCTATCTACAATATCTACAAAATTTATAAAATTTTGGATTTATAATCTTCCAAGGATGATCTAAGAGGAAATGAGAGCACTTGACCAGACCAATTACTATCAAGGTCATCAAAAGTCCCTCCCTTATAGTATAAACCCAGACCCAGATTGATTTAATAGTGAGTTCTTCCAAACCTTTAAGGAAGAGCTATCTTTCTTAAATGATCCTTTAACAAAGAACAATCCTTATCAGGTCTTTCAGAAAGTTGAAGAAACAGGAATGATCCAAAGCAGTTTTATTATACTAACATAACATTGGTACCAAAAGAAAACAGACACCATAAAATAAGGAAGCTAAATACATTTATGCCTGGTGAAAAGAAGTATAAGAAAACTTAACAAAATATTAGCAAACCAAATTCAACTATCAAAAAGTTCAGTACACAGAAATCCATGGCATTCCAAAATAAAAATGTGAGATAAAATTAAAAATTTACAATTGTACCTCAAAAAAGGCAATGTTTCTGGAAATCAATCTTACAAGAAAGACATACAAAAAACTATAAATCTTTACTAAAATAAATAAAATGAATATAAGGGAATTAAAAACATACCCCTATTTATGGAGTGGAAAGATTAACATTATCAAAATAATTCTGCCCAAAGCACTAAACAAATTCAATAAAGTCCCTATAAAATAGTTAAGTAATCCTATTATAACCTTATTATTCCTAAGAGTTATTCTACATGCCAATAGTTCTACATGTCTACATGTAATAAATACTTATATTTTATGAGAAAATGCCACTTAATTTCTTTTGTAATTATATTAGGCTTGTATAGTATTGCACATAAGACTAGATCACTCTCTCTTGTATGTGATTTGATCTCATGAACATATTTTAGTGTATATTACTTGATCCCCTCATAGGTATGGTTGAATTCCTGGTTGAAAGCTAATCTATAGAAAATTTTTACCACTCTGCATTGATGCATGCCTGACAAAGGAATATGAAGCACAGTCTATTAATTATAAGCATATCACAAATTGTGAAACCAGCCCATATCCAGCTCTTTACTTGGGCTTCAGTATTTACACAGATATCCAAATGCCACAGACATGGTTTGCGTGTGTATCTTATAATTTGATTTTCACGAAATAAATTAAGTAACTCATGTTACTTCAGAAAGAAAAGAACACTTTCAGAAGCAAAATATATTTTTCCCAAATTTTTTTATTTTAATTTTAATTTTTAAGACTAGAAAAAGTTTATTATTTTCACCAAATAAATTAGTAACTAATGTTACTTCAGTAAGAAAAGAACACTTTCAGAAGCAAAATTTTTTCCCAAATTTGTTTTATTTTTATTTTATTTTATTTTTTTTTGAGTAGAAAAAGTTTATTAGGATATTGAAAGGACTAGACATATACTAAGAATAGTATGTGAGCATTTTCAGATTGAGCAAAAACATTTTTATAAATAAATTCTTTAATTGAATCACCATGAGATAGAGTTACAAAGTTGTTCATGATTGAATTTCATTCATATGATGTACACAACACTCTTCACCAGTACACATTTCCCACCACCACTAATGTCCCCAGTTCCCTCACTCCTTGCTCTCTGATCTCTCCCCTGTCTTTGTGGCAGACATTTTTTCCTACTTCTTCCGATTTTTTTTTTCCTTTAGAAGCTATGGTTTGCAATATTGTTACTGAAGGGATATCATGTCCCAGGCAAGTGGGATTTTTATTACACAAATATATTATAATTAGTGCTAAATCTTCCACTATCACCCTCTCTTCCATCCAAGATATTCTTAGATCTTGTTCCTCAAAATCTCTATGACTCAATTTTCTTATCTGTACATGTGTCTGACAGATGGTACTTCTCTGTTATACCCCACTCAGGAAGGGCACACATCAGAAGTGTTTTTTAGCCTTCTTAGGTGTAGTGCACTCCTGAAAAAGAATTATTTGCCAAAAAGGCCCGCTTAGAGTAGTCAAATCAGTTGACCCTTTGCTTGGATTGTTTGGCTATAATTCTAAACGTGGCTGTGACTATCTCTCTCTTTATTTTTGACCATTATTAGAAATCAGGCCTCAGTATTTCTTTCTAACAAAGGAGGACAGTGCCAAAGCCCGCCAAAAGTCTCCTGTTGAGCTCTCTTGTGATCTTTTTCTCTCCCCCCATTTCTTTAAAGGTATCTGGTTTCTCTTTACCTGTTCATATGCTAATTCTAGCTTTGATCTCATTGGTTCATCCCCTTTTCCTTTCTCCCTGGCTACGCCCAAAATTCCGTCTACATAAGGCCCAATAAAGCCTTTCTGGCCCTCTCTGGCCTCTCCCTCTTGTTTTCACCATGTAGTTCTGTGTGGTCTCTTTATTTCATATTTCATAATTCATATTTCATATTCGTCCGCATCGTGCTTCCGCTTGATTCCCAGTGGGAAAATGAACCCACTAAGGTTTGCTTAGGGACTTTTAGCTTATCAGGATAAAAGGTCCGCAGCACTTCTCCTATAGTTTTGTAATGTAGGCCAAGTGATCAGTGACTGAAGTGCTTACCTGAAAGCCTGGAACAGTGTGGCAAAGTGAGGATTCTTTCATCAACCTCTCGGGTTCTAAGATAAGTCAGATCATTACTATAAATTGCATCTTTTGCTTTAAATCTATAAATTCTGGACCATGGGCCCAAAGCAACCATGTGGCACCTCAATATCTTATAGTGTCATTCTCGTAGTATCACAGGAAATCTGAATAAAAAGTTCTATAGTAATCTACCAAACTCAGTGAGCTTAAATAGCAAGTAGCACAGAAAGCTCAACTCACTAAGCCCAGTACATCATTAGACACTGAGTTCAGTAACATCATGGAGAGATACTATAATCATTTCAAATTAACCTTTGTTGATATAAGTTTCAATAATTCCACTTGCCTTTATGTTTTAACAAATAATATAAATTAAATTTGCTTGTGCTTGCATGGAGGCAGATTTGGGTGGTTGGTTAGAAATTGAGTGCACTGCTGAAGGGAAGGTCACACTGGTGGCAGTATTGGTGTTTGACCTTTTAATGCTTGAAAAACTGTATAATAAGCAACTTAGTAAGTCATGATGGAATAATATATATTAGAAAAAATAAAAATAAAATATCATATTTTAAGTGATAAAATAACATTTAATTTTGGAGTTTAAATGATCAATCATAAGAATTCAGCTAACATAGAACTGGAGAGATAGCCCTATGATCTGAGAGGTTGCTTTGCATGCCAGAGGACTGAACTCAATCCCAGTATAACCTTGTCCTAAAGAACACTGACAAAAATAATCCCTGAGCACCATCAGGTATAATCTTCTGCCACAAAATTAAAGTAAATAAGTAAACAAAAATAAATTAATATTATGAAGAAAATTTGACTACCTTATAATTGATTTTCCTTACCTTATAACTGACAGTCAATGTTCTTTGTGTCCCCTCACCCAGAAAAAAATCAGAAAAGATTTTTATACATTTTATGCTGTTCTACTACTTTTTATCTGATAAAACATTATACAATTAATATTTGTTTCTCTATGCCATTTCTGCTTCACAACTATACTTTTAACCAAACAATATGCTGTTTCTTGATGCTCTTAATCTTTATAGGTAGAGTTGCACATTTTATGTTATCTTTATTTTATATACCTACAGCCTTTATTATTTGGTTTTGGTCATATTCATGGTGCTACTCTGGGCTTATTTCTGGATCTGCACTGAAAGATGATTTCAGGCACTGTGTAGGGTGTGGTGTTGGGGGGAAAGAATCAAACCTAAAAAGACTGGATGCAAGGCAAGCATTTGATCCACTTCATATCTCTCTCTCTAGCCTCAATATATTTAAGTACTTTCTGACTTGCTTCTGGAAGCAAGTCCTCAAGGCACAAGATCACAGAATATTAGTCACCTTTTGTTTTCTACCTCCAACCTGAAATATTTCACAAAACGAAAATAGAACAATAAAATGATTTCTGTATAAAAGAATTTGAAACACTCATAATGTTATCTATATTGTACTTCAAATAATTAACATTTGTTGGATGACTAGTAATTACCAGCATGTCTCGGTAACTTTTCTGCATTGTTTCATTTAATCTTCATGACTCTGCAATACAGACCACTATTATCTCCCAGTGAAGAAAAGGATGGAAAAGTAAATGAAAGTTAACTATGTCATTTAAACTCTGGGGATTTATTTCACCTGTTCAGTATTAGAGTTCTTTTTTTTTAACCTCAGTTTCCCTTTAAGGAACTTACTGTTTCCCACTCTCTCTGCATAGTTAAGCTGAGTTTGATCCTATCTTGGCTTTGGGAAAAGCAATTTGTTTATGCAACAACAATATAAACAATGTATTGTTTATATATTTATAAATAACTATTTATTATTTATGCAAAAATAAAATGTATTCATTTATGCAACAGAAATAAAATATGTTGTAGGCTAAGGTAGGCTCATTTTCTAAATTTGACAGATGCTAGTATCATTAATAGTATTTATGGAAGAACATGTTGACTGCAGAAAGGTATATTTCTGGAGTTAACTGATATACATATAGATACAACATAGGAAAACCACAAAAGGAATGAGACAAATTTTTAAGGGCATCAAAAATCCATGCAATCTGAGTTTCTCCTGGATTTGTTATATAAATGGATAAATCCTTTATTTCCCTCTTTTTAAATCTGTTGGTTGACCTCTGACTTCTACTTTACAGAACCAGAAATAAAACCTGGGTTTCTCAGTTTAATCCCTTCACATGCTGTGTTGGGGTTTGACTTCATCCTTTGTTATTTCTAAAGAATTGGGACAAATTAGAGGACAATTTTACTATTAAAAAAGAAGAGATCAAAGGGGGCTCAGGTTCATCACTGGTGGTGTTAAAGAATGACAGAAATAAATATTCAAACCATGGAGTCAACAACAATAATTAAATAAACAACAATCATAAGACCAAATCTTTAAAAGGTGTCCTATATGATGGCAGGCTGGGGAGGGGGGAAAATACGAGATGGACTTTGGGAATATTGGAGGAGAGAGCTGACACTGGTGGTGCTGAAACTTATCCATTGTATGTCTAAAATTTTATGAATAACTTGGTAAGTCACAATACTTTATATATATATATATATATATATATTATTTTTTATTTTTATTTTTTTTTTTGGTTTTTCAGGCCACACTCGTTTGATGCTCAGGGGCTACTCCTGGCTAAGCGCTCAGAAAATGTCCCTGGCTTGGGGGGACCATATGGGACGCCGGGGGATCGAACCGTGGTCCTTCCTTGGCTAGCGCTTGCAAGGCAGACACCTTACTTCTAGTGCCACCTCGCTGGCCCCAAAGTCACAATACTTTAAATGGAAAAAAAAAACATTTAATTAAAAACAATAACACATTAGTGATGTCGCCTCACAAGTTCACCCAGAGATTAGTCCTAAAGAATTTAGTTATGCCTGTATGGGAATGGGAAGTAGAAATGGAATGGTGGAAACAAGCTAGAAAAAAATTTCTGGCCACTCTTCTGCTTTGACTGATTTTTTTTTGGAGAGAGCTCTGAAATGCAATTACATGACAGAGTTCACATGGCCCCAGGTAGATGGCTGAGTTTCCTGACTGTATGGATGTCAAACACTCCAATGAAAGAAGAGGCTTCTCTAGCTCCAAGTCTTGAAGATACCACTGAACCAACCCAACAGAAATTTTCTAAAGTATCATTAATTTCTTCTGAAATTAAATCTGAGTTCAAAAATAAATTCTTGCTTAAAAGGTCCCCTATCAGGGCCAGAACTGTAGCACAGCAGCAGGGCATTTGCTTTGCACACGGCTGTCCCAGGTTGGACCTGGGTTAGATCCCCAGCATCTCATATGGTCCCTGGAGCCAGGAGTGATTTCTGAGCTCATAGCCAGGAGTAGCACCTGAGCTTCACTGAATGTGGCCTCAGAAACAAAAATAAACAAAAATAAATAAATAAATGGTGGCCTATCAGCTTCTTTAGAGTGGCATCTTAGATAATTCAAAACTGTAGAGGATTGTCAGATAAGATTAAAGGATAACTTGTTTTCTTGCAATAGAATTTGTTTCTCAGTTCATGGTTAGACATTCCTGCAACTTGATGATTTTCTTTGATGCCAGAGAGCACTTTCCTATCCACAAAGCCTCCCTTCAACCAAACTCACTGAGCTTCACCTAGCATGATTTTTCTGACCTAAATTTAAGTGGGGAAAACAATATAGCTCATGTTGATCGATGTTTAATGAAAAAGTAAATTAACAGTATATCCTGCATTGGCTTGTTTGCATGAAGCAGCTAATACAGACTGCGACAGGTCCCTCAAAAATTCAAAAGTAAAAGTGTAGCCCCAATCACAAAATGTGACAGTTTAAGATAATATATTTAAAGAGGTGATTAAACTCAATTAGGCTGAGTGTCATCCCTACACCAAACCAACTAGTAAAAATATGAGAGAAAAGTTGAACACTAAAGAAGCACAGACATAATTTGGTACCTTAAGAGAACATTTTAAGGTCATAGAAAGAAGGCAGTCAGCTTCAAATCATGGATAAAAGCCTTAGAAAAAAAATCAGGCCTGCCAATGCTGATCTTGGACTTCATACTCCAAAATATATTAAAAAATGAATTGTTGTTTAAGATACTCAGTCTTTATTTTTTAAGACAACCTAATGCACTAATGCACTTACTTTAGTCTACTATCCCATCATTTCTGATGTAAGTAGACAACTGTAGGTAGGAAAATTTTGTTCTCTGCACAATATTCTTAACTTACCATGTTGAGAATTTCAAAAACAAATCCAATAAGAAAACAGAATTATTTTTCCAGAAGGAAATATTATGGAAATACATATCCCACATTCTTTGACAATGTAATCTCAGCAGGCAGGAGATTATTCTCTAGACGATAACTCAGAAACCACAGTACTGACAGCATGAGGATCAAACATAATAAAGCCAGGACCCATAGTTCAAGTGCATTCATTTTCAAAAAGTGCAGGATGGGATAAAGTCACAATGAGCTCTTCCTTTGGTCTCATGAGTCTAATTTTGGCTCACCAGCTCTATAAAATCTACTTGTGAATATTAAGTACTTGATTGAAACTAAAAGATCTTTCTATATCATGTCTGTGACTCTAAAAAGTAGATCTAGGAAATCAATACCATCAATCTCTTTATAATCACTTTCCAGAGGAAATAATTTCCTAAACGATTTTTATTGAAACAGTCCAACGGATAAATCCAGCAATGCAATCAAGCTTTTCAAGGTGAAAATAGAATAAATGAGTCCAAAAAAATATATATATAGAAACTACAGGCTGTAGTGGTGGCACAAGGGTGTCTGCCTTGCCAGCGCTAGCCTAGGATGGATCTTGGTCCCCCAAGTCAGGAGCAATTTCTGAGCACATAGCCAGGAGTAACCCATATGTGTCACCAGGTGTGGCTCAAAACAACAACAACAACAAAAAAAAAACCCCAGAAACTACCAAATTTTTCGCTCTTAAGATGCACCTTAGGAAAAGCCTTAGACCATAAGACACACATAGTCTTTAGACAAGGAAGACAAGAAAAAAAATATTCTAAAGCAAATGGTGTACTAAAATATTAATAAACACAAGGAGAGGTGCCGTCAGGAGGCAGCAGCTGGGAACAACCGGCACAGACACTTCCCCCCTTCTTTGGGGGTGGGAATGTAAATCTTATGGTACGAAAAATACGGTATGTACTTCTCTTTTTAAAATCCAGGTTAATGTTCTTGAAGCAGAGAATTCTCACAGTATACACAAATTATTCCCTTGGAACAAAAGAATCACTCAGGATAAAAACAAATAATAAAGCATAATTTGAAAGAACTCATCAAAATTGTGCCTAAGATAAAAAGAACATTCTATTTTCTGAAATAATATATGTATGTTTTATTATATACTGTTTTTAATGTAATTATTTGTACTCAATAAAAGGTTTTTGTGTTTTTATGGGGGGGGCATACCCGGTGGAAAACAGGGCTTGTTACAGGTTCTGTGCTTAAGGCTCACTCCTGTGAGTGGCTTTCAGGTACCAAATAAAATGCTGTGGAGGAATCATTTTCAAAATAATTTATGAATAATTGTGAAATATGCCAAAGCTAAAAATCAAAGTTGGCCTATTAAATTTAGATGATACTTTATGCAATTCCAAGAAAAAGACCTGGTATAGCACTTTTTTTTTTTTTTTTTTTTTTTGGTTTTTGGGTCACATCCGGCAGCACTCAGGGGTTACTCCTGGCTCCATGCTCAGAAATCGCTCCTGGCAGGCTCGGGGGACCATATGGGATGCCGGGATTCAAACCACTGTTCTTCTGCATCGAAGGCAAATGCCTTACCGCTGTGCTCTCTCTCCGGCCCCTGGTATAGCACTTTAAATCTACAGTGATCTAAATTTTTATTCTCTGTTAGAACTCAGGATGAAAAATTCTCTCAAACATTAATTCTTTCTTATCATTTGTTCTAAAAATATATTGAGCAATATGCTCTTCATACCTACTTGTATAATCTGGAGTCAGTGAGAAGACAACAACATTTTAAGGACTACAGTGGACTTTGTCAACTAGGTTAAATGATATTCATTAAACATTAATTTGGTGGTTGTTTATAAATGAAATTTGTATGCAGAGGCAAAATTTATAAGCACTTAAAGTAAGGGCCTAATTCAACTCATTAAGAACCCTTAAGAAAAAACTTGAGATTTCAGTCTTAAACAGCATGTTCTTTGGACACAGCTTTAGCTCACACTCAAGTGGTTCCAATCTGTGCTATTCTGACAACAAATCCTTTCATGCCCAATTTGATTACTTAGTCCTCACAATTGTGTAAAGCAATTTCTTGAGAGACCAGATAGCTACAGACAGATGTATCATTTTTACTTGGCCGTTGACTCGTATATCAGTGTTTTGAACAGAGAAGATTTCATTCAATCACTAAATATGAAAGTTATTAACTTGTTAATAAAAGGAATATCAGAGGCAGCAAATAAGGAAGCAATTATCTCCTCAAAAACTCAGCTTGGAAAGGATAGTGAGAGGTTGGAATTACTAAAGTTATGAAAATTTAAATGCATCCTGGGACAGATCTCTGAGCAGTCAACACTGACTGGTGCAGTATCTCAGAGAAGGCATGGTAAGGCATGTTCATGGAATAGAGAATAAGTGCTAATTGACTTCAGTTGTTGATATAGAAATGACTGCTTTAACACAGTAAGCAACCAGGATAGAATAATGCTCATAAATGCAAGCAGACAGGTAGGAATAAATAGGATGGTACATACCAATTTTTTCTCCTCTGTCTTCTGGTTTCCATATAGTATTTCCTATGTGTTAGAGTCTACAGCAGATTTGACTGGAAAAAAAAATATGCTTAGTATCTGATGCAAGTATTCAGAAGGAAAGAAAATTAGGTTCACATTTATTGTTATTCTTCCTATCCAAAAACTTAGTAGTAGGGGCCAGAGTGATAGCACTCTGTGATAGGAGTAGGACATTTGCCTTGCACGGCTGACCCAGGATGGTTTCCATTCCTAGCATTCCATATGGTCTCCTGAGCCAGAAGCAATTTCTGAGCGTATAGCCAGGAGTAATCCGTGAGCATCACCAGGCATGGCCTAAAATAAATAAATAAATAAATAAATAAATAAATAAATAAATAAATAAATAAATAAATAAATAAATAAAACCCTTAGCTTTATATTTGGTTTTATTGTAGAAGATACAGTTGGCACTGAAAAAATACTTTAGTAACAAAATTGTCTTTTGCTTAGAATGTACATTACATAAATTATAAAAATGTGTGTACATATATGGATACACATATATACATAATATGTTAAGAAAGAATCAAAAGTGGCATACAATGGGCTGAATAGAGTGTACACCAGATAAAGTTCTTGCCTTGTAGCTGACTTCAGGCTGATCCTTGGCTTACTCACCCCAGCTAGGGGTGATCCCTAGGCACAGAGCCATGAGTAAGCCCTGAGTATTGCAGATGTACCCCTCCAAAAACAAGACAAAACATTTATGGATGGGTATCTGTGTGTATAACAGCACTTTTTAACTCCTTTAGTTAGTAGACATAGGTAAATAGAGGACTAGAGAGATATTAAAGGAGATAAGGCATTTGTCTTGCATACAGTCCCTTTAGCTGCAGTCCTGATTTAATCCCTGGCACCTTCTGAGCACCATCAGGAGTCATTCCTAAAAATGAAACCATCAGTAAGCCCTGAGCACTGTTGGGTGTGGTCCAAAAAATCATATTAAAAATAAATGCAACTAAATGTTATTTACAGCTATAGACATATTTAGTCTGTATAAGTTAAAACTTTTTAGATTTGGTGTGCTTAAAACTTACTTTAGACTCAAACTTCATTAACTACTCGTCTGTTTCAGTCCACTTAAAATCATAAAAATAAGCACACTGATTGACAACACACTTTCTAAAATACTCAACAAGACTAATTAAAATTTTCAATTGGATCAGGAGTGGGGACAGAATAGAAATACTTCAGAGTGAAGCACTAGTTCAAATGTAAACAAGCACAGTGATTTAAGTAGAAATCACCATGATTATGTGATAAGCATTAGAAACTAAGATTTGGAGCATGAAGAATTGGGAAAGAGAAAAATCTGGTTTCTTAAACAGTGTCAAGATTGTTTGTGTCTATAACTTACCAGCAGATCTGCCTTTTGCCTGAAATGATTTTCTCTAGTTGTCTTTTCAGAAACAACTCATTTAAATTCCTTATCTGAATTCAAACTTCTTAATAACAAACACCTTTGATCCCCTTCTTACCACTTACAACAATGTACAGTTCCAGAGAAAATCATTAGTGTTCTGTATAAATAATGTCCCATGGAATTATGTGGCTTGACAGCTATATTTCTGACCCTTAGGCAATGTTTAAATAGGATATGCTGCTCTTATATCTGAGCATAACAACATTCACTCATTTATCTTTAAGAAAAAAAGAAAGAGCTTGTGGAAGACTTGAGGAGTGCCTGATGAGGCATGGGAATTGAATTCAAATAAGATTTTTGCATATTTGGGGATCATATGCCATGGGGCTCTTCGGTCTTCTACTGGTTCCTGCTCAGGGGTTGCTCCTGGCAGTACTTGGAAGACAGTGTAGAGTTGGGATCAAATCTAGGCTGCATGTGGGAGATCCACAAAGTTATCTCACTGTCTCCAAGTCAAGTGAATTTTAGAAGGATGGTAAGAATAAGACAGCTGAAATGATAATTATTGCTTGCAAAATTATTGCTTGATCCATATATTTATAAAATGATCCTTGGCTTACCCATGAGTTTAAATGTTTTTTTCACTCATTTGGAATTTGTCCTTGTCAAAAATAAGCAGTCTTTATGTGTGTGTGTGTGTGTGTGTGTGTGTGTGTGTGTGTGTGTGTGAGAGAGAGAGAGAGAGAGAGAGAGAGAGAGAGAGAGAGAGAGAAAACAGAGAAAGGGAGAGAGAGACTTTTTTAGTCCCACATGATTAAAGGATTCCTTCAGTGCACAGTTCTTTTTTAATTAAAGAAAATGCTTATACCCTCTGGCTATGCTTCCTAACACCAAGAAAAGTCCTCTAACTGAATTGAGGAACGATAACCCTTCACCACCAAGAGCTTTGCAGTAACAAACAGAAGCTTTTCTAAGGATAGTGCTTGGTAGTACTGTAACAAACCTATGCTGGCTTTAATAAGATGATGCAGATTGTTTTGTTTTATTGGGGAGGGGAGAGGATCTTTTTCTTATGGATTCATCTTTCTTGCAATTTTAAAGTGATTATTCTCTTTCTCTGTTTTTATTGTTAGGTTTTTGGATGACATCTGCTTAGGGCTGACTCCTGGCTTGATAATATTACTCCTGGCAGGACTCTGAGAGAACATATGGGAACATAGAGGATAAAACCTGGGCTAGATGCATAGAAGCCAAGTGCCTTAACCACTGTACTATCATCTCTCCAGGAGTTTTACCCTCAATTATGAATTACGCAGTGAACAAAAAACTGAAAATGTCTTTTCTGATGAGTTTTTAGGCTGTTTAGATGCCAAAATTGGAATGACTAGGTTATACAGAAACTCAATTCATATTTTTGAAATATATCCTGTATTGTTGAGCCAAAGACTTTCCCACCAGCAAGGAATGAGGTTCCCTTTTCTCACACCCCATCAATACCATTTGTATTCTTTCTTTTAGATGAGATTCGGTGTTTGCCCACTAAATGAACAGACACTTTGTCAAAAGACACATGAAAAAAGTGCTCCACATCACTAGTCATCAGGGAGATGCAAATCAAAACAACAATGAGATATCATTTCACACCACAGAGACTGGCACATATCACAAAGAACAAGAACAATCTATGCTAGAGGGGATGTGGAGAAAAGGAACTATCATTCACTGCAGGTGAGAATTCCGTCTAGTCCAGCCTTTATGGAAAACAATATGGAGATTCCTAAAAAAAAACTGGAAATTGAACTCCCATATGATCCAGCTATATCACTCCTAGGGAAATACCCTAGGAACACAAAAATACAATTCAAAAATCCCTTCCTCACACCAACATTCATTGCAGTGCTATTTACAGTAGCCAGACTTTGGAAACAACCAAGATTCCTTCCAACAGATGAATGGCTAAAGAAACTGGTACATATACACAATGGAACATTATGCAGCTGTCAGGGGAGATGAAGTCATGAAATTTTCCTATACATGCATGTACATAGAATCTATTGTGCTGAGTGAAATAAGTCAGAGGGAGAGATAGACACAAAATAGTATCACTCATCTGTGAGTCTTAAGGAAAAATAAAAGACATTTTCTAATAATTCTCAGAGACAATAGAGATGAGGGCTGGAAGGTCCAGCTCATAATATGAAGCTCATCACAAAGAGTGGTGAGTGTAGTTAGAGAAATAACAACACTGACAACTAACATAACAATGTGAATGAATGAAGGAAGTAGAAAGCCTGCCTCAAATACAGACGGGGAAGGGGGATAGGGAGGTGGGAGATTTGGGGCATTGGTTATGGGAATGTTGCATTGGTGAAGGGGGGTGATCTTTATATGACTGAAACCCAACTACAATCATGTTTATAATCAAATTGTATAAAGATATTTAAACAAAAACATTCCACCTCCCTTTATATATCATGATTCTTGACCTCTCTCCAATCAGTGTGTCTTTTGTAGTCACATGTGATATGAATAGCTGTCTGCTCCACTTCATGTTTACCTAAATATTCGGTCATATTTAATATCTTTAAATCTATTCTCCAGTGTTGTCTTAATATAAATTAAAGAGTCCTAGAGTTGATGTGGGGATGGTGAGGCCTTACTGCATTCGACCCGTCTTCCGCAGCTCCTGTGGTCTGGCAGGTCTGAGGGATGCAGGGTGAGGGCGGAGAGATTCACAAAGCAGTCAGATGAAGTGCCAGGAGTCAGCCAGCTTTAGTTCACAGTCCCTACCGCCATGCACATCTCCTCACATGGCCTCTTATACTAAGCCTTTTCCTAGTAGCTAATTCTTTACTCCTACTGGGCTCTCTGGACCTCTATCTCCCTTTCAGCTGCTCTTACCAGGCTTCCTAACTGGATTCCAGGTGATGCTGCTGCTGCTTCTTTGATGATACTGAATTGCTGATGCTGAATCTGATGCTGTATTTCTGATGATGATGGCACTCCTTTGCTTCTTTCTCTAACTCTCCTTCTTATCCCCTCTCTCTCCCCCCTGCAGACTCCTCTATCCACCCATTCCAGGTGTGGGCAGTTCTGAATTCAGGTGGAATAGATGAGTTGGGGAAGGGGATAGCCACACTCCAGTTTCTTCTTTTCTTACAAAATGGCCTTTACACATTTAAATCTATAACACAGACCCACGGTGTGTACTAGGATTATACTCTCAAAGTTTTAAACTATCTGGGAAAAAATTTTGAACTGTGTTCCTAATTCTATGCTGAATTACAGAAGTGATCAATAGATCTTATCATATAAAAATCTTTTTTGTCTCTTTCTCTTTTTTTTTTTTTTTTTTTTTTTGGTTTTTTGGGCCACACCCGGCGGTGCTCAGGGGTTACTCCTGGCTGTCTGCTCAGAAATAGCTCCTGGCAGGCACGGGGGACCATATGGGACAACAGGATTCGAACCAACCACCTTTGGTCCTGGATCGGCTGCTTGCAAGGCAAATGCCGCTGTGCTATCTCTCCCGGCCCCTTTTGTCTCTTTCTCAATTCTTAATTTCAATTGAACTAAAAGGACAAAGTAGGCCAGTAGATTAAAAAGATGTTTTTCTAAGTGTATTCATTAGAAAAGGTAGAAATAAATTATAGACTTTAATTGCTATGAATTGTATGATGTACATCTATAACTACAAGTAAAACCAAAAGGTACTTAATACATCCATGTTATTGTTGGACTCAATACCAATATAAAATGACAAGATTTGAGCAACTACTAATCAAATTCATTCCAAACATATCTGAAGTTGTCTTTGTGGTTTCAAGGGACAATGATTAATTCATTCGTTCATTTTATACTGTGTCATGTTGGTTTTGAATCATTTGTGAAGTACTCTCTAAGTATAAATGTATTTGTAACTAGTCATTAACTTATTGGATAAAGCATGTATACTTATTTAATATAAAATATATAATCTATACACACAAAGGAGTAGAATTGCACCTCCTGTTACAGTAATGTTTTCAGGAGAAGGTGCTCTTACAGTTTATTGAGAACAATGGACAAGTATTCTTTTATTGCTCAAGTTCACCTGTTCAAATATGACAAGCTAAGATGGTATTAAATGAAGAAAAGAAGATAGAGTAAAGATGCTAGTATTGACTTTTCTAAATTGAAAGTTTTTTGATAGAGTCTTTGGGATTTTCTAAGTATAGTATTATGTTATCTGTAAATAGGGAGAGCTTGACTTCTTTCTTTTCTGTCTGGATATCCTTGATATCCATTTTTTGACTAATTGCTATGTCGAGTACTTCCAATATTATGTTAAATAGGAGTGATGAGATGGATCAGGCTTGTCTTGTGCCAGAATTTGGAGGAAAGGCTTTCATTTTTCCCCATGGTATATATTAGAATTTCTATTCATAAAGAACAAAATCTTACTCTCAGGAGGAAATATCAATGATTTTCTAAATCTTTCAATTATAGGATCGTTTTCTCTTTTTTAATAATTTTTATTGTTATCAAAGAGATGTACAAATCTTTCACAGTAATATTTAAGGTACATAGCGACAATAAATTAAGGCCATTTTAACCACCAGTGTTGTCCTCAGTCTACCCCTATTACCAGAATGCATCCCATACTTCTTCCCTTAGCCCCATAGACTGCTAGAGTAACAGGTCCCCTTTGTGTATAGCTTGTTGTAAATTGGTCATTAATTTTGTTGTGATTGGCTTTTGGTTAGATGTTTAAGTCTGATCATTTTTTATTTCCATTCAATGTTCTTACAACCAGTTGCTCCTGGTAATATCTACTATTTTCTTCAATTTATGAGGGAGAACAAGATGATTCAATTTTGTGCTTCTTTTGGACAAATAAAAGAAAAAATCTGGGAGGAATACATCTAGAGGCTATAATATCAATTTAAAATGAAGAAAGGGAAGTCAAAACAAAACAAAAAATAACCAAAAAAAGGCAATGACAAAAAACACAATAGCAGCAAAACATCATCAAAAAAAACAACAACCACAAGAAAGAAAAAAATAAAAGAGAGGTAAAAATAAGAAAAAGAAGGAGGGTTGGCGTGGCAAGGCTTTGTCGATATTTTTTTTTTTGCATAGGCACAATAATATTGGAAAAATTAGAAAGGGAATTCCCTTGGCCTAAGAGATACATGGTTTCTCCATCCTTGAAGTATACTGTCATGGGAACAACTACAGGCTTCATATATGCTCATTATCAAACCCCAAAGTCTTTTTATGGTGCTATGAAAGAGTTTTGCTCAGTTGTGGATGACAAAATCTGTCCTCTGTAGCTAGATTTTGGTATTTCAATGGGTCAGAGGATGAAGTCTAGGATAGAGTCTTTCTTTATGGTTCTAGAAGTTCTGCTCCATCACATTTGTTGTAATCAGTCTTCTGTAATTAGTGATCTTGGTTTTTGCACAGAGGGTGAGGCCTTGGATAGAGTAGAATAGAGTCTTTTCTTATGGTACAAAAGTTCTGATCATTTGCGGCTATCAAAGTCAGACCTCTCGAATTAGAGATCTTGGTGTGTGTGTGTGTGTGTGTGTGTGTGTGTGTGTGTGTGTGTGTGTTGTACAAAGGGTCTTTCTTATTGGTCCCAGAAAAAGTTCTGCTCAGTAGCAGTTGTCAAAGTCAGTCTTCTGTAATTAGTGATCTTGGTTTTTGCACAAATCAAGCAGGGGTGATGATCAGGATTTTTACCCTCACTCAAAATGGCAAAATGCAATATGTGTTTAATATATTATTGTTAAAATTATATGCTTTTGTGTGAGTTTTTGTCTGTTTTGGCAGGTCACTGCATGGTGTGGCTCTCTAACTCTCCAGTTAAATTTTGGCTCTTTGTGTCGAATTTGTTCACCACTCCTGGATCAAAGGATGACGTGTCTTCTGATTTCATCTTACCATTAGATGAATGAGATAGGACAACCTCTTTGGGATCAAGTTGTTGCTGTTTCCTCATCGTCAGGATGTTGTATCAACCTGGTGCAAGTTGGTGCCAGAGCAGTATTAGGAATTACCCAGGAAAGTTTCGTTCCTAGGATCGTTGCAGGGAGCTGTGTCGGATCTACATTTGGGGTTTGGGGGTTGGATGGTCGCTGTCCAATCATATTGATTTGGGTATAGGATCACTTTCAATGATATAAAAAATCTTTTTTTAGTCTTCCAATGAAGACTAAAAGGCCTGCTGGACAAATTCTAAAAGAACTGTAACACTATAAAAAATTCTTAATTTGTTGATAGAAAAAAAATGTATAGTAATACTAAGCTCAAAAGTATAATATGTAAATTACAAATAAATCACAATATTTATGAAACAATTGGGTTTATTAACCGTTATTCAGTCTACAAACTATAATATATAGATTATTTTGCATCTAGGCTTATAATTATTCTTAGAATATTAATGCTTCTCATTACCGATTTAAAGAGCAAAAAAATATCAAAATTTTCTCATGGATTATTTAGCATATTTTTACAACAGTTTGAAATATTTATATTTGATGCTTAATTGTTAGATTAAACTGTGTTTATTTAACAAATAATATTAAATAAATAAACAAACAAAAATATGTGTTTATGTAAGTGAAATTTTCTAATGAAAACTTTAACAGACCATTACAGAATTAGTAAAATAATCACTGTCTATTCATCTGTATTGTATGTCTTTCAAAAAAGAAAATGTGATCTCTCATATTAATAATAAGAGCTTAGTTGTATAAGGCAGGTACTGACATTTACAGAATCAACATGTCATATAATTATTTTTACAAAATAATTTATATTATGGGGCTGGAGTGGTGGCGCAGCAGTATGGTATTTGCTTTGCACAGTGCTGACCTAGGACAGACCTTGGTTCTATCTTCTGGCATCCCATATGGTCCCCCAAGCCAGGAGTGATTTCTGAGTGCATAGCCAGGAGTAACTCCTGAGAGTCACAGGGTTGGACCCCAAAAACAAAAAAATAAATTATATTATAATCCTGGAAATATAATGAAATGCAGAGTTATTATCAACATTAAGCAGTCACTGGTCCCAGCTGATGAGCATTCTCACCCTATCAGTGAATCTCAATCAAACAGCCTGTAGATGTAATGTGGTGCTGAAGAGCACAGTGTTGCTCTGGCATCTAATTCAGGAACTACACTGGTGGTGATTCTGGGTTTCCAGGACCAACTAGGTCCTGGAAAAATAATTTTAAAAATAATTTTTAAAAATAATTTTTAGTCATTCTTAAGAAATTATATTTCCTATGACTCAATATTTGAAAAACCCTCTTAAGTCTTTATATCTAAAAAGTCTTACAGTGATTACTTTCAAACTTTACTTTCCTCTCCATTTCTTTTTATTTGCTTAAAGCAAGTAAGCAAAAACACAAGCAGAATATAACATAAACATTTATGTTTGATTTACTGTTAGAATTTATGAAGAGAATAAAAGAAACAGAAGACTTACCGCTGTGCTTTTAAGCAGTTCACCAAACCCATTAGTTCAATAAACCCGCAATATTGTCTCATGGAAATTGATCATGTCCTTATCCATCCACTCACAGAGACCACTAGGCAACCAGACTAATGCATACTTTAATTTAAAGGAAATTGCTTATTTTTTCTTATGATTAGTTTATCATTAGAGCATAACTGTTATGAAAAGTGCCATAAAAGTTTAAACCAAATATGAAAAGAAAACACATATCAATGTGATATTGTTGGTAGATTCAGAAAAGTTCAACACTACTGATATATATTAACTGGATAAAATTGATAGAATGATAACCTTAGAATTTTAGAATCAGATGGGTAGGGTGGCAAAGGACTTTATGAAGTATGCTTGAGTCTTGGGAGACTAATAAAAGTTGAATATGAATATGTTATCATCATTGATATCACCCAACAGAAGTTTGAAACCAGCTTTACTTACACTGCTTGAAGTTAAGCATGTAAGATTTTTGGCAAGATGGGGCTAATCTTAGGGTACCCAAGCATTCTCACCCTATCAGTGAATCTCAATCAAACAGCCTGTAGATGTAATGTGGTGCTGAAGAGCACAGTGTTGCTCTGGCATCTAATTCAGGAACTACACTGGCGGTGATTCTGGGTTTCTAGGACCAACTAGGTGATGCTCAGGGGAGAACCTTCTGGGTTACATGGCAATGCTGGAGTTCCATACGGTGCTAGGGATCTAATTAGGATCAGAGGTATGCAAGGCAATTGTTTTAATCTTGCACAATTTCTCTATCCCTGAGAATTAAAATGTTTCATGTATTTAAAAAATAGCATTAGTAGGGCTGAAGCAATGGTGCAGCAGTAGGGTATTTGCCTTGCACACGACTGAAACAGGACAAACTGTGGTTAGATCCCCCAGCATTCCATATGGTCACCAAGCCAGGAGAGATTTCTTAGCACATAGCCAGAAGAAACCCCTGAGTGTCACTAGGCGTGGCCCAAAAAATCGCAAATTAAATAAAAATATAAAATAGCATCAGTAGGGTGTCATCTTTAACACTCCAGTACTTATGTTGAAAAAAAAACATACATGGTTATAGGCACATGTCAACCTTGTTATGATTGTTGCTTCTGGGATTTTTTAAAACTTAAAATTATTTTCTTATCTCCAAGATTGGGTAGATTCATTAGTATGTTCTCTGTCTTACATATTTGATTTGGAATAGACTCTATTGATCTCAAAGATCAATAAGGAAGTCAAAATTTATATTACTAAAAGAATCCATAATTTCCATTGAGTAGCATTTGCATTTCTGCTTAAAACTGTAGCAATACACTGAAGCTAAATTTTGAAGTCCAAGTGATTGTCATTCACATAGGCAATGTTGATGGTACAATAGTTATTGATGCTCTGAATTATATCTTTTCATCTATTCACCTAGTCCTTTATTTCCTCCTTCCTGCTTGTCCACAAATTTGATGGTATTTCTACTGATTCTGGAAACTGAGTGTTTAGTTTTCCACGCTAGGTATAGTGACCCATTTTTACCTGCTTACAACTGAAGTAAATCTAGCTGTGATGAATTTTCATGTTATGCTTGGAGATGGCATGGGCTTCAACTTGAAGAACATATAAATCAGAGATTTTTGTTGTGACAGGGAATGAGTGACAGCAAAATATGTGTCACCAATGAAGCATCTGGCTTCACTCACTGCTCAGGTGAAAATCTGTGAGCTACACAGGCCAATGCAAATCTGCCTGTACTCTAAAAATGATTTTCATACAGCTCATATGGATAGATTGCAGGCTTGACAAGCTGAAGAAAATGTATTGGCCTTCTAGAAAGAGACAAAAATATACAAATTATGGGCATCTCATGACACTGACATTATTAAAATGGTTCCTGACAAAATTATGTGCATTGACAGTTTCTCTTATTATTCTCTTTTGTAATGTTGCACCTTCCATGACAGATAAAAGGCAGACAGTTGCTCTTGGTATCTTAATAATAATGAAGAAGAGGCTGCTAAAGTTGGCAAGGTCACCAAATCTGCTCAGAAAGCTGACAGCCTAATAAATATTATCTGGAACACTGTACAAAATATTAATTGGTTTTAGAAGAGTGGGTCAGAGCTCTTTATCTCACTAGGTCATTTCAATTTAATAGGAAAAGACTTGTTAATGATATAAAGGCCTTGTAAAATATTCAGCAAAAAAGAAACAATGGAATGTTTTATGGATCATGTGTGTGTAGGGGTTTCAAATATGTCACAGAACTTTGAAACCAATCAAAACAAGTTTTAATACTAAACCTGTAATATTTTTGTTCAAATACAAGTAAAAGCCTTAGAGGAAATATTGACTTTGATGTGTGATTTTGGATCATTTGTTGAAATTTGATGATTTTAAGAATTAACTCAAGATACCTCAATTTTTTTTCAGTGCATGAATCAAAGTGAATGTATTATCATTGTTGCTTATTGTTGTTATGGCATGATTACCAATAGATAGTAGAAAGAATTATTGCTTTTCTCCTTGCAAGTTTTCATGTTGAAGGACTAGAGGTTACACATCATGGCTGTGGGACTGTCCCAGGACCACATATCTGGCCCCAGTGCATGTCACTTAGAAGAGATCTAAGCAAAGATGTCACTTTACAATAGTGCCCACACAAACCTGGTTATGTGCCGGACATTACACATGTTTTGGAACTTAGTTCCCCACAGCAGAGCCACTGTGCCACAGAGCCAGAATTTGTGGTCTTTGGCTTATAAGGCTGGATCTGTTTCTGGTCCTCCAAAGGATTTTCTTAGCATAATTAAAAAACCCAGTGTATGGGGCCAGACTGATAGCACAGCTGTAGGGTGTATGCTTTGCACGCGGCCAACCCAGGATGGACCCGCGTTCCATGCCTGGCATCTCATATGGTTGATCCCCCTAATCTGCCAGGAGTCATTTCTGGGCACAGAGACAGGAGTAACCCCTGAGCACTGCTGGGTGTGGCCTCCCCCCCCAAAATAAAATAAAAATAAATGTCCAGTAAAATGTATAGGAGAAATACGTTAGTGGCAGTATTTCATAGTGTTTAGAATAAGAAAATAAAGGGAAATTTGCTAAATTATCTTATAGATAATTTTAAAAACCGTATGTTAATGTAGAAATGTTAATTTTATGTAATCTTATGAAAATTAATTAAACTAGTGCCATCTCTTAAACTTAAGTTCTCAGTTTTGAATATATTCTCCATTTAATTATTTTTTTAAGTTACAAGTAAAGTGCTAATTACAATATGAAATTTACATTATGGATAGAAGACAATGTAAATGTAAGGGGAAATATATGTATATATAAAGATGGAGACTGAAAGAACATTAAATATAGATCAAATATATACCCCCAAAGTATATATATATTTTTTTGGTTTTGGGGTTACACCTGGTGACATTCAGGGGTTACTCCTGGCTATGCGCTCAGAAGTTGCTCCTGGCTTGGGGGACCATATGGGATGCTAGGGGATAGAACCACAGTCTGTCCTAGGCTAGCGCAGGCAGGGCAGGCACCTTACATCTAGCGCCACTGTGCTGGCCCTAATAATTCTTATTATACTTATTATGACATATATTTTTACCATCTTATACATTATATATCACTTTTGATATATTTTTGATAATATCAGAAATTCTGTCATATGGATTTCAGTTCTTGGTAAACACATTAGCTTATCCCCATGAGGTAGATTACTATTATTTATTATTCTCTTTTAACAAGTAAAGAAACAGACATAGAGAAACCAAATAATTCAGCCAAAGTCAAAAAATAAAATAAAATATGAGAGAGACAGAACCTGGGCCCTGTTTGGCTCCTTTAACATTTTTTTATTCATTTTT
The DNA here is from genome assembly GCF_024139225.1 of Suncus etruscus. Taxonomy (NCBI): domain Eukaryota; kingdom Metazoa; phylum Chordata; class Mammalia; order Eulipotyphla; family Soricidae; genus Suncus; species Suncus etruscus. The sequence continues at coordinate 15,820,232 of NC_064862.1, forward strand.
TATTTTTAATTATGAGAACAAAGATGCAAAGAAAGAGGACAAGGTAAAGTTAACAGTGGAAGGACAATCACCCATAAACAGAATCCTCAGAAATTTCCTTGCCGATATCTGAACTTTGAACTTTCAGCCAAAGAACATTAAAAAAAAATAAAACAAAACCCATGTACAACTACTTTGTCCCTCAAGTCCCCAGATTGTAGTACATAATATTTCTTAGCAGCACACAAAGCAATCTAAAGCCATAAAACTTATGTAACTCCTTAAACATTGGAAGCAAAGTACTTTTTTACATTTCCATGCACATGCATATTAGTTTAAGTTAACCTTAAAAGTTTAAGTGGGTTGTTTTTCTTAAGGATTAGAGTCTAAGGAGCACAGTAAAAATGGTGTTAGAGTGGCAATTATTGTTTGCATAGGCCCACCAAAATATGAGGGACATGGAAAGGAAAACCTTTAATCTTTATAAAGACAATTATGCTTAATTCTCTAACATTATCTAATGAGCTTAGGTTCTCATAACACAAGTTCTCACAATTCCTGGAATACTTTGAAGAAATAGAAGTAAATAAGCCTTTCAGCTATGGTTTTCTGACTCTAAGGTTCTAGTTTGAGCCCATCATTCTGCAATGTGCCGCCTCTGGCCTTATCTGCCACATAATGGGGACAGATAAGTGTGTCACATCCAGCCATAGCTCTCTTAAATCAATTATGATGAGATTTGGGGGATAGTACATGCTATCAATGGCAAAGCACATGTTGCACATATGCCAGGCCCATAGAATATTCCTTGGCACTCAAAATAACATAGGTCAAGGTGAGTTGAAATTTAATTTAATTATTTTAGAAACTCTTAGACAACACTAAATCAAACCATGGCAATCAGAGACTGATCATTTTTCTTTGTTCCTAAAGAATTTAACCCAAATTTTCCTTTAAAATGAAACTACTCTAATCCCTGAGCACTGCAGGGCATATAAAAAAGGACATATAAATAAAGGTTTTTTTTTTTTTCTGTTTGAGGCATCTGTGGATCCCTTGTAATTGTAAAGATAAATTAAATTGCCTAAGAAACATCTAACAAGGGACAGGAGCGGTGGTGCAAGCGGTAAGGGTAAGGTAAGCGGTAAGCCTTGTGCACACTAGCCTAGGACTGATGGCAGTTCGATCTCCTGGCGTCCCATATGGTCCCCCAATCCAGGAGCGATTTCTGAGCGCATAGCCAGGAGTAGTCTCTGAGCATCACCAGATGTCTCCTCCCCCCCCCAAAAAAAATCTAATGTAGTAAACAGCCCTAACAATATTTTTTTCATTTTTTTCTCTCTAGTCATTATATGGTGTGTCAAATGAAGACAGAAAAAAAAAAAAAAAGAATTCTAATCCTTCTCAACCTGTGACTTTATCAAAAGAGGTCACAAATACAGTGGTAATTTCTCTAAAATCATAGCAAATGCACCACTGTAACATCAGGAATTGTAGCTGATTCTCAATCCACTGCACAAGCAGAGTAGCCATCTTGAGATATGAATGTATTTCATGAAATATATATATATATATATATATATATATATATGTTAAGATGCAGCAGGTTCTGAGACATGTAGATTTCAAATCGATTTTAGATTTACTGAATTTAAAAATTGTGTTCCAAAATGTACCGCTTGTAGGAGATCTGCTGGCTTAAATGACAGGTGATCTGTGTAAAAAAAAAGTACCAAAATCATGCTGAATTTTTGCGCCTAATTCATCATAAGTATCATAATGTAAGGTAATGAAAATTATAGCAGTGGTCAGGACAGCATGATATTATCATCGTAAAACCTCTTTACAGCTCTACATTAGAAAAAATATTCACAAAAAAAGAAAAAATATGTCTTGTACACAGCAGATGGCTTGATGAATACTACCAATGATTTGTGTACACACAGTTTAAAATGACAGGCTTTATTGTTCCCTGAACATGGCTTTTGGTGACAGAAGCAAAGTCAACAGGCTTAAAATATGCAAACGTGTTCATTTAATTTTATAAAAGTGTATTGCACTTCATCTATTAAAAATACTCAAGGTCATTTCTTACCATATGCCATCATGTTACTGGCTTTACTGAAGGAAGAAAAATACAATCTGGAAAGAGCTTTGAGGCAACAGCCACCAACTTCAAAAATAGAAGCCATCAAAAGAAATTCTGAGGGACACTTATCTTTAAAAATACTCCAGTTACCAGGAGAATGCATTAAGTTCCAGTATGTGCATTTCTAATTTAAATGACAAGATAAAAATATTAAAGAGAAATCAATTAAGAATTATAAAATCAAAAAACAACAACAACGAAAATAGAACAAAGAGCCTATATATCTTCTATAGTATAGAAGATTATTGAAATATTAGGGAACATATAAGACACAAAACTGAAGAAATGGGCCAAGAGATAGTACAGCAGGTAAGATAATTGGCTTGCACCAAGCCTAGTTGAGTTCAATCTCCAGAATCTCATATGTTCCCAGAGCACCATTAGGTGCACTTACTGAGTGCAGAGCCAGAAGTAAACCCTAAACATTAGTGGGTGTGACCTTAGAGCAAAACAAATCAAGAAAACCTGACTTTTATTTTAGTTAATAGGACCAAAGCTACTTGGGGAGGGTGACATGCTGGTAAATCTAACTATAAACTGAAATATTATTTATAATTGGAAAGTAAACCAACATGAGGGATGTATATGAATGTAATTATTTAAAATTCCAAATAAAGAATATAAAATATTATATGTTAAATGAATATGAAATTGAATAAAGATAAATAAAGCCAAAGTTCCCATAATGAATAGAAAGAGTGCTAGAATAAAAATGATATAAAAGGACACCAAATAAAGAAAAACAGAATATGCTAAACGTACATAATATATTCAATAAAGATTTAAAAAGCCAAAAGCACATTTCTTTTCCTTATTGTAGTTAATGACTGGAAGTGTTAATGACAGAGTTCTAGAATAAAAAAATGTAAAAGAAAATTGAATAGAGAAAGAAAAATAATAGATGGGAGTCAACAGATGTTTACTTGTAGAGCTGCCAGGATATTAAAAGTGTATAGGTATTAGTTACTAAATGGAACAGTTGAAAACTGAAAAATATGAAAAATTAAATGGCAGGGTTGAAAAGATAGTGCAGCAAATGGGTGTTTGCCTTGCATGTGGCCAACCTGGCTTTGATTTATTGCATCTCTTAAGGTCTCCAAAGCACTTCTAGGATAAATCACTGAGCAATGCTGGGTGTGACCCCAAGACTATAAATTAATAAATAATAAATAAAAAATAAATTTTATTTCTTGATTGTTTTGACACATTCTGTTTGCATAAATAATACTAGTACCAAACTCAGCTATGCTCATAGGTTACTTCTGACTCTACACTCAGCAATTAGTCCTGGAAATGCTCAGTGGACCATATGAGATGCCCAGGATCAAATCTGGGCAAGTGCATGCCAGGCAAGCTCCTATCTATGCCTACTACTCATTGTGGTCAAAGACACAAGTCTTACTGTTTTTGTCTTTCTATTGTTTTATAATAATCACTTTAATAGGCGTTTGAAGATATCTTAACATGTTTCTAATTTCTATTTTCCAAATTGTCAGTGATACTGACCATTTATGTTGCTCTTCACCATTTGACAATCTTCTGGAAAAAACATGCATTTGATTTGGGGAGGGGGCACACCTGGCTAAACTAAGGGCTTACTACTAGCTCTGCCCTCAGAAATCGCTCCTGGCAGACTTGGGGGGCCATATGGGATGCCGGGGATCAAACCTGGGTCCGACCCGGGTTGACCGCATGCTATGCAAATGTCCTACTGCTGTGCTATCGCTCTGGCCCCTGCATTTGATTTCTTGACAATTTTTGCTTTTTTAGGTGTTTGGTTTTGCTATTGAGTTGTATATAATTAGGATATCAACCTTTTATAAAGTATATCATGCAAATAGCCTATAATGTGGTTTACCTTTTAATTTTAATGCTGACTTTGTTTATTGTGTTAACTTTTTGATTCGAGCTAATCTCACTTTTTAATTTATGATTTTTGTTTGTTTGTTTTGTTTTGTTTTGGGACCACATCTGGCAGGCTCAGAGGTTTCTCCTGGCTCTGCAATCAGAAATTACTCCTGGCAGGATGGCTATTGTGGGATGCTAGAAATGGAACATGGGTCAGACACATGCATGACCAATGCCCTACCCACTGTGCTATGGCTAGGGCCCCAAGTTGCCTGTGATTTTATATATTATATATAATATATTATATAACATAGTATTATATATTAGGGTATCTTATATTTTTTGAAGGGGTGGTAGGCAGACCAAGCAGTAGTACTTAGGATTTACTCCCTGCAATGCTTGAGGAAACGTACAGTACTGGGGACGAAATATGAAAATAATATACTCCCATCCTTGGGTGCATCTCCATAGTCTCGATACTACATTTTTTAAAAGGCATGTAATAAAGATATATATTTAGAATGTATATTTTTAAACTACATAAATTGCTATAAAGTAACTTTTCACTCATCTATGAAATATGTGTCAAAAGAAGCAATTGCCACTCCTGATCAGTAACTAAACCTTGAGTTGAAATACAAAACCAATTTCTTTTTTTTTTCTTTTTTTTTTTTAAATACCACAACAATACACACACACACACACACACACACACACACACACACACACACACAAAAATATCGAATTAAATAACCGATAAGCACCACAACAATAAAGACAGGCACCACACAATAATCTCGGTTCTGAAATCAAATCATACTCAAGTGCAAAAAGAAAGAGAAAGACAAAACAAAATAAAATAAAATAATATTGGAGACATCAACCGTAATCTCCACACCAAAATAAAGACGTCAAAAAAAATAGATCATTTATTCTCCTCTTGCTGCTTTCGTGGTATGTGGAAGACTTCTACTTTATCTTGGATGGTAAAATCAGACCTGTTTCTAGAGGTCTTAGTGGCTGTGCAGATCAGGGAATGGAGTTTATGAAGTCTTTCTTTGTGGTTCTAGCAGTTATGCTTCTTCAATGTTTTTTTTTTGTTTTTTTATGTGTTCTAGGTGTTTCAGAATAGTGCTACCATTCTGTGTTTTTTCTTTTGTCTTCTGACTTACTTCGTTTAACATAATATGATCTAGGTCCATCCACGTTGCTGCAAAGTCTGTGATTGTATCATTTCTAACTGCCATGTAATATTCCATTGTATATATGTACCACATCTTAATGATCCATTCATCTGTTGTTGGACATCGAGGTTGGTTCCAAGATTTGGCTATTATACTGAGTGCTGCAATAAATAGTGGGGTGCATACGTATTTTCGAATGAATGTCCTTCCATCTTGGGGGTATATGCCTAGGAGAGCAATTGCTGGGTCAAATGGCAGCTCAATTCTGAGTTCTTTGAGCACTCTCCAGACTTTCCTCCATAGATGTTGGACCAAGGGACATTCCCACCAGCAATGAATGAGAGTTCCTTTCATACCACATCCTCTCCAACAAAGGTTGTTCCCATTATTTTTGATGTGAGCCAACCTCATGGGTGTGAGGTGGTATCTCATTGTTGTCTTGATTTGGATCTCCCTGATGATGAGTGAAGGTGAGCATGTTTTCATGTGTTTGTTGGCCATCCTTCTCTCTTCCTCAGAGAAATGTCTATTCATTTCATCTCCCCATTTTTTATGGCTTCGTTTGGTTTTGAAGGACTCAGGTTTCTGAGCGCTTTGTATGTTCTAGATATCAGCCCTTTATCTGATATATCAAGTGAAAAGATTTTTTCCCATTCTGTTAGCTGTCTTCTTGCATTAAGTAGGGTTTCTTTTGCCATGCAGAAGCTTTTTAGTTTGATATAGTCCCATTTGTTTATAGTTGATGGTAACGTTTTTGCCATTGGTGCTCCATTCTCAAAGACCCTTTTAATATAAAGGTCTTCGAGTGTTCTGCCTATTTTATTCTCGATAAACTTTATAGATTCAGGTCTGATTTCCAGATCTTTGATCCATTTTGAGTTGACTTTTGTATAAGGAGTGAGATATGGGTCGATTTTCACTTTCGTGCATATGAGTTTCCAGTTGTACCAACACCATTTGTTGAATAGGCTTTCTTTGTTCCATTTCATATTCTTGCCTCTTTTATCAAATATTAGTTGGCTATATATCTGGGGGTTTATGTCTGGGAATTCTGTTCTAATCCACTGATCTGAGGTCCTGTCTCTGTTCCAGTACCATGCTGTTTTTATTACTATGGCTTTATAGTATAGTTTCAAGTTAGGTAAGGAGATACCTCCCAACTTTCTCATTTTTCAGAATGTGTTTAGCTATCCTGGGTCTTCTATGGTTCCAAATGAATTTTATAATTGATTGTTCTATTTCTTTAAAGAATTGTGTCTGGATTTGGATGGGGATTGCATTAAATCTATATAGCAATTTGGGTAAAATAGTCATTTTGACTATGTTAATTCTACCTATCCATGAGGATGGGATGTTCTTCCATTTCTTTAGATCGTCTTCAATTTCTTTCTGAAGTGTTTTGAAGTTTCCCTGGTATAGATCTTTCACTTCTCTTGTAAGGTTAATTCCTAGGTATTTGATATTTTTTGATACTATCTTAAATGGAATTGTATTTTTAATCTCTCTCTCCTCAACTTCATTGTATATAAAAACGCTACTGTCTTTTGTGTATTGACTTTGTATCCAGCCACTTTACTGTATTGGTTGATTGTTTCTAGGAGTTTTTCTGTGGATTCTTTAGGGTTTTTGATGTATATCATCATATCATCAGCAAATAGAGCTAGCTTGTGTTCCTCTTTCCCTACTTGAATTCCTTTGATTCCCTTCTCTTGTCGGATTGCTATTGCTAGGACTTCTAAGGTTATATTGAATAAGAGTGGAGAGAGTGGACAGTTATTGCTAGGACTTCTAAGGTTATATTGAATAAGAGTGGAGAGAGTGGACAGCCTTGCCTAGTTCCTGACCTTAGTGGGAATGCTTCTAGTTTCTCGCCATTAAGTATAATGTTGGCTGTAGGCTTTTCATAAATAGCTGTAACTATCTTAAGGAAGGTGCCTTCTAACCCTATTTTGCTGAGTGTCTTTAACATGAACGGATGTTGGATTTTGTCAAACGCCTTCTCTGCATCGATTGATATGATCATGTGGTTTTTGTCCTTCATGTTGTTGATGTGGCGTATAATGTTGATTGATTTGCGTATGTTGAACCAACCTTGCATTCCTGGGATGAATCCCACTTGATCATGATGTATGATCTTTTTGATGAGGTGTTGGATTCGGTTTGCTAAGATTTTGTTGAGTATCTTTGCATCAATGTTCATTAGTGAGATTGGTCTGTAGTTTTCTTTTTTGGTGGTGTCTTTGCCTTCTTTAGGAATGAGTGTGATATTAGCCTCATAAAAGGAGTTGGGGAGGATTCCTGTTTTTTCTATGGTTTTGAAAAGCCTATGGAACAGTAATAATAATATGTCTTCTTGAAATGTTTGATAGAATTCACCTGTAAATCCATCTGGGCCTGGGCATTTGTTCTTAGGGAGTCTTTTAATTACGTCTTCAATTTCCTCTGAAGTGATTGGACTGTTTAGAGTTTCTAGGTCTTCCTTTTCCAGTCTTGGAAGAGAGTGTTTGTCCAAGAATCTGTCGATTTCTGGTGGGTTCTCTAGCCTAGTTGAATATAGTTGTTCATAATATGATCTCATGATATGTTGTATTTCTTGGGGTTCTGTTGTAATCTCTCCCCTTTCATTGGTGATCCTAGTGATTTGGGTGTTTTCCCTCTTTTTTTGGTAAGTTTTGGTAAGACCCAGGCAGCCCACAGCCGCAGAGACCTCAGCCCCTATCAACAGTGGGGACCCCACCACCACCATACTGGAGTGATTCCAACTCAAAGGACACCCAGAGCCACCATCTGGTATCTGCCAGTTTTTCCAACTAACCTGTACCCTACCCAGCACATCCTCCCTCTTTTCCCATAATTCGTGACATCGAAACACCAGCATTCTCCCTTTACTTTGAGACTCAGGAGGGCTTAAAGCAACGACCGCCTTTTGATTCCCCCCCTTTTTCCTTACCAAGGGTTGAAGGAAAAGATCCATTCTTGTTCAGAGGCACCAACTCCTGCCCTAAAATAGGCTGAGAAGGAAACAGCCAGCCCCGATGTCCTCCTGGTGCTTTTTCTTTCCCATCCCAGTTTATTTTTTGTTTCCCCTCTGCCCCTACCTCTGAAGCCATTTTATGAACTGTCATGTGCCACTTGAGCCTCCAGTAAAAACAGAAACAGGCAATCGATACTACATTTTAAAATAAGGAAGTGAATTGCCTGAATTTTACATTTTTAGCTCTATTTAAATTATCATAATGTTAAAGAGAATATATACAGTGCATATATGACTTTGGGCAGCATCACTCTTAACTATTCTTTTACTCTACAAACTTTGAATTTTTATTTGTGCTTTCTTTAAATAATTCCATAACAAAATAAACAAACAAAAAAACAAATAATTTCATAAATATCTTACAGTTTTTAGCATACAGGTCTTTTGCCACCATGGATAGTTTTGTTCCTATTTGGTTGTTTGTGATGTCATTGGAAATGATATTTTATTTTCAAAAATAATTCTTGTTAGTGTGTATAAAAACTACTAAATTCTTGTATAATGGTATTGTACCCTGCTCCTTTACTGTATTAGATCCTTAAAATTAGCACTGTTTATTTGGTGTCTGTAGAAATTGCTATATCATAATAACAAATATCTGTTTGCTTTCTTTTTGTTTCTTGCTGAATTACTTTGGCTAGGACTTCTACTACTATGTAGAATGGTACAAATGAACAAGGGAGCCCTCTATTGTTATTGATCTTTTATAAGTTAAAACAAATGTTTGCTGTTTAATATAATGTTAATAGGACTTCTCATACATTGTCTTTAGTATGTTGAGGTACATTCTTTCTATAGTCAGTATGTTGAGAACAGTTATAATGAATGAATATTGAATTCTATTATTTGGGGGGGGATTTTCAGGATTCAAACATGGGGGCAAGTTCATGACAAGTATACATTCTACCACCAAGCTATCCTGGGCCACTAATTTTGAAAAATGCCCTTATATATCAACTGGGATGATAATATTTTATTTCATTGCATTAACATTATATATAATTTATTTGCATAACTTTGTCCATCTCTATATCTAGAGGATAAATTTAACTTGATCAGAGTATATGGCTTTTTAAATATGCTTCTGAATATGGCTTGCTAATATTTTGTTAATAAATTTTATATCTATATTTACTAAGAAATTGCATCCATATTTTTCTGACTTTAGTATCAGAGTAATTCTTTCCTTATAGAATTTATTTGGGGTATCCTTTTCAATTATATTTCAAAATGTGAAGAATTGATAATAGTTTAACTTTAAATGTTTAGTAAAATATGCAATTGGCATTGGGTTCTGGTCTTTTTAGTGTTGATGTTGAAAGTTTTATACTTCTAATACAACGTTTTTTTACTTAATATTTCCGTGTTCATATATTTCATGTCTTTAACATTCAGTTTGGGGAAGTTGTGTTTCAGAAATTTATTTCTCTCTTTAGGTTGCCCAGATTGGTGGTATACAATTGCTCACCTTAGTCTCTATGTTCCTTTTTTTTTTTTGGTGTGAATTATGTTTCTTCATTAATGTATAGTCTTGCTTTTTAGGGTCTTATCTGTTTTCTCTTTGGTTACAGAAAAGTTGGGCATTTTGGGTCATAAGTTATATAGACCCTCTGAGTATTCGGATAGACTGAGGGCAATTTTTAGAAGCACTTTACTTATTTAGCTTTCCCTGCAGAGCCATAAAATAGGCTCTACAGACAATATTGTTTATAATCAGGCCAAAATGCCCAATGAATTCTCTGGACAGTTCATTAGCTTGACTCGACATTTGGACAGAGTGACAAGCTATGTTCTTTCTTAAGATACAGTTGAGAAGAGAAAAGTGATTTTGCCAATACCTACGCACTAATTTCTATAACTTACCCCACCCCATTCCTGTTTCCCATTTCCCTTTGCATAATTCTAATGTCCACTACTAACTGTGGCTTGATGTTTGAAGCCCTCCCCTTTTGTTTCTCAATGCCCAGCACTTGAAGCTTAAGCTACCTTATCCTTTACCCTGGACCCTGCATCAACTTGACTTTATCCTGGAATACTTAACTTTAGTGATGAGAGCTCACAGGTTAGTTATATTTGCAGAAATTTTTATTTGTTTAATAATCGGTATTTGTCATAGACTGAATTTGTCTTTCTGAAAAAACTTTATTAAGCTTTAATAAAGTTTGTTTTCTGAGAATGGAAAAAAGTCTTATTTACTTTCGTATGTACAATATTCATAGGAGTGAAATGGACTTGGAAAATGCTCAATATTGCTGAAGAGAAAGAGAAAAACATTATTGCCTTTAGAACAACACTGTACAACATAAGCTTCATAAAGAGTCAGTATTTAAAATATGTGAACATTTTTCTCCCTCCAAATATGATGCTGATCAAGGTGATTCCATTAATGTGACTCTATTTGAGATATGAGAAGGGATATGGCAGGAGTCTGTCTAGGTGCTATAAGTATCCCTTTGGAAGAAGAAAGGGGAAAGAAGAAAATAAAAGAAAAAAGTAACAATACAAAATAAAGCGAGACAAGACAAAAACGAATCAAAATGAAACAAGAAAACAATAAGGGAGTAACAAAAAAAAGTACAAAAAAGATTAAGAAAAAAAAAAAGAGTAAACCAAAACCCAAAACCATCAGCTATGAAGAAACAAACCAAAAAACAAAACAAAAACAAAAACAAGAGGAAAAAACAAACAAACAAACAAACAAACAAACAAAAAACCACCCAGACCAGAAACTTCTTAAAAAATGGTTTGTTTGTTTCTTTTTCTTTTTTTTCTTTTTTCTTTTTCTTTTGCATAGGCACAGTAAACATTGGGGAAAATTAGAACAGGAAATCCTGATGGTACCAAGACCAGACAGTCCTATGTCTATTTGTTGGAAATAAAAATGATCAGACTAGAACACAAAATTCAAAGTCAACGACAACAGAAATGATACCCAATCTACATCAAGCTGAATATGGGGGTGGGGAACAACTTCACTAGTATTATGGGGGTAGAAAAGGGGAAAGAGGGATGCATGCTGGGAACAGGAGTAGAGGGAAGACAACACTGGTGGTGGGAATGCCCCACATTCATTAATATGTGCCTTAAATATTACTGTGAAAGATTTGTAATTCACTTTGCCCACAATAAAAAAGAAAACTTTAAAAAAATGTGAACATTATTGAGGTAAAAATGAATCTTGTTTTTTGTAGGCTAGGTCTTTCTTCTTTCATAAATCAATTTTATTTGAGAAAAAGTGTACTGAAAGAGAAGGATTTGATAAATGTTTACATTTATTAAAAATTTCTTCATTCTTAATTAGAAGTGGCAGATAGGGGAAAATCTACGCCGGCCTAGTGGGTCCTGACTATGAGAAACTGTGGGTGCTGCCTGTGTGTGTTTGTCTCCTGTCCTGTCTCCTGAACCTCTTGGGAGTGGACCGAAAAGGACCCAGAAAATTTGCTCTCCCAGGGGCTCATTCAAGGGGCCAGAATGCCAAGAAACTACTTCCTAAAGTGAAAACCGGCTATAAGCATTACTTCACAGAAGGCAGGTCCCCTGTTTGTGAAGTCAGGCTGGGAAAATCTATGCTGGCCCAGTAGGACCTGTGAGAAACTATGAGTGCTGCCTGTGTGTGTTTGTCTCCTGTCCTGAACCCTGAACCTCTTGGGAGTGGGCCGAAAAGGGCCCAGAAAATTCACTCTCCCAGAGGCTCCAGAAGAGCACTTTGCTCCGCTTCGCTAAGGGGCCATGCACTCTTTCTAAGGAAAGAACGCCACTGCAACAAGAAGAAAAAATCACACCAAGAACTGAGCTGGAACACTGAAGCCCAGATTTCTTCCCAGACTGTCTTCTCTGCAGCATGCTCAGGCCTAAGATTTCATCATGTGTGAGGTTTCATCCACGGAGGGCTCCCCTTCCTTGGAGGAAAGTTGACCCACCCAGAAAGGACGGAGCCAGAGGAGCGTGGCCACGCACATCATTTAGCCAATGAATACCACCACAACACGTAGAAAAACCCACAATACAAGTATGACAATGGGGAAACAACGCAGGCTGGCATCAGACATAGAAAATGAAGATGACAATTATGATGACCAGAAAATAGCCAACCAACTACTCAATCTCTCAGATAAAGAGTTTAGACAAGAAATATGGAAGATGCTCAAAGAACTCAAAGAAACCATGAATTGAGTTAAACAAAATACTAATATGAACCAAGAAAATATGAAGACAGAAATCATAAAACTCCAACCTGAAATAACAGGTCAAATAACAGGCCTGAAAAACTCAGTAAACAAATTGAATGACAAAATGGATATGCTCTCCAACAGGCTAACAGAAGCTGAGATAAGAATTGGTGCTGTGGAAGATGAGATTAATAACAACTCCATGCAGCGGGAGAAATTGGAAAAAAGCTTAAAGCAAATGAACAGACAATGGAAAAATTATTCAAAGAATAGAAATAAATGAAAATAGAAGTCTATGATAAGCTCAATAGAAACAACTTAAGAATCATTGGAGTCCCAGAGTACCCAGGAAGAAAATTCCCAGGAAGAATCAACGGTCAAGAACATCATTAAAGAGAAACTTCCAGAGCTAAAGAATATATGCAATCAAATCCTGCATGCCCGAAGAGTACCAACCAAAAGAGACCCCAAAAAGTAACCCAAGACACATCCTAGTCACAATGTCGAATCCCACAGATAAAGACAGAATTCTGAAAGCAGCAAGATCAAAAAGGGAAATTACATTCAAGGGAACATTCTTGATATTTACAGCAGACCTGTCACCAGAAACACTCAAGGCCAGAAAGCAGTGGTGGTACATAGTGACAAAACTCAATGAAATAAATGCTTCGCCAAGAATACTGTAGCCAACAAAACTCACTTTCAGGTTTGACGAAAAAATACATGGTTTCACAGACAAAAAACAGCTCAGAAACTTTACAGGCTCAAAACCAGTCTTAAGAGAAAAACTGAAAGTCTGAATTTAAGACAAGACTGACCAAAAGACATACCATATTTCAATATAAAGATGGCATTAAATCCCAGGACAATTCTTTCTCTCAATGTCAATGAACTAAATGCACCAGTTAAGGGACACAGAGTGGCTAAATGGATCAAAAAACTCAATCCAACCTTCTGCTGCCTACAGGAAATGAACCTGAATAGTCAGAACAATCATAGATTCAAAATAAAAGGCTAGAGGAGAATTATCCAAGCAAACTTACCCATAAAAAAGCTGGAGTGCCATACTAATACCAGATGATGAAAACTTTATAATCAGGGAAGTTGTAAGGGACAAAGATGGACATTTTGTATTAATCAAGGGATATGTACAGCAGGAAGAAGTCACTCTCCTAAACATATATGCACTGAATGAGGGGCCAGCAAAATATTTAATACAATTGTTGACAAATCTGAAAAATAATATTAATAACAAAACAATAATTGTGGGGGACCTCAACATGGCTTTGTCAATATTGGATAGGTCAACCAGACTGAAACCCAACAGGAATATACTAGACCTGAGAAGATAAATGGAAGAAAGAGGCCTAGTAGATATATATAGGACACTCCATCCCCAGAAACACACCTCCATAATATCAAGAAAATAGAAATTTTGCAGGCCACCTTTGCTGATCACAAGGCTCTGAAATTATATGTGAATTCTAAAGGGACACAGAAGAAATACTTCAACACCTGAAAGTTAAACAACCTTATACTGAATAACCAGTGGGTCTGAGATTAAATCAAAGAGGAAATCAAAACTTTCCTGAAAATAAATGATAATAAAGACACAAACTATCATAATTTATGGGACACAGCAAAAGCAGTACTGAGAAGAAAATTTATAGCTTTGCAAGCACACATCAGGAAGGAAGAAGGGGCCTACCTGAATAGCTTAATGACACAGCTCATAGAATTAGAAAGTGCTCAACAAAAGGACCCAAAGATAGGTAAACAGAAGGAAATAAAGCTGAGAGCAGAAAACAACAAAGTGGAAACCCAAAAAACAATCTCAACGATCAACAAAAGTAGAAGTTGGTTCTTTGAGAGGATTTTTAGCCAGCATGGGTGGGCAGCTGGCAGGCCTCTGCATGTGCCAGCGGCCTGTTGGCCCGGCCTAGGGTAGGGGGGCCCGGACCTGGGTCACCCGACCCCCCTCTCCCCCATTCCTCCGGATCTCCAGGTGGGTTCCTGGAAGGAGCTGACGGGGCACCCTGGGTTTTCCCCACTCCCAGGCCGGGTCTGTCCAGAGACTGGCCTAGGATGGGACTTAAATCCCTGTCCTTCGGGCTTGGGAGGGTCTCTCTCCCTTCCTGGAGCAGGATTTTTAGCCGGCATGGGTGGGCAGCTGGCAGGCCTCCGCATGTGCCAGCGGCCTGTTGGCCTGGCCTAGGGTAGGGGGGCCCGGACCTGGGTCACCCGACCCCCCTCTCCCCCATTCCTCCGGATCTCCAGGTGGGTTCCTGGAAGGAGCTGATGGGGCACCCTGGGTTTTCCCCACTCCCAGGCCGGGTCTGTCCAGAGACTGGCCTAGGGTAGGGCTTGAATCCCTGTCCTTCGGGCTTGGGAGGGTCTCTCTCCCTTCCTGGAGCAGGATATTTAGCCGGCATGGGTGGGCAGCTGGCAGGCCTCCGCATGTGCCAGTGGCCTGTTGGCCCGGCCTAGGGTAGGGGGGCCCGGACCTGGGTCACCTGACCCCCCTCTCCCCCATTCCTCAGGATCTCCAGGTGGGTTCCTGGAAGGAGCTGACGGGGCACCCTGGGTTTTCCCCACTCCCAGGCCGGGTCTGTCCGGAGATTGGCCTAGGGTGGGGCTGAGGGGGTGGAGTTTGATCTGGTGGGTGGCATATAGCTGCTCAGCTATACTCAGGCTCTCACTGGCAATTTCATACCAGTCTACATTTTGCAAACCGCGCGGGGGCACTAGCTCCTCCCAACCACCAGTACCCCAGATTTACCCTTCTTAACTTCAGTAACACACAGTTCTAATCTCTGACCTAAGACATACAGTAGATCTAACAAATCCTAGAACTATTTAGAAGGACACAAATTGAACACATATTGAACACATATATCTTTTGTATATTTTATGGGTATTTTCTTTAACTGATATAACTCTCTATATATTCTTCTACCATGATGTTTCTATCCACTTTTCATCTTGTCTTTTCTTTGTAAGCTGTTCAGTAAGGACTGTTGTTGGAACTGTCCCTCAGTTTGATGCCTATGATTGAACTATGTCATGGAAATTGCTGGTCTTGTTCCTATTGCCTCCAGATGCACCAATAGCGCTTCATGGCATTGATCCTTGTTTGCATAGACACATTAAAATGGGAAAACACCATACAAACAGATAAGTTCTTATCTAATAAATCTCAGTACAATGTACCTTACACCCTGAACATTGATATAATGACCTGGCACAGGCCTCAGAAGAATGGGCATCCTCCATTCACGCCAGAACCAGGCAAGCTATCTACAAAACATCCAAGGTCTTTTATAGCAACAGCTGGAAGCAGTCCTCTACCAGGAAAGACACTACCAAGGGTCTGACATCGACCTCCTAAAGAGAGACTTCCGTTTACACTGAGAAGACTTGACAACAACAATGATCTGCTCTACAGGACATGGTTCTCTCTAGTGCCCCTTAAGTGTGAGGTGAAATGAGAGGATGCTCTGCACCATCCTGACTGCAATATGGGATATGCAGACTCCAGGATCTTTAATACAGAAGCATGATACCAACAACAGAGACTATGTGAGGAGTGGAGGTGTATTGCCACTACAGACGATGACTTGAATTGGACAAACTAGTTTGCCTGGATCCTAGAGTCAGTCCTGTGCCAGGAAACTTCAGGGGTAGGGTCTCCTTGTATTTAGACCATAATTTGTCTTTCCATGTCCCTTATGTTTTGGTGGGCCTATGCAAACAAATGCCACTTTAATACCGTTTTTTACTATGTTCCCTTGACTCCAATCCTTAAGAAAAACAACCCACTAAAACTTTTGAGGTTAACTTAAACTAGTAAGCATGTGCATGGAACTAGAGAAATGTACTTTGCCCTCAATGTTTAAGGAGTTACATAGGTCTAATGTCTTTAGATTATATTGTGTGCTGCTAAGAAATAGTATGTACTACAACTGGGGATTTGAGGGACAAAGTAATTGTATTGTACATGAGTTCAGTTTTGTTTTTCTTAATGTTCTTTGGCTGAAAGTTCAAGGCTGGGATATCATCGATGGGACTACCGAGAATTCTGTTTATGGGTGATTGGGCTTCCACTGTAACTTTACCCTGTCCTCTTTCTTTGCATCTTTGTTGTCATAATAAAATAAAAAAAAGATATCAAAAAAAAAAGAAGTTGGTTCTTCGAAAGAATAAACACTTGCAAAACTAACAATGAAAGAGAAAGAAACTTGATAACTCATATTAGGTATGAAAAAGGAGAGATTACTGATATAGCAGAGATTCAAAGGGTGATCAGAAACTACTTTTAGAAACTCTATGCTACTAAAAATGAGCACCTGGAAGAAATGGATAAATTTTTGAAATCTTATAGTCTTCTACAGTTGAATGAAGAGGATGTAGCATATCTAAATATCCCCATCACTATTGATGAAATTAAAATTGTAATCACATATCTGCCTAAAAACAAAAGCATAGGCCCAGATGAATTCACTAATGAATTCCTTCTAACTTTCCAAGAGGAACTACTACCAATCCTGGCAAGACTCTTTAATGAAATAAAAAAACAGAACACTTTCAAATAGCTTTTATGAAGGCAACATCACCTTGATACCTAAACCAGCAGAGATGCTATGAAAAAAAGAAAATTACAGACCAATATCGCTGATAAATGCAGATGCAAAGATCCTCAACAAAATTCTGGCAAATAAGATTCAATGCCTCATTAAGAAGATCATCCACTATGTAGTTTCATCTCAGGAATGCAAGGATGGTTTAACATCCGTAAATCTATCAACATAATACACAACATCGACAATAAGAAAAATAAAAATCACATGATTATATCAATAGATGCAGAGAAAGTATTTGATAAGGTCCAACGCCCATTCTTGTTCAAAACTCTCAGCAAGATGGGAATGGAAGGAACCTTTCTCAATATAGTTAAGGCCATCTACCACAAGCCAGAGGCAAATATTGTCCTCAATGGAGAAAAACTGAAAACCTTTCCTCTAAATTCTGGCACAAGACAAGGCTGTCCTCTCTCACCACTCTTATTCAACATAGCACTGGAAGTACTTGCTATAGCAATTAGGCAAGAAAAAGATATCAAGGAAATCCAGATAGGAAAGGAAGAAGTCAAGTTCTCGCTGTTTGCAGATGACATGATACTCTACTTAGAAAACCCTAAACACTCTACCAAAAAGCATCTAGAAACAATATACTCATATAGCAAAGTGGCAGGCTACAAATTTAACACACATAAATCAATGGCCTTTTTACACACCAATACTAATAAGGAAGAAATGGACATTAAGAAAATAACCTGGGGCCGGGCGGTGGCGCTAAAGGTAAGGTGCCTGCCTTGCCTGTGCTAGCCTTGGACGGACTGCGGTTCGATCCCCCGGTGTCCCATATGGTCCCCCAAGCCAGGAGCAACTTCTGAGCACATAGCCAGGAGTAACCCCTGAGCGTTACCCGGTGTGGCCCAAAAACCAAAAAAAAAAAAAATAATAATAATAATAAAATAATCCCATTCACAATAGTGCCACACAAACACATATATCTTGGAATCAACTCGACTAAAAATGTGAAGGATCTATACAAAGAAAACTATAAAACTCTGCTCCAAGAAATAAGAGAGGACATGTGGAAATGGAAACACACACCCTGCTCATGGATTGGCAGGATTAATATCATCAAAATTTCAATACTTCCCAAAGCATTGTACAGATTTAATGTGATCTGTCTAAGGATACCCATGACATTCTTTAAAGAACTGGATCAGGCACTTTTGAAATTCATTAGGAATAATTTGGAATAATAAACACCCTAGAATAGCTAAATCAATCATTGGGAAAAAGAATATGGGAGGAATTACTTTCTCCAACTTTATACTTTACTACAAAGCAAGAATTATAATAACAGCATGGTACTGGAATAAAGACAGGTGCTCAGATCAGTGGAACAGACTTGAATACTCAGAGAATGTTCCCCAGACATATAATCAACTAATTTTTGATGAAGGATCAAGAAATCCTAAATGGAGCAATGAAAGCCTCTTCAACAAGTGGTGTTGGCACAACTGGCTAGCCACTTGCAAAAATTTGAACTTAGACCCCCAGTTAATATCATGTACAATGGTAAAATCCAAATGGATTAAAGACCTCGATATCAGACCGAAACCATAAGATATATAGAACAACATATAGGCAAAACATTCCAGGACATTGAGACTACAGGCATCTTCAAGGAGGAAACTGCATTCTCCAAGCAAGTGAAAGAGAGTAACAGATGGGAATATATTAAACTGAGAAGTTTCTGCACCTCAAAGAAAATAGCAGCCAGGATACAAGAGTCACCACTGAGAGGGAGAATCTAGTCACCCAATAGCCATATGACAAGGGTCTAATCTCCAAAATATTCAATGCACTCACAGGACTTTACAAGAAAAAAAAATATAATCCCATCAAAAAATCGGGAGAAGTAATGGACAGACACTTGGACAAAGAAGAAATACAAATGGCCAAAAGACACATGAAAAAATGCTCCACATTACTAATCATCAGGGAGATGCAAATCAAAACAACTATGAGGTACCACCTTACACCGCAGAGATTGGCACATATCACAAAGAATGAGAACAGTGTTGGCGGGGATGTGGAGAGTAAGGAACTCTTTTCCACTGCTGTTTGGAATGCAGTCTAATTTACCTTTATGGAAAGCGATATGGAGATTCCCCCCCAAAACTGGAAATCGAGCTCCCATACGATCCAGCTATACCACTCTTAGGAATATACCCTAGGAACACAAAAATACAATATAAAAACCCCTTCCTTACACCTATATTCATTGCAGCACTATTTACCATAGCAAGACTCTGGAAACAACCAAGATGCCCTTCAACAGACGAATGGCTAAAGAAACTGTGGTACATATACACAATGGAATATTACGCAGCTGTCAGGAGAGATGAATTCATGAAATTTTCCTATACATGGATGTACACGGAATCTATTACGCTGAGTGAAATAAGTCAGAGAGTGAAAATGTAGAATGGTCTCACTCAACTATGGGTTTTAAGAAAAATAAAAGACATTCTTGCAATAATAATTTTCAGACACAAAAGAGAGAAGGGCTGAAAGTTACAGCTCACTTCATGAAGCTCACCACAAAGAGTGATGAGTTTAGCTAGAGAACTACATTTTGAACTATCCTAATAATGAGAATGTATGAGGGAAATAGAAAGCCTGTCTAGAGTACAGGCGGGGGTTGGGTGGGGAAGAGGGAGATTTGGGGCATTGGTGATAGGAATGTTGCACTGGTGATGGGTGGTGTTCTTTACATGACTGAAACCCAAACACAATCATGTATGTAATCAAGGTGTTTAAATAAAATATATAAAAAGTAATGGCAGATAAGTTATAAAAGTAAAAATAGTAAATATAACTTTAAAATATATAGATAATCCTAGTGAGTATAAATATTAAAAAGTAATACTACAAAGTATTTAAGTATCCTCCCAAACTAGCCTGAAGACAATAATTTAGTAAAAGTAGACTTATCAAAATATATATTATGTGAATCTTTTAAAATGTCATGTGTATGCATCGACACCAGATGAGTTCACAATTGCAAGTATTTTAATTTTGATGTAATATATTTTAATTATTGTAATATTAAAAAGCATACAACAATTGTCCAATCTCACTGCCTATCAAATCTCATACACATATGAGTTGCCTGGATATAAGTCAGTATAATTTAGCATGTTATAAGAAAAAATAATTTTTATTGAAACATAATTTTCTTTTTCTTTGGAAATAAGTAATAAGAGGAATTATTATTTCACTTCAGTGTTACCTGGCAAAGAGATATGAATAGAAATAAATAAAAGAGAATAGTACAGTGGGTAGGGTGCTTGCCTTGCACACAACTAATCTGGGTATAATCCCAAGTAATGCATATGGTTGGTTCCCCAACTCCATCAGAGAATTCATCCTTGAGCTCAAAGCCAGGAGTAAATCTCAACACCACAAAGTTTGGCTCAAAAAATTAAGCAAAATAAATAGAGAAATAAGTAATTCAACTCAATAACTGAAAGAAAATTCACAACATAAATGTCTGAGGTAACATCTAGGTGCTAGATGCTCTTTAATTAAATAATTGAAGGAGGTGTGGCTGGCAATATATCCTCAAAATAACACAATTTCTTTCCTTTAATTCACTTATGAAAAAATGCATTAAATTTATATATATTCAGTTAAAATGATATCTATGTTAATGGGTCATTTTTAGCCAGTAGAGAAACCCAATACTTAAAATAAAAGTTTTTTAGCCAGAAACAACAGTTAACATTGAAAGTGTAAGTAAACTATTAACTGCCTTTTACTGATAACACATGGGCATATGTAATAATTATCATTTTTATGGTATAAAAATATTTGTAGGAGAAAAATAAAGCATTTATTTGATAGCATATTTATTTGAGAATATATTATAAAATGATAATTGCAGAAAGTTCAGGTATAATTAACTAGATGGGGGATAAAAACAAGTATTTTCTTAACCAGATGCTTTAAGGCAGATATATTTTAAGCATTTGAACAGGAGAAAGTGTAGAGTAGAGTAGTGTTTATATCATCCCCCTTAATCAAGAGTTCCACCATTAAAAACAAAAGAATGCTTAGTTTTAAAAAGTATTTGTGTGCATCTATGTGTGGGTCTGTGTGTATTTATAGTGTATGTGTGTGAGTATTGGGGAAGAAGATTTATACTGTGTCATGTTGACTTTGAATCACAAACTAGCTCAGAAAATAATATTGAGATTCTTCAGTATATAGTTACTTTTGTCTTAGTCTGTTTGCATTGTTCTAGCAAAGTTAAATTTTCTAGCAAATTTGCTCTAGCACAATTAGAGAATGACAGGCTCGTATAAAAGAAAATTTCATTTTCTGTTGATCTGATATCTGAGAGTACAAGATCAAAGTGTTGGTGGAATCAAGATTTGAAAGGCACTTTCTTTTCTCTGATCCAAAAATGGTTGTCTCTGGGTCAGAGCCATAGCACAGCAGGTAGGGAATTTGTCTTGCATGTGGCCAAACCCTGATGGATCCCATATGGTTCCCCGAGCCTGCCAGGAGCAATTTCTGAGCACAGAGAAGTGGGTGACATCTTATTGAGGTTTCTGTTAGAAGGTAACTAATTCCATGGATTCATATATAAGAGCAGAACCCTTCTGGTCCAATCTTCTCCTCCAAATTCTACCTCCTAATATGTCATATGAGGATTTAAACAGAAAAATTATGAGGAAAGACATGATGGAAGAGAAGTGATCAGAGTCACAAACCTTCAATTGGTAACAATGTTCTGCTCATCATGCCATAGTTACCACTTGAAAGAGGTTATTAGGAGTTTCTATGCTCTAGTTGCAGAGTTAGTTTTTATTTTCCCTTAGGAACTAACTAACTAGTGGTCCTCCTGCCCCTGTCACCCTCATGTCTTCTCTGCTTCACTTGCTAAACATTATTTTTAATAGAGTATTTGAGGGGGAACCCCTGGAGTATTTTATAATAGGTTGCCAGGGGAAATGCTTCTATTTAAAAAGAAAAGGCAAGAAAAAGAAGATACTTCTAGTGCTAAGATATTCTTACCAAGCTCTAACTTCCTCCAATTATTTATGGAAGACAATTGTGAGAGAAAAATCTTTTGTACTGAAAATTTTTCCTCTTCTGGAGATAAATCCTATGAGGAGTAGTCAGCTCCCACTCTGGGAAAGCCTGCAATCCTACAAGTTATTTAAGATACTTACATGTCTTAAAGATATTTAAAATCCAAAAAGAGATGTAGAACTTCTCCTTTGGCCATTGTCAAAAATGATCCTGACAGTTGCCATTCTTCTTCCCTGACTCTTCAAGGCACTGTCAAAAGTGAGCATATGAAATACTAAGGGTTTTATTTGAATTGTAGCATTTATTCAAGCTGCATCCCAAAGCCCCTGACTGTGCTACTAAAAATAATATGACTCCTGAGACAAATAATGAGTAATACTCTAAAGAGTGCTATGGGATAGATGTTTGCAGCTGAGATTTGCAATAAAGGGTCAGTAAGGGAGAGATTTAAAAATGACTGCAAGAGGTAATATAAGAAATATCGTTCTCCCAGCTACTGCTACCAATAAATTAAAGATTTCAAAATTATCGAGGAAAATCTTGAAAATCAGCCTTAGAATAGTTGATAATTAAGAGAAATAGAAATTATTAAAATTAAATTTAAATTCTTTAAAGTAAAATATAGGTTTCAGGGATTTTGTAAGATGTGGTCATTAGATAGTATGCCACAATTTAGTCTCAAGAAATTAAAAAAATAATTGCAAAAGGTGTAATTCGCATTTGAACTTTTGGTGATGTCAGTGCCATAAAAATAAAACAATCAAAAGAGCTTGCCCTGAGAAGTAGTGTCACACTTCCAGAGAAGCACGAACAGCCTAAATATATCAGTTTTTGTTCTTGAAACAAAGTTCCCAGGTTTTCATCACATTGGGACAGTTGAGAGACCATAGAGTCTCTTATGGGTTATTCTAATGAAGTGCTGAAAAAGAGCCTCAGCAATGATTAACCAGAATTACTCGGGTAAAGACCAATCAATTAAAATAGATGAGATTATTTTGAAAATTGGCACACAAAGTTAGCACCTCAGCTGGAGATACCTAGTTGTTAATTCCTGAATACCTCCAGAGACTCTAATTTGAATGATCCCAATTCACACACTAATTAATATTATTTTTTAGAATTAATGTAAGACCATGATTTTATGTGTTAAAATAATAATCAAAAACCAATTTAATTTAATATTCAGGAAAAAGGAATATTTTCCATCTATTTGAACAATATTGATTTTGAAGAAAGTTGTCTTAGAATTTGAAACATGAAAGGGTAATAACTTCCCACATCCCATAAGTGTATTGCAATCTGTGGCTTAAAATGTTTTGATAAAAGATCTATTCTGATCATTATGACAGCTACTTCAGGACTTTCTACAAGGATTTGAAGCAGCCAGATAAGGATGGAAATAAAACCCTCCCCTCTATTTCCTATGGCAATGAGTCCTTGGGAGATAATAAAAGTTGTGATATAGTCCATGTTCCAACCAGGCCTGCCCCATAGACTCACTCTCTTGAACGAGATGTCAACTGAGCTGTGAAATACTATTGTTACACTAACTACTCAGCACAAAGCTGGCTATCTCAGGAGGAGAGTCAGAGCCACGCTTGCTGCCTCCATCATCCAGAATCACCATTTTCCTGGTGGTCTTCCTCATCACTGACCTTCTATGATTCCCTATGGGGACACCAATCTGACCACACTTGAAGTATAATGGTTGTCATGCCGATATCCCCAGAGCTTTTTTTGGAGCATGTGTGGGCATCTTTCCTCTATCTTCCTTCCTCTGGGAAAGCCTGACAGCTGTAACTATGCCTACAAATGCAGTTGCATATTCAAACCATGCTTTCTTCTAAAAGGCCTACAGCTGAATAGATGCTCCTAAAATCTGTAGTATTGTAGCTTTGAATTTTTGTAAAACTTCATTTGTTTGATGCTGTCATTCCTTAATGAACACCCCCAATTTAACAGACTGAACATATAAAAAGAGCTCACTCAATCTTCTACCATTGTATTAATGACTTCATTGATGATAAAAAATTGATACATAAATAAGTTTGCTACTTATGTGTTTTCTTTCTCTAGTCTCTTCTCTTCCGTTTTTATTTATATTTTGTTTCAAAACTTTCCTTTTTTGGTAAACAAATGTACTATAATCATATAATCATCTATGTCAACTTTGTGCTGCATTTTCTTTAAATTAAAAAAAAAGTTGGGGGACAAGGGTGAGTGGTAGGGCATTTGTCTTGCACACAGCTGATCCAGGATGGACCTATGTCAGAACCCTGACATCCCATATGGTCCCTCGAGCCAGGAGTGATTTCTGAGCACATAGTCAGGAGTAGCCCCTGATCATTACTGGGTGAGGCCCAAAAACCAAAAAAAAAAAAAAAAAAAAAAAAAAAAAAAAAAAAAGTTGAGATATAATAGAACCAAGAGATGGAATTTGAAGGAGTTACCTTTTCTTTTCTTTTTTTCCTTTTTTTGGGCCACACATGGTAACGCTCAGGGGTTATTCTTGGCTATGCGCTCAGAAGTCGTTCCTGGCTTGGAGGACCATGTGGGACACAGGGGGATCGAACTGCGATCCGTCCTAGGCTAGTGCTGGCAAGGCAGACACCTTACCTCTAGCACCAACGCACCTGCCCCTTTTCAATAGCCCTAAACTACTGCTAGGATACTTATCAGACCAAGGTCTGACAAGACTTTTTACTGCTTCTACTGCAAGCCCAGAACCCTTCTATTTAGCAAAGTTCCAGCAGGGTCAATGGCCAGGAATGGAATGCCAAAGAAGACCATCAACTACCCCCAATTCTTCCTCTTGGAAACCACCCTAGCAAAGAACTTTTCATTAGGGATAAAGCCCCACATAAGGTAAGCTGGAAAAGGCCATATAAAGGTCAACTTGGAACAAAGAAAGGGAAAAAAAAGGTGCACATGTGTGTTAGCAACCTTTGCATATGGTGCCTGAACACATCTGTTATCCACATCTCTCCTCTTGAGATGGGTACTTTCATTCTTTCATATTTTAATACTAGGATATATACATGGTCTCAATCTATATTTGGAGAATTGTGCACTCTTTTGAGTGCCTTTGTTTCCCACCCACTAAAAATTTCTCTCTCTCTCCTTACTCAGAAATTATAAATAAAAAATCTGTTATTATTTTACTGCTCTTTCTTCCTGAAATTCTTTTATGAGAGAAAGGCAACATCCTGAAAAACCTGGGTAACATCTAGGACCGATTTTTCCTTTCCTATGAAGAACTATGGGAACAGACTACTTCTGGAAGAGCTGTGTAAAAAAATTAGTTTGGGGGAAATTTTCGTTTTCTACCCAGACCATAGTAATTACTTTTGGTATATAAATAGGGTTGATTCAGAGTACTAGTTCAATGGAATAACGTTAAGCTAAGTTTAATAGTAAACCCACTGAAAATTTTGTTTTATTTAAAATTACCCAGCTTGGGGCCAAAGCAATAAATAGCACAGCAGGTATGGAATTTGTCTTGCACATGGTCTACCTGGTTTCATCTCTGGCATCCCATATGGTCCCCAGAGCCAGTACACTCCTGGGTGCCACTGGTGTGGTCTAAAAACCTAAAATAAATAAATAAATAAATAAATAAATAATAATAATAATAATATGTTAAAAAACAAAGTAACCCAACTGCATCTAGAATAAAATAAGAGAGAAAAGATTTGAGATAAAAGTTGCTTTGCTGAGCCAAAAAAGATAGTACAGCAAGTTATTTCTTTGTACATGACCAAGTTGGGTTTGGTCCCCAGCATCTCCTGCCAGGAGTGATCCCTGATACAGAACAGGAGTAAGTCTGGAGAATCACTATGTGTGATCCATTAAAAAATGAAAAAGAATTTCTTTGTTTCACCTAATTTCCAGGTCACATTAAAGTCTGACTCCAAATATGTTATATTTTCTTGAGTGTTAGCTCGGCCTTGATATCCATCCCATCAAGACTGTGAAGAGATGAACTGCTCCTGCAAAAAGGCAAAGAAATTTATTTTAAAATAGCAGCATCCATGGGGCTGAAGCAGTGGTGCAAACAGTAAGGAGCACGCACTAGCCTAGGATGGACCATAGTTCGATCCCCTGGCATCCCATGTAGTATCCCAAGCCAGGAGCTAATCCCTGAGCATCACTGTTTGTGGCCGAAAAACAAAATAAATAAGTAAAATAAAATAATAAAATAAAATACCAGCATCCAGAGGTCCCCTCTCACACCTCTTGCACCTCTCACATCATCATCTTACATTCCTGCTTTTATACAATTTTAGAATGAATTGGCTACACATTACATCATTACATAGGGGTAAACTGGCTAGTGAAGGAAGAACTTGGGTGCCAGCTATATAGATCTCATAGATTTCACCAGCTATATATAGAGAGCATGCATTCCATTTGGGTGCCTTTGGGTGGCCCATATTACATTTGGGTACCCTGAGGGCCCTAGATATAATTAGTCCCCAGGTGCAATTAGATTCCTTAGTTTATTGCCTGTTTACTTAATTCTAAACTTACATTATAATATTCCCTTCTAACAGTGAGATGAGGAAATTGATCAGTAATTTATAAAAAAATTATATAATGTGCCCATATATTCTGGCAAGGACTGGCGAAGTAGTACAGAAGGTAACACACTGGCCTTTCATAGAGCTGACCCAACTATCCCTGGCACCACATGAGTCTCCTGAATACTACCAGAGGTCATTCCTGAACATAAACTCAAGAATAGACTCTAAGTATGCCAAGTGTGGCCCTACCCCTTGGGTCTCCCTTCATCCCCCACTCTTCCAAATAGACTGTTGTTCTCTAAGAGGAGAATTTCAGACACATAATAGTGGTTCTTGAGAAGCTAGGTGTACATAGTATACTGAAGCTAAGAAACAAACCTCAATAAAGTTAAAACTGGCTGTGCATATCAATAAGAAATAAAAGCAGACAGAAAATGTAAATCCCAGACATTAATTTCAGCAGCTCTTTTGAAGAGATCAATCCAATTTTACTTAAACATATTTAAGCAGCTGAACTGTATCCTGCTCAGTACTAAGGAAACCTGAGAAGTAGTGGGAGGAAAAATATAAAAAGATTAATAATTAAATTCATCAGTATTTACTAAGTACCAGAGTCAGGAACTGTTGTGGAGCCCTGGGCCTCCTCTGGGCCTCCTTTGGGACAAGGAATGGTTTCCCTTATCATAGTTTACAGTGCTGGTCATGTGCCTCTTGCAGTAGCTAGGCCTGTTCTCAGGAAGGAAAGAAAGGGGAATGTCAGCAACAATGCTCCAAGATGCTTTGTTGAGCAATCATGCTTGCTGGTGTTTTATGTTTCTATAAACATTAGGGGAAGGCTTGCCCCTGTGTGTCTCCACTAAGGCAAGAGGAAATTCCGTTTGTATGCTGCCATGGATACCCAGATTCTAACCAGGGAATGTAAATAGAAGTGTGGAGAATACCCAGTCCAAGCTGAAGCTGCAAGTGGCCTGGGTGTGAGGCTAAACTTCAGACTGAAGGCTAAGAAGTTCTGCTTTTGGCAAGGCATCACCCCTTCAGAGGCCTAAGCAGAGGATTATTAAAGCCAAAGTCTAAAAACAACTCAAGTGTCCAAGCACTGATCTGTGATTAAATAAATAAATAAATAAATAAATAAATAAATAAATGAAAACTGTAATACATATACACACAATGGAAAAACACCTCCTTTTGCCTTTGTTTATTTGGGGGGAGTCATACCCAGTGAGTGCTCAGGGGTTACCAAGGCAATGAACTTACCTATATAGCCTTTGCTTTACTCTGCATGTCTCTGTCTCTCTCACTCTAACTCTAACTCTCTGTGTCTGTCTTTCTCTCTGTCACTCTCTGGAACTCCATTTTTAACCCAAAATCTTGCCTTTTGCTGCAAGCTGAAGGGAATGGAGGGAGTCAAGTTAACTTAGACAGGTGAAGTTGTAGAATCAGTAGAAAGACAAGTACAAATGATTTCACTCCTGTGGCATATAGAAACAGTAAAGCTTGAACATTCTTCTGACTCGTCATGAATAACTGTAATTTACAGAGATTCAGTAATGAAAAACAAAACAAGAAAAGAAAAGAAGGGGAGCAGACAAAAGCAAAGAGTAGCAACAAACTCTTACTGCAGAAGGAAAAGGGCCTAGGGCTCAGAGGACAAGAGGGCCCACTAGGCTCTGGTAGATAAAAAAAAACTCATATATTTTGAAAGAAAAATTACTCCTGGCAGACTCGGGGATCATCGGAGAGATGTAAGGGATGAAACCTGAGTCAGCAAACACCCTACTTACTGTGCTATTTCTCTGGCTCCTAAATAGACTTCTTTTTTTTTGGGGGGGGACACACTCAGTGATACTCAAAGGTTACTCCTGGCTCTGCCCTCAGAAATTGCCTCGGGCTTGGGGGACCATAAGGGACACCGGGATTCGAAATACCTTCCATCCTGTATCAGCTGCATGCAGGGCAAATGCCCTACCACAGTGCTACCACTCTGGCCCCTTCTTTTTTTTTAATTTTTAATTTTATTGAAAGTATTGTGATTTACAAAATCCTTTATAGTTGGGTTTCAGACATACAATGAATCAGGGCTAATCCCACCACCAATCTCTATCGCCCTCAATCAATATTTCTTCAGTATATCCCATATCATCCTCCCTGCCTCCCAGACTGCCAGTATAACAGGCCCATTTTAAGTTTGGATTGTTCAAGTTTTGGATTTCTTGATTCCATTGTTTTTGCCTTTGGCTTGGATATTTAGTTCTGTCCTTTTTTTTTAACACTACCAATGCACCTGAAACCTCTTGCCTCCAGATCCTATCCTTCTATATTTGTGTTTCTCCTTTTCCACTCAGTTTCTTTCCTTCTCTTCACCATACTCTGGGGCCAAGAATGTTTGAGACAACCCCATTTAGACCATTGCATTTCTTCATGCAATTACTCTAAATACCACATATAAGTGATATTATTCTGTATTTGTCTTTCATCTTCTGGCTTATTTAATATAATATCTTCCAGTTTTATCCATGTAGCTGAAAATGGCATGATTACATTATTCTTTGTACTTATGTAGTATTCCATTGTATATATGTACCACATCTTCATGATCCACTCATCTGTTGTTGGACATATAGGTTGAAACAAAGTCCTGGATATTATACTGAGTGCTTCAATGAATAGTGGTGTTCATACATTCTTTTAGATTAATTTTTCTGTCCTGAGGATAAATACTCAAAAGAGTGATTGCTCAGTTGTATGAAAGCTCGATTTTGATCTTACTGGGAACCAACATTTTCTTAATTAAAAATAAATAAATAAATAAAACTGTTTATTTAAAAGGATGCACTGAAAACATTGAAAGGACTTGCTATGGGATATTTTATTTTAAGGTTAAAGGAGAATAAAGGATTCCTGAAAATATTTGGTGTTTCCTCCAATGTCCTATAATTTCTTGTTTATTTATTATTTTGCTACACAGTGTTCAGGGGTCATTCTTAACTCTGCACTCAGGAATGATTCCTGGTGAGCTCAGGGAACCATATTATTTACTGGGGATGAAATCTATTTGGCAGCTTGCAAGGGAAATTCCTGACACATTGTACTAGCTCTCTGGCAGCCCTGTCCTGTTATTACTATTGATAGTTGAATTCTTTTAATTTCCCAAGATGCACAGGAGACCTGGGCCACTTATTGTGATTTTCCAGTCAACCTGGCCACATGGCTGAATGATGGGACCTGACAATGTACTGCTTAGTCTGTGTAGGGCTGGGACCCTTCAGGTAAGGCACATGGGGCTATGCTTGTTGTGCCTTTATGGTGTTAAAGATCAAACCCAGGTCAGGCATATGAATAATTTCTATTCTATACATAAAGGTGATCTCAGATTCTCCTTGCCAGCTGTTCTGAACTACACTATTTTAACGGTCTTTAGTCTTGGATTTTAAACATCCCAGAACATTTCTGTGCTTTCTCTGTGAGAAGGAAGCTTTCAATTGCTTAAGGCAATAAATTCTTCTCTAGGCTTTGGGCTGGCAGGAAACTAGAAGATAACGAGTCAATACCTGAGCAGTTGGTCAAATAAATAATATAAAGGATCTTAAATAAACAATTCCCAGCAGCCTGAATAAGAATGAAAGATGTTAACCTATTTTTCAACACAAATAGGCCCCAAATTAAAAGGATAATTGTAGAAAGCAAATGAGAGTCCTCTGAAACTTTGATAATAAACACCAGGACCCAATATTTTTCCTTTAAAAACCCTAGTCTTATATCAAGTTCCTCTCTGGTTTCTGGTTTTCTCACTTTCAACCAAACATTTTTAAATTCCCAACTTTACATCTGATCATCTTTAATTTTTAATGTTTTTCATTGACCTGGATATTGGGACCAGTACAAAAACTAGCCATTACCACATCTGCATCACTCTTTCCCTGGTTCCATTGTCCTATAATGTGTGGCTCCTCAAGATCCAGAAAAACTCAAAGATGTTTCCACCCACAGGTAAAAAACATCTCCTTCTAACCTTAGAAGTTTCCAAAAATCAAAGACATTCTTGGTCCTTAAAGCATTGTGTTCTTGAGTCAGCCTATAAAGGTTTGACAAGAGAGGCAGTTTGAAAAAAAAAAATGAGACGCTAGTAAAAAATGACAATAATAGAAAAAAAATAAGCTCAAAGAAGTATTTGGTGACTATCTGAAAGAGGAAAACCAGTACACAGGGCTATTATAAACAAAGAAAGGGAGATGTTTTTCAAATATATGTGAGGAGCAACTAATAAACAGTCACTGTTTATTATGGAATTAAGTTATAGAGTTGAATTTTTTTAATGATTATGAAGGAAGAAGGCACATAGGGAAGCACTCACACACCCCATCTGACCACCAATAAGGCAACAACTTCTTGAGATGCTAAAAAGAAATTCAAAGACAAAGATTGGAGGAGTTACCTTTTTATTGATAAGACTCTCACCTGGTATCATTTGCTGGAGCAAAGAAGACTTGAACCTTCTACTAGATTTGAAACTCCAGCAGTAACACAGGCCAAAAAGGGAATATCAAAGAAATCCATCAACTCTTCCCAACTTCCCCCTTGGCAATCACCTTAGTATCAGGTGATTAGCATCTACTTTAGCATCTACCACCTTACCTAGCTAGAAAACCCCGTTAGACCGGATTGGGAGAAGCCATATCAAAGCCAACTTGGAACAAAGAAGAAGCACACATATGCTGGCTGATTACATGATACAGAGCACATGCTATCTGTGTCTCCCCTCTTGAGATGCAGACTTTTACTATTTTCATACTGGGGCATGTACCAGGTTCTTTCCACTTTGGAGAAGCCCATACTCTCTCTTGAGCACTTTATTATCTTATTCTTTCCCTCTCTTTCCTCAGGACCTCCAAATAAAACCTGCTTTTATTTCACTGCTCATCTCATCTTAAAATTCTTTTCTTTGAGGAATGATAATGGACCGAAAAGACCTGGGTGAGACCTAGGACTGAGTTTGTTTAATTTAGCAGAGTAAAGCCCAGAGCCTAGATCTTCCCAATTATTTCCCCAGGGCAGGGGAGGTAGGGAGCAAGAAAGTGGTAGATTCTCTTCTTAGGGATTCTGCCCCTTCTCTGCTTCACATATATAATCTGGGACCATCCTGCCACCACCATCACCACCACTGGCATCAGCTATATATTTCTAAGAGAAGAACAAAAGCAAGAAATGGTGTGTCAAAATAAAAATAGTGAAAAGTAAAATAGGACATTTTCTGCTGAATATTAGTAAATAACTAAGTTATTTACCTAGCTGCCAAACTTTTACTTCCCCTTCTATTAATTCAGCATAAAATTGGATACAAAATGAATATAATTCTTATTCGTAATTTATGTAGAATCTTAGTTTAACTGAATTGATCCCAAATTTTGTTTTGTACTTTTCAGCAAAATAAAGGAGATAAAATGTATTATAATAGTAATTTTCATAAAGAAAAGCCCTATGCTTATGTTTAAAAAACACTAAGACAAAGTATAGGAGTTAAAACACTTGCTTCACATATAATCAGTTCCAGAATCACATGGTCTCCCAAGAATGACTGAGTATACATCTCAAAGTATTCCATTTTGAATGTAAGATAGGAGATTATTATTCTTGTGTCTGTTATTTTATGTGAATATGCTTGCATGATCTGAGATTTTAGGATTTCTGAAAACTGAAAATAAGGCATAAAATGTAAGATTTAAATAAAATAAAATTCTATGTACAATTATATTAAAATTCTATATAAAGCATAAAGGTAAGATTATTTTCTTAGTTTTATCAAACACTTATGAACAGATATTTGTCTAGTAGTTTAAATAGTTTAAGTACTGTAGGAACGAGAATAATAAAGTGTTATCCTAGGGATCCAACACAGATGAGATAAACTCATTAGTAAATGAAGACAATGAGACTATAGTTGACAAGTACAAATGGTTCTGATGTGGAAGATCAGAAAATAAATCCATGAAAGGTTTTAGAATAGACTTCATCCAGAAGATGATATCAACACTGGACCTTATAGAAACTATTTGCAGTGTAAAGATTTTGGATATGACTTATACTCTATTTCACCTGAATATAGGGTCATATATATTTTTTATATATTTTATATTTGATATATATATTTATATATAGATTTAAGATCATACAAGGCAGATTCTGAAGAGCCAATATTAATGGCTATAGTTTAGGTCAGAGAGGGATTGAATTAAGTAAATCAGAGGCTAGTGTTTTTTTTTAATTAGTCTTATGAATAAACATCTTTCATACATATTCATTTCAGGGACCACACTCATTTTTATGAGAATATTTTGATATTTCTGAGATATAATACAGCAAGCAGGCGAGATGCTTATCTTGCTTGCATCTGTCCCAAGTTCAATTCCTGGTACCCCATTTGATCCCTTGAATCCACCAGAAGTGATTGCTAAGCAAAGAGTCAGTTGTAAGCCTCAAGTACAGCCAGGTATGGCCCCAACACCAATAAAAGAGTTTCTGTTTATGGGATTACATTTAGCCATGTTTCTTACCTATATTAGTCTTCAGGATAAAACTAAATGATGTCCTACACAACTGCCTCTCTAGGAGTTAAAATACATATATTTGTTATCTTTTCCATAGATTATTTTACTTTGCAATTTATCTAATACCTAGATTTTTTTTTATTAATTTGACAGAGATAAACCATCAAAATCTAATTACTTGTACCATCTCTCAGGGGGTGTGTAATTACATACCTGTCACACAGTTCTCTGTTTAATAATGTAGCAGTAGCATCTCATAGAATACTTACAGTTTAAACTTAAAAGTTTATACTTAGTTTGGACAGAAAAAATGTTAATGAGGACACTAGGATATTGAACTTCCTTTTTCTGGAGATATAACTGCTTCACTAACCTAATAGTAGACAGCTCTTACATATTGAACATTAACCAAAACAGACTTTATGTCATAGTAAATGAAAAGTTTTGTTTCTAGTATTGGTCATAATAAAATAACTACTGATGTTGTAATAATATTCAAATGTTTTACACAATACTTTCTACATAAAAAAACCCAAAGGAATGAGAAAAACCACGTCCTATCTCTTAAATGTTTAAATTCTAGATTGACAAGTAACTTTTATTCCAGATAGACAAACATGAAACAGAATAAGGAGAATAAAGAATAAAAAAGGCATACTTTTTTTTTTATATTAGGTATACAGGCAAACTTCATCAGTAGTAAGTTGATGTTTTAAAGAAGACATAAGAAGACAGCTTTGTCTTCTGACCTTCTAAAGTGAAGGTGATTGTTTAAAGTGCTTAAGAAAAGAGTAAAAAAGCTTGCTGTGACTGGAACTAAGAGAGAGAAATAAGAGAAAATGATATTCTCTGCGAGAGTATCAGAGAACATCAGAGCACTAAATATTTGGGTTTGTATTACATAACACCTTAAAGATTTTCTAAGAACTCATGCTTGAAAGGAAATGAGATGCCATTGAAGTGTTATGAGCTGAAAACAAACTTGATGTGATTTATATTTTTATAAATAGTCTTCTAGTTTTTGTAAAAGAGGAGAGAGGGGGAAATGGTAAAAGCACAAGGACTTGACAATTCAGGAATATTGAGATGGTTTTGTCCAAGATATAGAAATTTAGAAGTGAAGGAATTTATAGGTAGCTTCAATTGTGAATATATTTTTAAATAAACATAACCTGAAAGCAATTATTTTGTTTTTATGTTCTCTTTTCACTCTATACTAATATTAGGTACAATGTGGTACATAGATACAGAATTGTATTTTTTAATTAAGGGATAGCTGGTGCATTTTATTTTGGGACTATGAGAAAGAGTAGAGTCAAAGAAGTCTAAGACACTATAGGGAGAAGTGGAGATAATACTAAAGACAGAGAAAACTTCAGGTGATGAACTTGTCAGGTAAGACAAGGGCCAGAGTGACAG
The DNA here is from genome assembly GCF_024139225.1 of Suncus etruscus. Lineage (NCBI taxonomy): Eukaryota > Metazoa > Chordata > Mammalia > Eulipotyphla > Soricidae > Suncus > Suncus etruscus. Next base: position 15,854,759 of record NC_064862.1, read on the forward strand.
TACACAGGGTATGGTTTTTGCTTGGAATTGGCAAACTTACGTTTGATTGCTGCCACCCTAGATGGTCCCCCATAGACTACTAGAAGTAATTTCTGAATGCATAAACGGAAGTAATAGCAGATCACCGATGGGGGTGACCCAAAACCAAGAAAAATTATAAGAATTTTGTTGGCACCACTGTAAGTACTTAGGTAAAATATAAAACACTAGAGCCCAATGATCAAGGCAAAAATTTGAGAATCAATAAAGTACAAATGGCAATAAGCCACAAAACTGAATGATTTTACCTAGGATGTACCATAAAGAGAGAACCCAGGATCCTTGCAGAACATGGGAATCACAGCAGTTATTCAACCAAGAGCAAAAAGGAAATGAGAGAACTAGAGAATGATGTCAGATAGAGTCCAGAGATGTGAGAAACAGAGTTGACCTGTGCATTAAGGCGAGGAAGTTTGCTGCTCTCCTAACAACAGAGAATGAGAAAGGTCAGAGTAGGAGACAGGTCCTAGGCAGCTTTCCAACTTCTCATTTACTGAAAACAGGGAGAAAAATAAAACATGGCAGCCACTGAGAGTATGAGGTTAAGGGATTGGTCAAGTAGTGAAAAAATAAATACAAAGTTTGCCATCAATACAGTATTTTGTGAGTAGTAGGAAGAAAACATTGAAATAATCTGTCGGCTCTCATCTTAAAATTCTTTTATGTTCTCCCTGAAACAAAATTGACTTCAAATACATTTCAGATTGTTTCTCTCCAGCTGAATTTATCTCTTGGGGACTTTGATAACCAATGTTTCTCTCATTCTTGTATTTTTTTTTATTTGAGCATCTCAGAATCAATAGCCTCCTTATTTGGAAAATGCCCCCTTTCCAGACCATGATCTCTAAGTCTTTCACTTAAAAAGACAGAGAAGGCTTTTCTTTGTTATTGCTACTTTACAGAAAAAAAACTTATAATTATCAGCCAACATCAAATGGTTGGAAGGTGGCTAAATTATTATAGAAATTAAAGAACCAAGTATGAAAGATGACCTATTTAAAGCCAAGTAAATTGCTGTGAAAATTTGGGGGGGGGGGCAAAAAATTGCTGTGAAAATTTAAAAATTTCATACTATTATTATTTATGAAACACTGTCAGAAGAGACACCTTAGCAGATTAATTGGGATGGCTATAAAAAATTAACTCAGTATGCAAAAAGATGCAATAAACCTTAAGATATTGGGGAAATTAAAATCTAATGAGAAAAACCTCTTCAATTAATTCATCTCACTGAAGCTTGCCTTGTGCGAGGCATTATGTGTGAAATATAGAACTAAATAAGAAATAGCTCCATCATTAAAGAAAAAAAACACTCAAGTGAAGAATATATTTATTTACATTAACCTTAGCCCCATATATACACCAAATTAGATATTGAACAAACATAGCAAGAATTTTTTATGTTGATTTTTTTTTACTTCTATTCCAACTCCAGAAGGCATTGATCATCACATTCTCTAACATGAAAGTCCATTTTCAGGATTCAGCTTCCGAGGGATTTGTGAATGTTTACATAAGTAGAATTAATTTTTTGCTTCCCCTTTGCAACTTGTTCATTTTCCCTGTTAATTTTAATGTATGTTCACTCCATCAGACTTATATAGATTGAAGTTAGAAATTTGGGGACCAGAGTACAATAGTACAATAGGTAATGTGCTTGCCTTGTAAGGGAAAGACCCATGTTTGATCTTCATCAGCCTATATGGTTTTCTGAGCCCACAAGAAGTATAGAGCATTGAGCCAGGAGTAGGTCTGTACACCACTAGGTGTGTCCCCCAAACAAATAAAAATAAATCATATTTCATTTTATCTATATCCCAATACCTTGACAAAATAAGAAAAAAAATCAACATTTGTAGAACCAACTTGTCTCAGATATTACCAGTCCTAGAAAGCTCATACAAGGTCCAAAAGCCTACAGCATTACTGGCATTCTGATAACTCTGGCTAGAATTGATTGGACTTAGTCAATGCCAAGAACTATTGAATTTCTATCCAACTAGATACAGCAGTGCATTTCATTAGATGCTCTCAAAACTTCTATGGGGAAAACTTAAAGAGACTGTAAAGAGGATAAGTATACTTGTTAAAAGAGCATGGCCAGAAGTGGCAGAACTGAAATTCTGCTTTGGGTTCTGTTTCCAGCAGGGCACCTATTAAACACTAAGCATGATTGAGCCAAGACTTCACTGCTCACTGTGTCTTCTCTATGTCCCCAAGTTCTTTTACTACTCTCCACACCCTTTCCTCTCTTTTGTCCTTGCTATTCTTTGTCGTTTCTTTGGGGATTTTTTTGGATTTTTTTTGAAAATTTTTTGCTTTTGAGTCATGCTTGGAGATGTTCAGTGGTTACTCCTGACAATGTGCACCGGGGTTCAAGGGACTGTATATGGAATACCAAGGGTAGAACCGGACTCTTTTCTTCTCATTTTTAGAGAGGAATACAGTTTTCCAATCCCCACAACACAAAATATTCTATAGCACTAGGCTTCTCTTCTCTGGATACTTTTTACTTCTATTCCAACTCCGAACACATTGAATATCACATTCTCTAACATGAAAGTCCATTTTCAGGATTCAGCTTCCAAGGGATTTGTGAATGTTTACATAAGAAGAATTAATGTTTTAGTCCTCTCTCCTAGGGAATTTTTAGGCAGTGGAGGTGAAACCACTTGCACCATGCTTCTCTACTTCCTCCATATTCTAACTCATACACACACACACACACACACACAGATGATCTTCAGTCCATTTCCCAAATTCTTCCACTCTCATAAAATCACTCTTCTTGTCTATTAATTTGTACTTTGTACTAATTTTTTGAGTTTTTCCTCTCTCAAGATGTATAAAATTCAGATTACAGATGTTACTCTTCCAATGTAGCTTTTTCCTGGCTGGCTTTCAGTGGGAAATTGGGTGTGGGAATGCGTTAAAGTGGGGGGATATTGTTAGCCTCAAGACATGCTACAGCTGTTCAAGAACAGAATGCAGAGTCAAAATGGGCATTTGTTTATATGCCTCTAATAGAGAAAAGTTAGAGGATATAAGGTTTGACTTGAATCACAGGATAAAGTGTATATTTTCAAAATGGGTTATAAGTGGAACATGCCTAGCCTGAGGTAGTGAGAAAATAAAAAAAAATAAGTAAAAGAAAAGAAAAGATACCTTGTAAGATATACAAGGTACTGAGAGAACTTAACAAGAAAAACACATCTAACCCCATCAAAAAATGGGGAGAAGAAATGAACTGACACTTCCTCAAAGAAGAAATACAGATGATCAAAAGACACTTGAAAAAATGCTCCACATCAGTAATCATCAGGGAGATGCAAATCAGAACAACAATAAGGTATAACCTTACACCACAAAGACTGGCACACAGCAAGAAGAAAAAGAACAATCAATGCTGGCATGGTTGTGGAGAGAAAGGAACTCTCGTTCACTGCTGGTGGAAAAGCTGAATAGTCTAGCCTTTATGGAAAACAATATGGAGATTCCTCCAAAACTGGAAATTGAGCACCCATATGATAAAGCTATACCACTCCTAAGAAACACAAAAACACAACACAAAAATGCCCTCTCTACACCTATATTCATTGCAGTGCTATTTTCAATAGCCAGACTCTGGAAACAACCCAGATGCCCTTCAACAGATGAATGACTAAAAAATCGGTGGCACATATACACAGTGGAATATTATGCAGCTGTCAGGAGAGATGAACTCATGAAATTTTCCTATTCATGAATGGACATGGAAACTATTACACTGAGTGAAATAAGTCAGAGGGAGTGAGATAGACACAGTTTTCTCACTGATCTATGGATTTTTAAGAAAAATAAAAGACATTATTGTAATAATTCCCAGAGACAACAGAAATAAGGGCTGGAAGGACCGACTCACAAAATGAAGCTCACCACAAAGAGTGGTGAGTGCAGTTAGGGAAATAACTACACTGACAACTATCACGACAATGGTAGTGAGTGAAAGAAGTAGATTGCCTGTCTTGAATGCAGGCAGGGGATGGGGGAGGAGGGAGATCGAGGGTATTGGTGGTGGAAATGTTGCACTTGTGAAGGGGGGGTGTTCTTTTTATGACTAAACCCCAACTTCAAGCATGTTTGTAATCATGGTACTTAAAGAAAGATATTATTTAAAAAATAGAATGGGAAAAAAAGTGACAAGAAATGTCAAATTTGGGAGGGCTGCTGCTAATGACAGAAAGAAGAACATAGTATGAGGAAGAGCTAACAGGTGTGCACTAATTCTGATTCCTATTGAAGAGTCCAGGGTACAGAGTCTGGGGGCCACAGGAGGCAAAGTCGGGATGATCCTTGAGTGCAAAGTCAGTAGTAAGCCTTGAACATTGGGGTGTGTGACCCAAACAACTAAAACAAAACAAAAATGATTCCTCTAGGGCAGGGCCACAAAATATTGTCGCCAGTTTGAGATCCCTGGTAGAAGCTTCTGTTGAAAAAGAATCCTTACAGCCTCTCTGATGTTTGAAACAATGTGAAACCCGTTTGACTCAATACAATCCTCAGTATCAGGATCTTTAGTGCCCAATGCAATTAGAGCAGCCTTTTGTTATTTTATTGGCCAAATGACCAATGCATTGATGTAAAAAAATCATTTTGTTAAACTCACCCTTTTTTAAAACCTTTCTCAACTGGAAAATTCCTCAGATAGGGGAGTTAAATGAAAAGTCAAAATAATTCTGTTTCCAGGTACCACACTAGCTACCCAGGGAATAACTCGCAGGCACAATTTTAAAAATCATGATTCTTATACTTTACAGGAAACATGTCCTCCTTTAAACATATTCTCTTTTGCTTTGTTTGTTTTAGAATGAGTGACTCTTGGAGGCAATCTAGGGAACAAGCACCCTGGTTTCGAAACCATCTCCCCAATCCCAATTCTGCTTTGCCTTTATCCCGCTTCAAAGACTTTTATTCTAAACTCTCTTTTAAAAATTTTAAATTATTTTATGTATTAAATTTAGTATTTCCCCAAATTTACTGAGATTCATTTGAAGCAACATTCTAGAAACCCATGAGATTAAGTGCTTTCTAACTCTTGTACTCAGGCAGTACCTGTCAGTAATGTGGTTAGGATTCTGCAGGATTTGTCAATACTTAATCATGGTAGAAATTTTTTTTTCTCTCCTCTTGATCTATTTTGCAGTTCTTTGTATTTCATTTCATTTTTATTCCTCTGGGGTGATTCAGAAATAAAATTCAACATTCTCATTCTCTTTGTCTCATTGTTTCCTATCCTTCCATCTTTCCTTTAGTGTTTTCTTTTGCTTTTCTCACAATTCTGTGGATGGAAAACCTCCTTTGGAAATGCTGGGAGACCTTCCTTCTATCAGAGCACTTAGTTTAATTACCTCCAATGAAAGCTTATGCTAATTTGTCCTTTTTGATTCACTGGGCTGATTCTGGAGAGAGAGCTAGCAAACCCCCCCCCAAAAAAAAAACCTTGATTTTCAAAAACGAAGGTTTTTGTGTGAGAGATACAAAATGGGACAGTGTTGGTCAATACAGGAGCAACTCAATAAACATTAACAAATACTTATTAATCTATAGTGAGAGGATTTAGTTGTCTCCCCACCACTTATTCACTTTGTCACATGAATAGATTTTTATCTTTATGCACTTGTTTTCTCCTAAAAATACTTTTTTCTAATTATTGTGTGAGCTGGAATAAAGCTATATCATATGCCTTAAATCTTATAAGCTATATATATACACATGTATGTGCTATTACATTAATTTTAAGTCTTGGTGTTATCAAGGACCTAGGAAATAGTGTAAATGCTTAGTTCTCAATCTAGGATGATGCTTTACTTTCAAAGGGATACTGATAATGTCTAAAGGCATATTTATTTGCTTGTGACATTTGTGTGCAAGGGAAATATTGATAACTGGTATCTACAAGTATGCTGTTGAATGTCATAAAATTCCCACCCACTCCCCCAAATCCTGGTAAAAAATTGTCCAAATCAAATTGCCAAGAAGACTTGTAAAATTTTTTGAATCTATAATTAATTTTGATGTGTTGAAGTATGTCATATAAATGTAAAATATATATAAAGATAGATACATACACATATATAAATATATGTACTTTTTCACTTGCTATTTTAGTAACAAATGCTTTTTGTTACTAAGCTATTATCTGAGTCTTAGCTATGTTATACATAGGGGGGACCATAATAGTTTATTTATAACTATTGGAAAAATTCTCTATATTTTGTAACATAAGTATTCTTTGTTCTTTGTGCATTCATTGTTTAGTCTCTTAGAAATATTGATAACCTTATTTGAGAATCTTCTGGTTTTCTTATCTTTAGACTTCCCAGTGGCTCTAATGAGCCCAAGTGATGATACTCTCTCTACCTGAGTCTTTTCCCCAGCATCTCATATGCAACATATATATTCTGTGAGACTGCCAGGCAGGAGTAATTTTTGTGCATAAAGCCAGGAATAACACCTGCACACCACCATGTGTAGCCCAATCCTCCCCTGATAAAGCTTAAAAAGTATTTCTATCTCTGACTCTCCTTCCCACCCCCTTGGACCTGGCTAGTTTTAAACAATGTTTTATAAATATCATTTATATGTGTGAGATCTCTCAAGGCATTGGATAGCAGGTTCAGGGTTGTCTACTTCTTGCCCCATTTTGGGAATGATAGAGCAAGCAGATGAAATGGTACTATGGAAGAAAGGAAACAGCCTGGACCCCAGAACCTCACCTGCTGGACTGTAAACGAGAGAGAGAGAGAGAGAGAGAGAGAGAGAGAGAGAGAGAGAGAGAGAGAGAGAGAGAGAGAGAGAGAGAGAGAGAGAGAGAGAGAGACAAAATTTACAGGAGCGAAGAGTTAACATGTGCCAGATGAAGCCATGTATTCTGAGAGCTGTTTATTAATAAAATTTCTGCTCCTAAAGCTTCAGTTAGCATGACCACTATATTTACGAAAGAGAACTATAATCATTACACTGAACATATCAGATTCTGAATATCTCTCCCAAAGAGACAAGTTCTCAATAAACAAGTGAAAGAATCACCAGTGAAGAAATAGAAAGGGAATTTTGCTTGATTTTCAGAAAGTATCTATCCAATTGTGACACATGTTGTTTTGACCTGCTGGTTTGGTTTTCCAAGGGCCAAATTCAAGAAAAGTTCCCTGAGGTTTATTGTGTTCTATAATCTTTTAAATATTCACATCTCTTTGATATCACTGACTCTCAATGTCATAAGCACATATTTGATAACCTTGCTCAGGTTTCAGGATAGTCTTCTGGAAGGAAACTCCAGATAAATGGTTATGTACTCCATCCAGAATGTTGTCTGTCATTATTTACCAGGATTGCATTTGCAAAGCTTGCCCTCTTGTGGTCAAACAGTTCCAACTTACAAATTGCTGTCCCAGAAAAGAAAAAGAGAAAATTGCAGATTGACCTCGTTAAGCCACTAGCTAATAAGAGGTAGGATCTGTGTCACTACAAATTGAAAAATTAGAGTCTCTGGAACCCGGTATCTGGAACTTGCCATGTCCTACCTGTGTCATCTATAAATGATTTACCTCAGCAATAAAACATAAATAATAAAAGTGCCCTATTGCAGAACTATTCAGTTAAATGTACTAATATAGACCTTATCATATTTGTCATAGAAATAACTCAAACAAGGTGAAACTGCTTATTTTAATGAGTGACCCTAATCTACTATTTGCATGTAACTCCTTCGAATGATACATATACTAATAAGCAGCTACTCTTCTTCAAATTTCTATACATTTACTGACTGAGTGATTTTAGATGTGTTTAAGACATATACAATAAAAATTTTGAATAGAATCTATGGCAATGTGCCTCTGAAGTTTTATTTCCATAGAGAAGTCACTATCAATTTTAAAGGTAGTTTTATAAAGAAGTGAGAATTCAATGTTTGTAAATATTCTTATCATCTCAAATGATGTTTTTGAGTGGTTAGAATAAAAAAAAAGCAATTGTTAACTATTCTATCTCTTTTGTTTTACGTTTTCTTTACCATTTTTATGTAATTGAATAACCAATTTAGCGAGTCATTTAGAGAAATAAATCATTGAGAGAAATTGATTCATATTGGCCTTAGTAAAGATTTTAAGAATTGTTTATTTTAATGCTTTTACAATAATGCCCAGTTTATTTTCTTATGAAAAGTATTTCTAATTTGAGAATATCTCAGCTCAAGATTGATAAAAGAATTTTAATTATATGAAAACAATGCTTTTTGTGGAAGATTGCATCAACTAGCTCTGTAAAGAAACAGTGAAAAGTACAAATTATCTCTACTTCATGGCCTCTACATGTAATCTTCGATTGAAATCTACAAACTGAAAAGAGATCAGAGTCATATTTGGTTTTATTATCTCATGAATATTAGATTGTCCGATGCAATGTGAAAACAGAGACAATAAAGAGAATTAAATAAACTGACTAGAATTTTATTTAAATTTTGCCAGACTGTTTGAAATGAACTGTTGAAAGCTGTAGGAAATGAACATAAAATTAAAATCATAATGCTTAAATATGAATACATAGTCAATGGAAAACACTGCATAATTTAATTGCCTGACTACATTTTAAGTATTGAGCAATGCATATAACCAAAGGTTATGATAATAATACTAACATTTTGTGCTTCTGTGCTTAATAAAATTACATATCAATACACAAAAGAAAAATTGGAGGGTAAAATTTAAACAGGAAAATATATACAAAACAAGTTTACACACGAATAACAAATAATTTATGCAAGGGGCACAGTACTGTGTTGTCAGTATAGTCTTAAATTAAGGTAATTTTTTGCATATTTGACATTTTTTCAATATGATACATATTTATGAATAGTCAGTGTCTCAAAATAATTTTGTGCACAAAGCAGGTCATATATTAAATACTTTGTTGTTTTGTTTTGGTTTGGTTTTTGGGTCACACCCATCGGTACTCATCCTGGCTCCATGCTCAGAAATTGCTCCTGGCAGGCTTAGGGGGCCATATGGGATGCCGGAATTCGAACCACCGGCCTTCTGCATGCAAGGAAAATGCCTTATCTCTATGCTATCTCTCTGGCCTGGCCCCCATATATTAACTACTTTTAAAGATATGAAAACAGAGAGATTGTGATATTTTGGGATTATACAAGAAACAAAAAACCAGAAACTGATGTTAGTCCATTCTTCGAAATCTTGTATACTTACTCTATTACAAAATCAAAAAGTTGATCAATGACTATATTACCAGGAAAGAGCATAAGCCTCTGAAATAAAGCCTTGTGTTCATTCAAAATTCACTAATCTAATATTTAATGAGTGGCTACTACATAGATACCAAGTATTAATGTATATAAGACTGTACTACTGCCTGGACTTTCAAGTCAAGTGAGATTCAGACTGCTAAATGAATATAACAATGTAATGGTAATCAGAAGATGAAAATTGAAGAAGCAAAATTAGAGCAGCCATTCTAAACTTAGAGCAATTTGGAAGAGTAGTTGATGTTTAAAGTGATGCAGTTTTCTTTGTATAGGTCTTTCACCTCTTTAGTTAAGTTGACTCCAAGGTGTGTGTGTGTGTGTGTGTGTGTGTGTGTGTGTGTGTGTGTGTGTGTGTGTGTGTGTGTGTGTGTGTGTGTGTATGGTATTAGAGTGATGTTAACTTCATAAAAACTATATGGGAGTGTTTTTGTTTCTTGAATTTCCTGAAAGAGCCTGAAAAGTGTTACCAATAGTTCCTCTTGAAAGGTTTGAAAGAATTTGTTAGTGAAGCCATCTGGGCCTGGGATTTTGTTTTGGGGAAGACTTTTGATTACCGTTTTAATTTCCTCAATAATGGTGGGTCTGTTTAGATATGTTACATCATCCAGGTTCAACCGTGGAAGATTATAAAAGTTCAAGAATTTATCCATTTCTTCCAGGTTCTCATGTTTTGTGGCATAGTGTTTCCCAAAGTAGTCTCTGATTCACCTTGGAATCTCTGCATTATCTGCAGTTTTCTCCCTGTTTTCATTTCTAATCCAGTTTATTAAATTCCTCTCTCTCTCCCTTTCTTCGTGATTTTTGCTAGACGTTTATCAATCTTGTATATTTTTTCAAAGAACCAACTTTTGCTTTTGCATTTTGGAATGTTTTTTAATTTCCACTTCATTGAGTTCTGCTCTAAACTTTGTTATTTTCTTCTGCCTACCTATTTTGGGCTCTTTTTTGTTGATCATTTTCTAATTTTATAAGCTGTGTCACTAAGCTATTTATGTAGGCCCACTTATTCCTTCCTGATATGTGTTTACAAAGCTATAAAATTTCGATTTAGTACTGCTTTTGCCATGTCCCACAAATTCTGAAAATTTGTGTCTTCATTTGTATTTGTTTTGAGGAATTTTTTGATTTCCTCTTTGATTTCATATCTGACCCACTGGTTGTTCAGTAGTGAGCTGTTTTTTAATTTCCAGGTTATAAAGCTTTTCTTCTATGTGGCTAATTCTTCTATGTCCCTATGCTCTTCTAATTTCAGTGCATTGTGATCTGAGAGGTAGTCTGTACAATTTCTAGCCTCTTGATTTTATGGAGTATATTTTATGAACCAGCATGTGGTCTATCCTGGAGAATGACTATTCTTCAAGAAATAAAATAGGTAACAAGGAAATGGAGACAAATACCCTGTTCATGGATTGAGAGAATTAAAATCATTAAAATGGATATAATCCCCAAAGCAAAGTATAGATTTTTTGCAATTCCTCTTAAGGATTCCCATGACATTCTTCAAATAAGTGGATCAAGCAATCTTGAAATTTATTTGGAACAATAAACACCCACAAATAGCTAGAGCAATCCTTGGAAAAAGAATATGGGAGGCATCACTTTCTTCAACTTTAAATTACAAAGCAATTGTCATTAAAATGACATGGTATTGTAATAAAGACATACCCTTAAATCAATGAAATAGACTTGAGTATTCATAGAGTGTTCCCCAAATATACAATCAATTAATCTTTGATAAAGGGGCAATAAATGCAAAATAGAGCAAGGAAAGCCTCTTCAACAAGTTGTGTTGGGACACATGCAGAAAAGTGAACTCAGACATTCATCTAACACCACGCACAAAGGTAAAATTCAAGTGGATTTAAGACCTTGATATAAGACCCAGAACCATAGCTATATAGAAAAACACACAGGTAAAACACTCCATGACATGAGATTAAAAGCATCTTCAAAGAGGAAACATCACACTCCAAACAAGTGGAAGTGGAGAAAATCAGATGGGACTATATTAAGCTGATAAACTTCTGCACCTCAAGGAAATAGTGACTAGTGACTAGGATACTCATGCCATCCACAGAATGGGAGAAACTATTCACCCAATCTCCATCAGACAAGTGACTATTATCTAAGATATACAAGATACTGACAGAATTTAACAAGAAAAAACATCTAACCCCATCAAGAAATGGGTAGAAAAAATGAACAGTAACTTACTCAAAGAAGAAATACAAATGGCCAAAAGACACAAGAAAATATTCTCCACATCACTAATCATCAGGGATTTGCAAATCAAAACAAAATGAGGTACCATCTCATACCACAGAGATTTCCAATTATTTGCCAATTATAGTGTTATCATAAATATAAATATGCACATCTATTTTCAAATCAGATTATTTAATTCTTTGGATATAGTTAGGAGTAGAATTGCTGGGTTATATGTTAGATCTATGATTTTAAATTATTTTGAAAGAACTTTATTCTATTTTCTAGAAGTAAACTAGCTTACATTTCTACAAACTTTATCAAGGTTCTTTTTTTTTTCACAGCTCACCAAAACTTTTCTAGTAAACAAATATATTCTTATATTAATTTGAAAGCTGATTATCTTCTTCTTTTCAGTTCTATTTAATTTTTAACTTGCAGATGTTTTTCTCTTTACTGTATCTTAAACCCATAGATCAGTGAGACTATTCTGTGTCTATCTCTCTCCCTGTGGCTTATTTCAATCAGCATAATAGTTTCCATGTCTATCCATGTGTAGGAAAATTTCATGACTTCATCTCTTCTGACAGTTGCATAGTATTCAATTGTGTGTAGGTACCACAGTTTCTTTAGGCATTCATGTGTTGTCAGGCATTTGGGATTTTTCCAGATTGTAAATAGTGCTGCAATGAAGATAGGTGTGCAGAAAGCCTTTTTGTGCTGCGTTTTCGTGTTCCTAGGGGCTATACCTAGGAGTTATATAGCTAGATCATATTTGAGCTTAATTTCCAGTTTTTTTAGGAATCGTCATTTTGTTTTCCATAAAGGCTGGACTAGACAACATTCCCACCAGCAGTGAATGAGAGTTCCTTTCTCTCCTCATTACCACTGGCATTGGTTGTTTTGGTTCTTTGTGATGTGTGTCTCTGTCTTATATATTGAAAGCTATATTTAAACATATAGTAATATTTGATTTACAAGTAAGATACAGTTATTAAATAGAATTCTGAGAACATGGAAAGGAATTATTAACTGGTAGGTTTCATTACAGAAAGAATGGTTGGGACATTCAACCACTTGAGTTTTCTACTACACCATCTATGAAGCTTTTGTCTTTGGCTGCTCAAGTTATTTTCAGAAAATAATTTCCAAGTTTTCTATCTGAGAGATATGAATTTGTGTGCTAGCTACAAAGTATAGAAGTTGCGATGTTCATCCTAAAGATATTTTACTATCTTCTTTCAGGAAGGCACTTCATTCCTCATGACACCATTCTTGGTGTTGTCTCCAGTTATTATAGCTGATGATAACATTGGTGCATTTAATAGTTCTGAAGAATAAATAGGATTGCAGTGAGAATGTCATCAAGAAACCTATCCTGAAACTACATTAAGTTAATTTATTTATATTTTTGTTAGTACAATGGCCTGAATTTTATATATTTATTCTTTTATAATACATACCTTTATTTAAGAACCATGATTACTGGGGCCGGAGCAGTGACATAAACTGTAAGGTTCAATCTCCCAGTGTCCCATATGGTCCCCCAAGCCAGGGGCAATTTCTGAGCACATAGCCAGGAGTAAGCCCTGAGCATCACCAGGTGTGGCCAAAAAAAAAAAAAACCCAAAAATAAGAGCCATGATTACAAACATGTTTGAATTTGGGTTTCAGTTATATAAATAGTGAAAAAAGAACACCCCCCTTCATCAGTGCAACATACCTACCACAAATGCCCTCTATCTACCACCTCCCCCACTCCTTGCCTGCATTCAAGACAGGAATTCTATTTCTCTCACTACCCTTGTCATAATAGTTGTCAATGTAGTCATATTGTGGGCTGGTCCTTCCAGCCCTCATCTATATTGTCTCTGGATATTATTATATTTATGACATCACTATCTATAATAGGCAAATCATCATAAACCTCCATTGCCTAATAACAAATGATGAATAAAGAAATTGTAGTATATAAACACAATGGAACATCACACAGCTATAAGAAATTATGAAATCTTTCATTTTGTCACAACAGTTTTGAAATTGGAGGAGGTCTTGCTAAATCAGATGAGTCAGGAGAAATACAATTACTGAGTCGTATTCAAATACACAATGCAAGGAATAAAACAATATATATTGAAAGCAAACCCTTAGATTCCAAAGACAGATTGAAGTTAGCTAAAAGCAGAGAGGAAAGAGTAAGAAAAGGGTCCATTGGGCAGTGGTGGAGGAATATTTATACTTTAGTGGTAAGCATGGCATGGTATAATTGTGTTCCTATGACATGTAAACACTTACACTTTTGTAAATCATTGCTACTTGTACATTTTAATAAATTTAGTACTATATTTTTATGATTACTGGCAAAATTTTTGTATCAGTAGAATGAAGTAAATAAAAAATTTATACAAGGGGAACATTAATGAGTTATCAGTATTATCAAGCATATAGAAAAGAATAAAACAGTCAGTACTATTAAGCAAATTACATATAAGAGATGGTCAATAGCATGACATTGAACTTAATAAAGCAGTGCTAAAAGAAACGATTTAATAGCAAAAACCATTTTATTTTTTTGTTATTTGATTTTTAAGTCAGACCTGGCTGTGCTCAGGCCTAACTTGTTGATACTAGCTTGGCCCAATTACCTTAGAGGACTTCTTTGAATTCTCTCTAGGAAAGTGGATGAATGAATGGTGAACTATGAAATATGAAGAACCAAACAAGGTTATGTGGGAGAACAATGTTCTACTTTAATAAGGATAATTGGGGGCATATGTGGGGAATTTTGCCAGTCAGGTTATTTATGGCATAAAAATTTTTCTCCGATTTGTTTCTATGCAAAGCATAATATATCTCTTGTTAACAGAATCTTTATTAGTATACATTGTTTGATTTGAAAAACAATTCACATGGCTTTAGGCGGTATGCAGATCTGATGACTGATAGATTTTGATTAAGATTCCAAAGGATAAAAGAAAGATAAATTTTAACATCTCAAATCAGTTCCTCTCTGGCAAGGCCCTGGATGTCTATTCTGATGTAGATTAAGGGATTTTGCAAGGAGCCAGGTTTTTCTATCAAATTTCCATTTTCCAAGGGAACAGGCTTTTGTTTTATGGGCTATCACAGATAACTAACTCCCTAAGGTCTACCTAAGAAATAATTTCAGAGGGGCAAATAAAAGAGACAAACTTATCTGAAAGAGATGCAAATCTACACCTGGTAAAAGTTTTTCTTTTTTTTTTTTCTTTGCTTTTTCTTTTCTTTTTTAGTGGGTGGGGGGGGATTCTGTACCCAGTGACGCTCGGGTTACTCCTAGCTATGTGCTCAGAAATCACCCTGGCTTGGGGGACCATATGGGATACTAACCGTGGTCTGTCTTAGGCTGGCGCTTGCAAGGCAGGTGACTTACCTCTAGCGCCACCACCCCGGCCCCAAGGTAAAAGTTTTCTTAACAATCCATTGCTACTTCCAGGCCAAACTTTGGATATTGACTCTGAGGTCAAATTTAGTTAGCAAGTCACTCAGTCCCTTAAGGATGTACCAAAGTAAAACATTCTTTTTAGGGCCTTTTAAAAGACTGTGATGATTAAAGTAGTTTTTAAGTAACTTTTGGTGCTGAGTTTTCCAGGTAAATAGAAATTTAATTAAGGCTATATTTGCCTGTATTAATCTTTATATTAGGAGGTAAATGCTCAAATATATACGCACTTAATACAGCAGAAAGAAAATTCATATTATTCATATTTAGGCTGAATAAATGTTTGTAACTAAGTTTGCAAAATACACCTTCACTATCAGAATTCTTGGTCATTCATTCGTGCTGAGGAAAGGCTCCTCAGCAGGCCTTCTGATGAGATTTATTAGACTGCAGGTGGTGATGCTAACTCCTGGCTCTGAACCAAGGAATCATTCCAAGTGGAGCTTGGGTGACCATATCAGGGACTAGAACCTGTTCCCCAAGTGCAAAGCAAACAATAAACCTGCTGTATTATCTCTATAGCCCCTGAATATTTTAGACCTAGATGATATTTTTAAATGTATTATTATTTAAATATATTTTATTACTATTTATTTATTCCATATATCAACTTGTTGATTTGTATGTGCATTTTAAAGAAATGTGCACTTTTCTACATTTTTTTTCTTTGTTCGGGGCCACACCTAATAGTGCTCAGGTATTATTCCTAGTTCTCTATTCAGGGACCTCACTTAACCATGCTCAGGAGATCAGGTCTGGAGATTGAATCAGACGTTGACTGTGTGCAAGACAAGTGCCTTACCATCTCTATTTTCTCTCTAGCAGCTTTTCTTATTTTAAATAAGCATTTAATGTTTGGATGTGAGTTACATAGAGAAAAATATGTAAATTATCAGTGTATAATTTGATAAAATACTACAAAAGAAATACTATCTACATATCAGTTACTGAGAGTTGAGGCTAGATTTCAAAGTTTATATGCATAACATGGATTACGAGCATGTTCTATCCTGAATAGTATATCTTATGACACTCAAAAGATAAGTGCTGGGCTGGAGAGGTAGTGAAGTGATAAGGCATTTGCCTTGCACATGGCTGACAGAGGACAGAACTCAGTTCGATCCCTGGTATCCCATATGGTCCCCCAATCAAGGAGCAATTTCTGAGTGCGTAGCCAGGAGCATCATCAGGTGTGGCTCCCAAACAAACAAACAACAACAACAAAAAAGATAAGTTCTAATATTAATACTAATATCATATTAGTTTTGTTATGCTTTGTAAGTGTAATAGAACATTACAAATTTTTGGGGTATGCTTTCTTTCTTTCAATGTATTTGTAATAATAATCCATTTTGTGGAATAAATAAATAAATTAATTTTATAACTTTATTGCCAGCTAGATTATTAGATAGCAATAAAAGTTATATACTCTTTTTTTACTCAATTATAACTTTTATTAATTGTAAACCAAGGAGTCTAACTTAAAATTTAAAACATCACCAACAACAAAGAGTTTGACCCCAATCACCCAAGAGTCTAAACTTCCCATAATTCTGTGATTTACATCTGTTATATACGTTTCTGTAGCCTATTGAATTATGGAAGACTTTATTACATACAGATCTCATCTTTTAGAATTTTGACTAGCATGTTCTCAGTACTGCTTGCCCCTGCTTCATTATTTTTAGCAAACCTGACTAAATGAGTTACTCCTGGCTCCACACTCAGGAATTACTCTGGTGGAGCTTAGGGGACCATATGGATGCCAGTGATCAAACCCAGGTTGGATGCATGCAAGGCATGTACCAATTGTACTATCGCTTTGTCCCCCTGCTTCATATTCTTCCACATACAAAAAATGAGAGTAATAAGAGCCATTATGAAGAGTTTTGCTGTTTATGTTTTTAATTTGGAAAATAAATGACATCCTGGAAATGTATTTTTCAAACAACACTTTTCTTTTTTTCCCTTTATTTAAACATCTTCATTACATATATTATTGTGATTAAGTTTCAGTCGTGTAGAGAACACCCCCTTCACCAGTGCAACATTCTCACCACCAATGTCCCAAATCTCCCTCATCCCACCCCACCCCCACCTGTACTCCAGACAGGCTTTCCAGTTCCCTCATTCATTCACATGATTATGGTAGTTCTCTGTGTAGTTATTTCTATAACTGCACTCACCACTCTTTGTGGTGAGCTTCATGAAGTGAGCTGGACATTCTCTGAGGATTGTTGCAAAAATGATTTTTATTTTTCTTAAAACCCATAGATGAGTGAGACTATTCTGCGTCTTTCTCTTTCTCTCTCCCTCTGACTTATTTCACTCAGCATGATAGATTCCATGTATATCCATGTATAGGAAAATTTCATGACTTCATTTCTCCTGACAGCTGCATAATATTCCATTGTGTATATGTACCACAGTTTCTTTAGCCATTTGTCTGTTAATGGGCAACTTGGTTGTTTCCAGAGCCTGGCTATTGTGAATAGTGCTGCAATAAATATAGGTGTGAGGAAGGGGTTTTTGTATTGTATTCTTGTGTTCTTAGGGTATATCCCTAGGAGTGGAATAGCTGGGTCGAATGGGAGTTCAATTTCCAGATTTTGGAGGAATCTCCATATCGCTTTCCATAGAGGTTGGACTAGACTGCATTCCCACCAGCAATGGATAAGAGTTCCTTTCTCTCCACATCCAGCATTTTCACCAACTTTAAACTGTACTACAAAGCAATAGTTATCAAAACAGCATGGTATTGGAATAAAGACAGACCCTCAGATCAGTGGAATAGGCTTGAGTTCTCAGACAATGTTTCCCAGACATACAATTACCTAATTTTTGACAAAGGAGCAAGAAATCCCAAGTGGAGCAGGGAAAACCTCTTCAACAAGTGGTGCTGGCAGAAGTGGTTAGCCACTTGCAAAAAAGCTAACATAGGCCCCCAGTTAACATCATGTATGAAGGTAAAATCCAAATGAATTAAAGGCCTTGATATCAGACCTGATACCATAAGGTATATAGAACAACACGTCGATAAAACACTCCATGACTTTGAGACTAAAGGCATCTTCAAGGAGGAAACTGCACTTTCCAAACAAGTGGAAGCAGAGATCAACAGATGGGAATACATTAAGCTAAGAAGCTTCTGCACCTCAAAAGAAATAGTGCCCAGGATACAAGAGCCACCCACCGAGTGGGAGAAACTATTCACCCAACACCCATTAGATAAGGGGCTAATATCCAAAATATATAGGGCACTGACAGAACTTTACAAGGAAAAAACATCTAATCCCATCAAAAAATGGGGAGAAAAAATGTACAGACGCTTTGGTAAAAAAGAAATACAAATGGCCAAAAGGCATATGAAAAAAGTGCTCCTCGTCACTAATCATCAGGGAGATGCAAAACAAAACAATGATGAGATATCATCTCACACCACAGAGATTGGCATACATCACAAAGAATGAGAACAAAAAGTTATATATTTTAATTTTGTGACATACTATGGTGTTTGATTTTTTATGCAATTTTGTGCATGTAGCCTTATATCTATCTACAAATAGAAATTTCAATTTAGAAAGTAATAGACACATTTATATCCCTGCCTATAGTGTAAGGAAGCACCAATTGTCTCAAATCTTTGTCAGCAATAGGTATTATGAATAATTTTGAATTATAATCATTTATAAATATAATTTTCAATTACAGCAATTGAAACAGATATAATAAACTTTGA